>NW_024080787.1:1553968-1847360 GCF_003009895.1 Hyaena hyaena
TCTCTCTCTCTCTCTCTCTCTCTCTCTCTCTCTCTCTCTCTCTCTCTCTCCTAGAAATAAATAAAACATTATAAAAAAATAAAAAAAATAAAAAAATAAAACAGAGGAGTTTATAAATGAAGTTTCTCAGATCCCAGACCTACAGATTCAGCAGGTAGAAGGTGGATCTTCAGAGCCTGGATTTTAACAAGCTCCTCCAGCAGTTCTGATGTGGGTGGTTGGGGATCACAACTGGAGAAACATCAGTAGATGACAAAGTTAGGGAGTGTGTAAGGCTCTGCAGACAGGTGCTCAAGGAACCTTCTGGAAGAACCTCCAGATTCAAGAGAAGATCTGAGCTGCTTGAGGTGTTGTGAAGAGGAGGAGGTTTGGTGAGTAATGTGTGAAAATCCATCTTGAGAAGGTCACCTTTCACCCTTCTCCCAGCTGCTGAAGACGAAGAATTATTGAAAGCCATTCAACGCCAACAGCATGCTTTGAGAAGAGTGAAGAGACGAGAAAAACAATTTACAGGTAATACAAATACCCAGGGACCTTCTGGGCGTGAAACCAGGACACCCTGGAGAGGGTGCACGCAGGTCGGCCTCAGTGGAAACATGCCCTTGCATCCCTAAAAAGGCTGGGTCTGGGAGGTGGAGGGCAGGGCCAGAAGCAGAAATCCAGAGATCTTGTCTCCAGTGAAAGGAGCATAAAGGAATTTTCAGTGTGTTGTTAAAAATCACAGAGATAACCCTTCTTGGCCAAGGTCAAGTCAGGAAAACAGAAACTGCACTAGGAACATGGGGCAGAGGGAATTTTCATACAGGGCACTCTTCTCAGAGGTGTTTCAAGAGTTGAACACAGAAAAGTGAGAAAACCCAGAGATTAAGCACTGCTGGAAGCCACTACCCTCCCTGGAGTCAGAGCTGGAGGGACTGTGGAGCAAAGCGGGGTGAGCAGAGCCTGCAGAGACTGGACATGGAGGGGCAGAAATGGGGAGAAATACCCCAGCTCCTCCCCTCTTTCAGCCTGTGGATGCTGTTGCTCAAACCTAACCAGATGATAAGCAAGGCATCCTGGAAAATGTAGTTTGGAAAGGTCAGTGCACTGTGGTTCAGAACAAAAAAAGAATAGGAGGGAATCTTCGAGCCAGCAAGTAAGTGACCAGTGCAATCCTAGTGACCACATGTCCAGACGTCCCCAGCTTGCCTCTGTTGTCCTGGAGCCATTATAAATAGTGCCTCCTTTCCTCCCCCAACTGTTCTGATTGAGATAATAAATTATTTGGTCAGTCCACCAGTGTAGAGAAAATGAGAATAAGATATAATTATATCGATAAGGGAAGAAAGGCAAGATTTAATATGGGAGGAAGGCAGGGAGAAAGGGAGGAAGGGAGAGAGGAAGAAGGAAGAGAAAACTGGGTTTCATTTTTTAAAATATGTATTTATTTTGAGAGAGAGAGAGAGAGAGAGAGAGCATGTGCACAAGCTGGGGAGGGGCAGAGAGAGAGAATCCGAAGCAGGCTCCACACTGTCAGCACAGAGCCTGACTCAAGAACTCTGAGATCATGACCTGTGCCGAAATCAAGAATCAGACATTTAACCAACTGAGCCACTCAGGCACCCCCGTTTTTTTATTCAGAAAAAATAAATAACTGCAAGACAGAAGCAGGAAAGGAGGTGGCATAGCCAGCCCACAGAGTAGATGCTCAGCATATGTTGATGAGTGATGCCAGTAACTAAATGCCTCCCCATGAGCTCCCCCTGCAGCTCATCATCTGCCCACAGGTAGACAAGAGAAGGAAGCACAAATCCAATGGCTCATTTTGTAGCTGTCACCAAAGGCTGGGCTGGGGAAGGGAGAGAAGTTCTCAGAAGACTCCAGGCTGGGCTGGGGAAGGGAGAGAAGTTCTCAGAAGACTCCAGAGGCCCCGGCGGGAACTAGAACTGCCTGGCGCCGGGGGCTGGGGCTACCTATGACCAGGTGCCAGGGGGACTGCTGTGCACACCCTGGAAAGCTAGCTGCTCCCAGACAGCTGGACCCTAGGACCATCCTGAGGCTGGAAAGAAGGGCAGAACTTCTTTTTTTTTAATGTTTATCTATTTTTGAGAGAGAGAGAGACAGAGAGACAGAATGTGAGCAGCGGAGGGTCAGAGAGAGAGGGAGGCACAGAATCCAAAGGAGAATCCAGGCTCTGAGCTGTAAGCCTGAGAAGCAGGGCTCAAACCTACAAACTATGAGATCATGACCTGAGCTGAAGTCAGCCGCTTAACCAACTGAGCCACTCAGGTACCCCAGAAGGGCAGAACTTCTGAAGCCCAAGGTCCTTCTCGGGCCCCTGCAGACTGACAGCATTCTAAGAAGCTGCCCAGGTGGGAATGGTGTTTTCCCTCCTTCTCCGACGGAACAGGGGGTAGCTGGCATGGAGAGTTAGAGTACAGGGTTTGAAATCACACTGTCAGGGTTTGAATCTCCTTCTGCTCCTTCCTCACTGTGGAAGTCACTCAACCTCTGGGAGCCTCAGTTTCTTAATCTGTAAAATAGGAACTTATCAGTGCCTATCTATAGAGCAGGGCTTTCATAGAGCTGTTGGGGGTTAATATCAGTTCACCATGCAAAGCACTCCCAGGCATTTGGCATATGTTAATGTGGACTGCTAGAGTTGGTAATTAGGCTCCTTGAAACCTGCATTCTCCCTCCCTCCAAAGGGCCTAGCTGGGGTCTGTCCCTTCTCCAAGACTGTGAGGGGAGAGGAAAGTCCTGTCTCCCTCTCAGCTGCTCAGGGGTGAAAAGTGGGCATCCCACTTTGAGTTTACAGAACTAAGTAACATCTAAGGGGCTCTTGTCTCAGGCAAGTGCTCAGGGTCACCTGGGAATGGGCAAGGGTGAGGTGGCAATGCGGGAGGCTGTCAGGGTCAGGAATGAGCTGTGGAGTCACCAGAGCTGGGGAGCTTGGTTCTACTACCTGAGCCTCAGTTTCCCTAAATGCAAAGCAGCCAACTGGGTGCTGCCCTAGCAGGTCTCGTGCAGGGCCTGAGAACAAGTGGAGGTGGGAAGGAGGTGGACAACGGTATGGCCCAGGTCAGATCCCAGGAGAAGGAAGCTCTGGAGTGGGAATCAGACCTGAGTCAGGCCCCTGAGAAGGAGGGCCGGGCTTTTGTGTCTTGTATAAGTGAGTCATTGGAAGGAGCTGTAACCTCCCCAATGAGAAGGCTCCAGTTGGCTGAAGTCATTTCTCTGGAGAAGGGAGCCATTAGTGACCAGCACTCACAGCAGCTGGTGGATGGGTTCAGCCCATCAAAGGGGATCTGGCTGGCTGAACAAGTATCTGAAAAGCACTCATAACAGAACTGTGGCCACCACACAGTACTCACAAGAAGGACTCTTTCTCCGCAGATGGCTGCTCCTCCCACAACACAGCCATGGCTGTTGCAGCCCTGGGTGGCTTCCTCTATGTCCTGGCGGAATACCCCCAGCAAATGGAGAGCTGTGGCCATCCACACTGGCGCCACCCAGCAGCCACTGAGACAAATGTTTCCACTCCTGCCACTGGAAGATAAAACAGATGTCTTTACTGCTTCCTCCCTTAAACCCTGGGGACCAGGAGGCAGCTGAAGATACAGAGTCAACAAGCAACCCAGCTTCATCTCTGCAGGGATCAGGGCCAGGGAAGGTGAGGCTGGGATGGATCCAGGCATGGAAGCAGAGAAATAAATTCAGAGTGCAGTCGAGTGGGGAGTCGAGTCTTGTTTCTCAGCCGTGTGGACAGCTTCTGTTTCAAGTCACAACACAAATTCCAAGGAGACCCATGAACTTGAGTCTTAAAGGCACTCAGTTGAGACATCAACTGTTGCATCTTTCCCAGTGGGAGAAATAAGGGTCTCTGACTAACAGGTGGAGTCATGACCAAATTTGAGATCTGACCATGAAAAGCAACACATAAAATCTTTGTGTCCATGCAAGGAACTCTACACTATCATGTCACATCCTGTCACACTTTGTCATTTTACAAAAGGCAGTGTGACACAATGGTTTAGGATGCTGTTCTGTGCCCAGGCTGCCTTGGGTCCAAGTCCCAGCTGCCCGCTAATTAGCTCCGTGTCCTTGGGCAAAGTCATTTAGCATCTCTGTGGCTCTGTATCCTTGGGCAAAGTCATTTAACATCTCTGTGACTGTTTCCTCATCAGTACAATTGGGATAATTACACCACCTACCTTAGGATTACTTGGAGTGCTATGAGAATCATATTTGTAGGGAACTCAGAATAACTCCTGTAACATAAATACCAGGTGACTGTTCTCTGCTTATACTTCCCTCCTGTTCTGCTTCAGTGTGAGTATATCTAAACATGTCAGCTAGAGTTCCTTTTAGTTTTCAATGATTTATTTATTTTGTTGAGTACAGCTGACATATAATCTGCTGAAGCTCTGACACTAATCTAGTGTTCAAGGAAAGACCTTCTGGAATGTTATCACCGGTCCAGGCACTATCTGTGCTGCAGATTTTGGGCTACATGCAGACACATGTCAAAATGAGACTCTGGGGTAGGAAAATCAGCTAAAAACAGTCCTTGGGCTGGATGGTTCTTTAAGTCCATCATCTTGCTTTGCCTCAAAGTGAAAAGTAGCTACTGATGGTCCTGATGTGATCATTTGGTTGTATTTGAGAAGCTGAATTAAACCACCCAGCCTCCTTCTGTGCTCAGCCAAATAACTTGGTGGGGGAAGTGGTTCTTCTAAATCTTTCTCCTGGGAGTTAGTCTCCTCTGTCTAATCTTCTTTGCTGGTGCCCCTGGATGCTTTCCTGGAAATGCTCTTAAATTGTCAGGCATGCAGAAACGGCCCTGGATTTTGCTGATAAGTTTGACTTACTTTTGAGTTGCTAGCTTTCTTGGGGAACCAAGGGCCAGAATTTAATACCCACCTGGCACTCCATATGCTTCAAGGATTTCTTCCACACTGCCCCACAAACCAGTTTTACCAAGAGAGGCACACAGCCTAGAGAGAGGTGGGGGTAACACAGCAGATTAGGAGGGGATTATGCCCCCCACCCCGTCCTTCCTGAATTCAGGATGGATTAGTCACTGGAGCCTGACACTGATACATGTTTAGAAGGTTTAAGTTGCCAAACTAGGGCAGGGGTGCAGGGGGAGGGGGGGGAAGACTAGCAGAAATCTGGGTTTAGAAGTCACTTTCAGGAAAAGAGAATCCTAATGCAGAATTGGACATGGGAAGAAAAATTTGCAAGATGAATCCCCTCTGAACTGTGACTTCTCCTTTGGGTTACAGTTGCTATAGGGCACCGAGAAGAGGTAAAAACACTGAAGGATGAGTCTCTGTATCACTCCCGCACCTCAGACTTCAGCCTCTTATGGAAGATGAATCATGTGAGGAATTTAACACAATGTGGAAGTGGGCCTTCATTTCCCATATTTTTGGGGTTTTTTTTTAATGTTTATTTTGAGAGAGAGAGAGAGCGTGCACGAAGGGACAGGGCAAAGAGAGAGAGAGAATCCCAAGCAAGCTCTACACTGACAGCGCATAGCCCAACACAGGGCTCAAACCCACAAATCATGAGATTATGACCTGAGCCAGAACCAAGAGTCACATGCTCCGCCACCCAGTACCAGCTCACTGCCTTCCTAGAGGAGTTTCTCACTGTGTGGCCTGTGGCTACTGGCATCAGAACCAGCTGAGGAACCTTGTTAAACATGCAAATTCCCTAGCCCTGCCTCTAGAAATTCTCATTCAGCCACCACTGTGAGGGGGTCTGGGAAAGTGCTTCCTTGACATGCTCCCAAGGGATACTGATGCTTGTCAAGACTGAGAACAGTGGGGTCCCCAAGGCCTGGACCTGTATGACATCAGGGGGTATCTACAGTTAGAGAAGGGGCACATTGAAGACAGTGGCCTTGATCGTGTACATTCAGAGGCATAACTAATGTCCCTTCCATCACATGCTCCTCTACCCTGCAAGATTCTTTTGGGTCGTCTAGAAATTAAGTTGACATGAGACAGATTAATAGAAGAAAAAAAAGTTCAATAACATGCATACTGCCTGTATAGGCAGGGGAGACCCAGGAAAACTGAGTAACTCCCCACAGTGACTTAAGCTATCACTTTAAATACCATCTCCAGCTAAAGACAAAAGAAGGTGTTGGGAATGGAGAGTCAGTTATAAGAGGCTCCTGGGGAAAGCCCAGCAAAGAAGAGTAGATTTAAGTCCATGCTGTCTCTACTGATAACAATTTCTGGAGATTTCGAGTCATCCATCCCCCTCTTCCTGGTTATGAGAGAGATGCCCTTACAAATGGTGTTTCCCTTATATGTGTAAATATCGCTTACAAAAGGGTGAGTTCTCAGTTTTCAGAGCATCTTTTGTGTCTTCAGTTTCTTAAAAATAACCAGCTTAAAATAATCAGTGTGCCAAAGAGGCATATCTTGGAGTGGCAAAATTTGCTCCCCTACACCGTCCTCAATGCTCACACTCATCCACTGTGATTTTAGGTGCTCCAGCAATGTTACTGTCAAAAGTGTGTTCCATATAGGCCTCTTGCTCAAGATAAACAATTTAACTAAAAAAGACTAATTCTCGTTAATAAATCACTGTGTCTTTAAAGCTTTTCCCTTTAAGATGTAAACACGTACAGGAAAACTTGTGGACTCAAGCTTCAGAACCAGCTGCCTCCTCTGCTTACAGAGGTGTGTGACCATGGGTCAGTAGCTTGCTTTCTCTGTGCCTCCATTTCCTTTTCCGTATAACCGGTATCACAATAACACCCACCTTTAGGATTCCGAAGATCTGATAAAATACTGCAGGCTGGCCCCAATCTGATAAAATAGTGCGGGCTGGCCCCTCACACAGTGCCTGAGACTTAAATGAGCTCAGTGGCTACTAGCAGTGAATGAGTTTTCTCAGAAAACCCAGGATCCACACCATCTCCCCCTCTGGGGTTTTATCAGTCACCTATTATTTACTGGCAAATGACATCATTCCCAGTGAAATAACACATCCATTCATTCAATAAATAGTAGCAGAGAACCTTCTGTGTGCTAGGCTGTCCTCTAGACAAGGGAGATCCAGCTGAGAACAAACAAGGACCCTGTTCCCATCATTTATTTAAGAAATATCCATGAAGTACCTACTTTGCCCCAAGGACTATGCCAAGTGCCAGGGGAAAGCAGTGAAACGCAGACACGATCTCTGTCCTCAGAGATGACTGTCAAGGTGGGAGAGACATTAAGAAACAGTTATAAACAGGGGGCTCCTGTCTGGCTCAGTTGGAGCACACGACTCTTGATCTCGGGGTTCTGAGCTCGAACCCCATGTTGGTTGTAGAGATTACTTAAAAATAAAACCTGAAAAAAAAAGAAAGAAAAGAAACAGTTATAATCAAGCAGATCGCACTTGTGGTGGGAAAGATGGGGTGCACTCCTTAGACATGGTATTCTTTCCCTCAACCGATAAGCTGACAGTAATGCATAAGCATTGTTTGTGCTCCGGATTTCTGAAAGAAACACAAAATATTTGTTATATTCCATGTCGTGACAGAGCTTAGAGCTCTGCATGAAAAAAATAAGCAGCAACAGAAGATGCATCTTTGGGAAATGTATGCTCAAAAGGTGAAGAAGGTGGATAAGCACAGAGGCAGTGTGTGGACAGAGGACAGAGGAGGAGGTCCAATCCCCAACCCCCATCCGTTCAGCATCTAGTTTCAAACCCTCTCATGTCACTTGCAATCACCCCCTGCTCCCAGCCACAGCCACAGGCAACCACTACTCTGCGTTCTGTCCTCCCAGATTCGCCTTTTCCAGACCTTGAAGACAAATGGAAACACACAACAGAACTTCTGGGAATGATGAAAATGTCCTAAAATTGGACTAAGGTATGCTGAGATATCTCTGCAACATATACTAAAAGTGATTAACACATACACTTTAAAATAGTTAAATTTTATGGTATGTAAATTACACCTCAATAAAACCATTACATTAAAAAAACAAAAAACAAGATCTTCCAGTAGTTTCCTGTTTCCACTTAGTTCCAATTAGGCTGAAATCCAAACAATTTCCCTGGAGCCCTGCAAGACCTCGCATTGGCCTGGCCCTCTCCCCTCTCCCCTTCCCTATCAAGCTCCAGCCCAGCTCCAGGCTCTACAGTGCCCTCTGCCTGCGAGGCTCAAGCCCTGCATCTCCCATAGCTGTCGCTTTTTTCTGACCCCTTAGTATTTAGGCTGCATGGGCTTACAGAGGCTTTCCCTGCCACCTCCCCCCAAGACATGGTTCTTTCTCCATCCTGCTTCTTCCCACCACCCTTGAGTTGTTTAGTGTCTGTCTCCACGAGGGCAGTGCGAAGCCGTCTGTTTCATCAGCATCTAGCACATGGAAGGAGCTCAATCTGTTGAATTCACAAATGACTATAGAACCAGATAAGGATGCTGGGAAGAGACAAAGGTACTCCTAAAGAAGGATAAATGTCACTGGGTGTTATATGGACACCAACTTGACAATAAATTATATTTTTAAAAAAAAAGGGTAAATGTGAGCAGAGGAGACAGCCCTGAGTTAGTTAGCTGGTATGGTTGGAACAGTGGGCTTGGGCTAGTTGAAAGATAAACTGAGGCATATTAAAAATATTAAGGGTTTATTTGAACAAAAATCAATTCAAATCCAGCAGTACCAAGTTGAAGTGGATAGGAGCCAGGAGAAAGACCTCTAGCAAGAAAGCTAGAAAACAAAGAAATTGTTTGCCTATAGTTTAATGCCTAGTTGGCTGTTAGTTAAAGCTGTTTGTAAATGGTTGTCCTTAGCATTTGGGTTTCATAACCTCGAGGCATTTACAAGCTTAGGTTTTGGTTTGCTTCTGTAGGCACTGTTAAAGGAAAAATAAGGGGCGCCTGGGTGGCTCAGTCAGTTAAGCGTTCAACTTTAGCTCAGGTCATGATCTCACCGTCCGTGGGTTTGAGCCCAGCGTCGGGCTCTGTGCTGACAGCCAGCTCAGAGCCTGGACCCTGTTTCAGATTCTGTATCTCCCTCTCTCTGACCCTCCCCTGCTCACGCTGTCTCTCTCAGAAATAAATAAAACATAAAAAAAAGTTTTTTTAATGAAAAAAAGAAAAAAGAAAAGAAGGGCACCTGGCTGGCTCAGTCACAGAGCATGCAACTCTTGATCCTCAGTTCAAGGCCCCCATTGTGTGGAGAGAGGAAAGAAAGAAAGAAAAGAGAGAGAGAGGGAGGGAGGGAGGGAAGGAAGGAGGAAGGGAGGGGGTGAGGGAGGAAGGAAGGGAGGGAGGGAGGGAGGGACAACAGGCCCCAAATGGAGTCACATATGCCAAGCCCCATATCAGCAAACCAAGACTTAATACTTAACTGCAGTTTCAGCCTCTCCCAGAAATGAAAGCTTTAACCAGTCTGGAGCAACCTGGTCAGCACTAGAGAAGTCATCTACATGATAGGCCTCTGCCCTTCCCCCAACGGAAGGTGACATTGCTTGAAATAATCTACTCTTTCTTTGTCTCACTCCCTTTCTGCCTATAAAAGTCTTTCATTTTGTACAGCTCTTTGGAGCTCCTTTCTGTTTGCTAGAGGGAATTCTGCTTAGTTCGTGAGTCATTGAATAAAGTCAATTTGATCTTTATATTTACTCAGTTGAATTTTGTTTTTTAACAGCAGCCGTGGCATAAGGCCAGATCAATCCAATCGCTTCCTTGTTTAATTAACGTTATTGGCTTCTCAGCAAATGGGGAATTTCCACAGCACTTACGTGCTTAGATATTATGTGTGCATTATGTGTTTAGAAAAGGAGTAAAAAACAAAGCTGGGAGGCGACCAAAGGTCAGAACCCACTACTGACTGCCTGCACCCACATCTCCCTGTTGACATAGAGAAAAGAGGACTTCCTGGGACAAGGAAGTTGGTGGCAGGTCTGGGCTTGTTTGCTAATGACTTTTGACAGCCTGGATATAAAGATCAGAAAGACATAATCCCTTGCTGTTAATATGTTTGCATCAAGCTGGATCATTTAACCCCAGAAAGCTGGTTAACTGAAGTGAATTAACTGGTTCTCCCACAAGCCTCAGAGTCACTCTTGGGGGCTCATGTGAGGGCTTTGACTGTATCAGTTCCAAAATTAAAGTGTCAGCAGGGCTATTCTCCCTCTGAATTCTTGAGGTAAGAACCTGTTTCTCTCTCCCAGCTTCTGTTTCCTAGCTTCTAGTAGTTACCAGCAATCTTTGGTGCTCTTTGGCTTATAGTTGTATCAGCACAGTCTCTGCCTCTTTCTTCACATGGCTTTCTTTCCTCTGTGCATGTCTCTGTGTGTGTGTCTTCTCTTCTTACAGGGATACCAATCAGACTGGATTTAGGGCCCACCCCATTCCACTATGACTTCATCTTAAAGAATTACATCTGCAAAGATCCTGTTTCCAAAGATCACATTCCGAAGTTCTGGGAAAGATGTGAATTTGGGAGAACACTATCCAACCCAGTACACTGACCCTAACTGGCTTTAGGGGGCAGTGGCTCAAAGAGGAATCTGAGTTCAAACATTAACAATGCTGACTGTGGACTAAAACAGGCTGGTGGCTGGTATGGCCCTGAGTACCTGTGGCACCCAAACTAACTCGACTCGTGCTGTCTCCAAGATGGCCCATGCATTACACTGGTACCAAAAGACCACTAACTCTGGTCACTGCCCTGGACCAGAGGCCAGAAGAGAAGTCTTCTGTCAAAGGAAGCTTGAAGTAAAATAACTGGCCAACTTCACAGACTCATTACCTATGCAGGTACAGAGGGACTGCACAAGGATGGGTCCCCTGCTTGCTTTCACACTCTGCTGTCACCATCTTAAAATTCTTAATATTTAGGTGCACCTAAGTGGCTCAGTCAGTTGAGTGTCTGCCTCTTGATTTCAGGCTTAGCTCGGAGCCTGCTTTGGATTTTTCTCTCTCTCTCTCTCTCCTTCCCCTCCTCATGTTCTCTCTCTCTCTCTCTCTCTCTCTCTCGAATATATACTTAAAAAAAGAAATTCTTTTAAAACAAATTTTTAAAAAGTGTTTATTCTTGAGGGAGAGAGAGTGAGGGAAGACCAGAGAGAGAGGGAGACAAAAATGTGAAGCAGGCTCCAGGCTCTGAACTGTCAGCACAGAGCCAGATGCAGGACTTGAACTCAGGAAATGAGAGATCATGACCTGAACAGAAGTCGGACACTTAACCCACTGAGGCTCCCCTCAAAAAAGAAATTCTCAATTTTTAAACAAAGATTTCTGCTAATTACGTTCTCAACGCAACTCGCCTGTCCTCTTCCAAAATGTCAAGGTTATATAAGACCAAGCCTGAGAAACTGTTCCAGAATCAGGGAGACTAAAGAGACAGGACAACTAAATGCAGCTCCTGGATTAGCCCCTGGATGTGGGGGAAATAAGGACATTATACAGAAAATTGGAAAAACTTGAACCTGAACAGTGGATTAGTTCACAAACTATCAGTATGTAATGTCCTAATTTGGTTAGGTAAGAAGATGTTCTTGTTAGTAAAAGACGCCTGCAACTTGGTTGCCAAGTGTTCGGTAGCGGGGGCGGTAAGTAGAGGAATAAACTTGACACGATAAACCAAATGAGACAAAAGTTAACAACTGGTAAAGATAAGCAAAGGCTTGGGGCCTCTGGGTGTCTCAGTCGGTTAAGTGTCCGACTTCGGCTCAGGTTATGATTTCACGGTTCGCGGGTTCGAGCCCCGCATCGGACTCTGTGCTAACAGCTCAGAGCCTGGAACCTGCTTCAGATTCTGTGTATCCCTCTCTCTCCGACCCTCCCCTGCTCACGCTTCTCTCTCTCAGAAATAAACATTAAAAAAAAAAAAAAGATAAGCAGAGGCTTATTGGAGTTCTTTACGTTGCTCTTGCAACCTCTGGTGGGTTCGAAATTACGTAAACATGAATTTTCCCTCCACCATGAGTGCCACGCCCCTTCTGAAAAAGAAAGAGTAAATTATAGGACCAGATCTCGCGATATCCAAAGGAGCCTAAACTACTCTGTCCCAGCTGAAAGTCGCCACCGAAAGTCTTGAGTCACGTGGGGTCGCCCCACGTGATTGGAGGCCCGGGTCCAACATGGCGGCCTCCATGGGTCGCTGGCTTGTCTTCCTCTTTGCGCCGCTCGGCTTCCTCCGGGAGGCGACCGGCAGCCTCGGCGCGGGGTGAGTACAGCCCCCGAGGGGTGAGCCTGGTTCGGGAGGACTGCGCCGCTGAGCCCCCCGAGCTCACGGCCGCCCTGTCCCCACAGGACCTCCCGCGACGACGACTTGCTGCTGCCCTACTCCCACGCGCGCGCGCGCTTCGCCCGGGACTGCGCAAGGGTGCGCGCCGGCCGCCGCGAGCACGAGAGCTGGCCGCCCGCCCCGGCGACCCCCAGCCCCCGCGGCCCGGCCGTGCGCACCTTCGTTTCCCACTTCGCGGACCGCGCTGTGGCTGGCCATCTGACGCGGGCAGCAGAGCCGCTGCGAACCTTCTCGGTGCTGGAGCCCGGCGGGTCCGGCGGCTGCGCTTCGAGGCGCCGCGCCACCGTGGAGGAGACGGCGCGGGCGGCCGGCTGCAGCGTCGCCCAGAACGGCGGCTTCTTCCGCATGGACACAGGCGAGTGCCTGGGGAACGTGGTGAGCGCCGGGCGCCCGGTGAGCAGCGCCGGGGGGCTGCAGAACGCGCAGTTCGGGATCCGCCGCGACGGGACCCTGGTCACCGGGTGAGAAAGCAGGGAGCCTTCTTGGGACTGTCGAGGGCAGAGGACCTGAGATTTGGGTTGTAGCCCTGGTGCTGTTTCAGGTCATCTAACAAAGCTGAGCCTCCGTGTCCATTCTGTGAACGGGAATAGATACTCTTGCAGGGTTTGTTCATCTCTCCCGCGTCACTGAGCGCTTGCTTTGTGGCAGGCAGTGTGCTGCACGCTGGGGATATAGCAGTGAACAGACAGTCTTTGTCTTCACTGACTTCTGCCATGACTGGGAAAAATAAACAAAAGCCAGGGGAATAATTAAGATAAACTTAGATTGCTTATATGTGAAGAAGCCAGGAACAGGGTAAACCGATGTAAGTAGAGTATGGATTTTAGGGAGGGTGAACAGGAAAGGCCTGAGAAGGTGACCTCTGAATTGCGATCTGAAGATTAATCACAAGTTAGTCAAAGTCAGAACTGGAGGCAGACCACTGCTGTCAGAAGGAACAGCAAATGCTAAGGCTCCGAGGTACATAGAGGGTTGGTGTGTGAGGGACTGAAGGAAGAAGCAAAGTATCAGAGGATGAAAGGACTGACTTTGGTGCTTTAATAACTTGCTCTAACCCTGGCTACAGACTTAAGTTGGAGGGACCAGATTAGAAGCAAGAGGCTAATTAAGGATTGTCAGTAGTCATCAGGTGGTATTTTGGCCAGAGTGATGACCTAGGAGATTAAAGGCTGTAGGATGAACTTGAGATCTGCTGAGAATGGTAGTTTATATTAGATGAAGTGTTAACTGGGATGCGTAGACTATTTACAAGGACTGCACTAAGGACCAGGATGGTTCCTGGGAAACGAGGAGGAATCAGGCAGCCAAGCCGAGGAGGGAAGGGTGGTGGGACCCCTACTAACCGCAGCTGTCCCTGCTGGTAAGTGAATATCTTGCCTTTTCTGCGTCCAGGTACTTGTCTGAAGAGGAGGTGCTGGACACTGAGAATCCATTTGTGCAGTTGCTGAGTGGGGTCGTATGGCTGATACGCAATGGAAGTGTCTACATCAATGAGAGCCAGGCAGCCGAGTGTGATGAGACGCAGGAGACAGGTTTGCGGTCAGGGTGTGGCACAGCCTTGTTGAGAACCTGGACCACTGAGCTGGTGTGGGAGGCTGTTCTTAAGTCTTTGAGCAAGTACTATTCTAGGTACAAGGTATCCATGGCGATTATGATAAATAAGGTCCCTGCTCTTGGGGAATACTTAAGAAAGGAAATAGATAGTGACAGGAAGTGGTAAGTGCTTCTTTTCTATTGAAATTAAGATGAAAGGAAGTGGTAAGTGCTTTCTTTCTATTGAAAGGAAGATGAAAGGAAGTGGTGAGTGCTGAGGAAGAAAAATAAAGTTGGGGGAAGGGGGATAGGTAGAGGAAAGGAGCTGTGAATCAGAATCCTGAGTTCCTGGGCCTGAGGCCCAAACCTGTGTGTTTTAACAAGCCTCCTGGGTGATTCTGATGGACACTCCAATTTGAGAAGCACCAAGATGTGGAATACTGAGGTGGGAGGGGATGCTATGGCCCTGATGTGGAGATGGGCTGTTTTAGACTGAGCACTCAGGGCAGGCCTCACTGAGGAGGTGCCCTAGATTGGAAATAGCAAACTACAGGAAGAGCTGAGGGGAAGCACAGTCCAGCCAGAGGGAACAGAAGGTGCAGAAGCCCTAAAGCAGAAAGTGGCTGCAGGGTGGTGAGAAGAGAGCCCCCAGAGATGAGGTGAGAGAAGCAGGCCGGGGCCTTGGATATTTGTGCTGAAAACAGTAGAAGCCATTAGAGGGTTTTTCCCTTGAGGCTGATATCACTTATTTTACACCTGAGAAGGGGCACGTGAGTGGCTCAGTCAGTTGAGTGACTTCAGCTCAGGTCATGATCTCACATCTAGTGAATTCAAGCCCCACGTTAGGCTCTGTGCTGACAGCTCAGAGCCTGGAGCCTACTTGGGATTCTGTGTCTCCCTCTCTCTCTGTCCTTCTCCTGCTCATACCGTCTCTCTCTGTCTTTCAAAAAATGAACAAATGTTAAAAAAAAAAAAAAATTATGCCTGAGAAGAGCATTCTGGCTACATGTGGTGACTGAGTGGGGTACAGACGGGAGGCAGGGAGAATACGGATCTAAGTGAAATGGTGCAGAACGGCATCGGACTGGCAGAAGCTACAGCCAGAGCCCAGGAGGCTTCCCCAAAGAGTCAGGTGATCAGCCAGACTTCTTCTCTTGTAGGTTCTTTTAGCAAATTTGTGAATGTGATGTCAGCGAGGACAGCAGTGGGACATGACAGGAAGGGGCAGCTGGTGCTCTTCCACGCAGACGGGCAGACGGAGCAGCGGGGGTGAGTGCCGGAAACTGGGAATGCCAGGCCTGGGCTGAGTCCGGCTTTGAGGAACTTCAGCCCACTGACAGCTGCCCTTCTGATTCCCACCTGTTCCCTGGGGATGTTCACATCCATCGGTCCCCTGCCTTCCCGTACAAAAAAGAGTCCCTGTGTCTGCCCCGCTTCTGAGAACTCCTCGTCCTCTGCACTCTGCCTCTCCATCTCCCCAACTTAGGCCTCCTCTCTCCTGAGCTCCAGATGGGGTAATAGGAAGGAATTATGAAGTTAGCAGGGAGAAGACCTCTGTTCCAGCTCTGCCATCCACCAGCTCTGTGGCCACAGACAAGCCGTTCAGCCTCTCTGAGCCACAGTTTCTTTGTGAAGAGAGTGTATTCGTCTGTTATTGCTGAGTAACACATAAGCACAAATAGCCCCTATTTGTTAGATCACAATTCTGTAGGTCAGAAGGCTGGAGGGCTCAACTGGGTTCTGTGTTTAAGGTATCCCGTGGACAAACTCAAGCTGTTTGCCAAGCAGGGCTCGCCTCTGGAGCTTCAGCTAAAGAATCCTCTTCCCAGCTCATTTGCGTTGTTGGCAGAATGTAATTCCTTGTGGCTGTAGGACTGAAGTCTCTATTTCCTTGCTGGTTGTCAGCCAAGAGACCTTCAGCTCCTTCAGGCTGCCCACATTCCTTTGCACGCACGTACCCTCCCCATCTTCACCCCAGCAAAGATGTGTCCAGTCCCTTCATCCCCTTTGTATTTCCAAAATCTCTCGCTTCACCTTCTGCCACCAGCCAGGGAAAGGTATGCTTGTAAGAGCTCTTGTGATCCCATTGAGCCCACCCAGATAATCCAGGACAGTGTCCCTACTGGCAGACAGCAGAGCCGTGTAAGATAACACAGTTGTGGGAGTGATCTCTCATTATATTCAGAGCTTCCAGGAATTAAGACAGGACATTATTGGGGGGAGCCCATTTAGAAATTTGTCTGCCATAGCAGGTGTGATGCTGTTCACACTGGAAAGTAAGACCGGTTAAACTGGTGGACATGGTCAGCATTAACGCTCTTTTACTGCAGCATTAACCTGTGGGAGATGGCAGAGTTTTTGCTGAAACAGGACGTGGTCAATGCCATCAACCTGGATGGAGGGGGCTCTGCCACCTTTGTGCTCAACGGGACCTTGGCCAGTTACCCATCAGATCACTGGTAAGCATACCAGAGCCCCCTTCTTGAAGTCTAAGTCCAGGCCTGTCCCCAGCTGTCTCATTCAGCAAATATTGGGGACCTACTATGTGCCAGGCCCTGAGGATTCAGCAGTGAGCGGTAAGAGCTGAGATCCCTTATTCTCTCTGCTTACCAGAAGAGTGTTGAATCATACATAGTGTATGAGTACCACCCATGCCAGCGAAAGGGGATTGATAGGTCAGGAAAGACCTCTCTGAGCATAATGGAACCTGAGTTGAAATCTAAAGGTTGAGGAGGTGGCAAGGCCGGGCTGGGAGATCCTTCTGGGCAGAGAGAACAGCATATGTAAAAGCCCTGGGGTTGGAGGGGCGCCTGGGTGGCTTAGTCGGTTAAGCATCCGACTTTCGCTTAGGTCATAATCTTGCGGTTCGTGGGTTCGAGCCCCGCATCGGGCTCTGTGCTGACTGCCAGCTCAGAGCCTGGAGCCTATTTCAGAGTCTGTATCTCCCTCTCTCTCTGACCCTCCCCTGCTCATGCTGTCTCTCTCTCTCTCTCCTAGAAATAAATAAAAATTGAAAAAAAAAAAAAGCCCTGGGGTTGGAAGAGATTGTTGGGGGGGGGGGGCGGTGAACCTATAAATGACTGGAAAAGGGGCAGTGGAGAGATTAGCAGCCCTCGGAGGCTGTAGTAGGGGATGAGGGGGTAGCTGGGGCTCGCCATTGCCTCTCTTCACACGCCATGTCCCCCTGCAGCCAGGACAACATGTGGCGCTGTCCCCGCCGCGTGTCTACCGTGGTGTGTTTGCACGAGCCCCACTGCCAGCCGCCCGACTGCAGCGGCCATGGGACCTGTGTGGAGGGGCGCTGCCAGTGCACGGGGCACCTCTGGGTGGGCGCTGCCTGCGACAAGCTGGACTGTGGCCCCTCCAACTGCAGCCAGCACGGGCTTTGCACCGAGAGTGAGTGGGGTCTCTGGGGAGGCAGCTGTGACCGGGGCTCCCAGCTCTTGCTGCCCTGGCCCTGCCTGGGCCCTTACCTGGCCGCCTTGGTCTTGTCTTGGCAGCTGGCTGCCGCTGTGAAGCCGGATGGACGGGGTCCAACTGCAGTGAAGGTAAAAGCTACAAGGCCACTTGCCTCCCCAGCCCTGGACACGTGGGGCGAGGGCACGCGTGGCAGCCAATCTTATCAGGCCTCCTGTTTCTTGCTCTCGCCTGACTAAATCACTGCGTTAATGTCCTGTGGCGGCCACAACAAACTCCCCAAACTGGATGGCTTAGAACAACAGAAATTTATTCTCTCACAGTTCAGGAGGCCGCAGCTGTGAAAATCGTGGTGTCTGCAGGGCCTGCACTGCCTCTGAAAGGTCGAGGGGAGCCTCCTTCCTGCCCCCTCCAGTTCCCCGTGGCTCCAGGCATTCCCTGGCTTGCGGCCAAGTCTGCTTCCTTCTTCGCACCGCTTTCTCCCTGTGTCTGTCTGTCCACTTCCTTACATGGACCCCGGGTCATTGGATTTAGGGCCCACCTAGGGTTGGACATAGTTCAACCCACTGCATCCACCTACAGTTTGAAATCCTTCAGGGCTTTCTTCTGAGTTAGTGGAAGAAATGAGCTCCTCAGCCAGACCCGCCAGGGTGCTCCAGCCCCTCCCCCACTCGCTGACCCAGCTCTGCTCCTGGAAGCCCCAGCTTACATGCCCTGCCCCTCAGGGGCTTGCCCGTCCCACTCCCTCAGGGACCTGCTGCGGCACTTGGCCCCATCCCTCCTGCGCTTGTCGTCGCTTGTACTTCCACCTCTGCTTTCTGTCTCACTGGCCACCTGCCCAGTAGACACGAATCTCCATGAGTGCACAGCCGCAGGGCCTGCCTGGAGGTAGAATTCTCCGTAGCTTTCTGTTGGAAGAATATATGAGCCTACAGGGCCCCTTGGGGTGACTGAGATCTGTCTGCAGTCTTGTCGGCCCCCAGCCTAGCAAAGGCAGGGCTGGACTTTAAAAAGATCCCCCCCCTCCTCCCCCCCCCCCAGCCTGCAGCAACGGCTCCTTTGGGGAGGACTGTGTCATGAAGTGCCAGTGTCAGAATGGAGCCGCCTGTGACCCAGTTGGGGGGACCTGCACCTGTCCTCCTGGCTTCACTGGACACGCCTGTGAGCAGGGTAAGCTAGATGGGCCCCAGGTCGGCCCGGGAGGAAGTGCCACCCCCGACCACCTCCAGGGTCTAGTCTGGGGGGTGGTTCTGGGGAGCACTTGTGCTTCATCCTGTCAGTGCAGAGAGAGGCCCTGCCACCCAGGCCTCCCCCACTTCTGCCTCCTCTCCACAGAGTGTCCCCTCGGCTGGCACGGGCCCGGCTGCCAGAGGCGTTGCGAGTGTGAGCACCAGTGTCCGTGTGACCCCCAGACTGGCAGCTGCAGCCTGGCCCAGGCGCCAGCCCTTAACAGCATCCTCTCCCAAGGTGTGGCTCCTCCCAGAGCCCCGGGGGCCAGAGGGGGCAGAGCCCTCCCCTCCCAGCCTCTCAGCCTCTCCCTGGTGTCTTACAGTGAAGCAGTGTCTCCGGCCATCAGAGGCCACCCTGAGGACAGGAGAACTCTCCCTTCTCACCGGGTAGGAGATTCGGTGGGACTTGGGGTGGGGGTGGGAGGAATCCCCCCTCCCTCCACCTGTGAGGTATGGCCTCTGCTCAGGGACTAGGCAAGGCTAGTAGGTGGCCACTGGGCATCCAGGTGACGTTTTCCATTGTGAACACAGAGAGTCACAGCTGATGCTCACAGTCACTGAAGTGCTCCTGGGAAATGGTGAGAAGGACCCCAGGCACCACCCCAGCTGGAGTTGAGTGGGGCAGGGTGTGGGGTTCCTCTCCCTGGCTGTGAGACTCAAGAGCTGTTGTCTCAGCTCCTGGTACAGAAGCACGAAGCCCTGAAGCATTCACGTACTTTCTCAGGCACCTCCCTGCACTCCTTATGGTGGGCTTTATCCCTGTGGTCTAGTGCAGTGGGTCTCAAACGTGAACTCCAGGAGGGTGTATTCAGAGAAATTGCTGGATTCTCTCTCTGAAGTTTTTGCTTTAGTAAGCCTCAGGCGGAGCCCGAGAATATGCATCCCCAGTGCTATCCCAGATGATGCTAATGCTCCTGCTGTGGAGACCCTGCTTTGAGAACTTCCCAAAAGTAGTTCTCACCTCATGACCCAACCCCGGGTGCCGGCCCAGCCCCGCCCACCTTGGAGGTGGGAATCAACTGTGGGTTTGAATGAAAAGCTCCTGGCACTGTCCTGTATGGGACAGTCTCATCAGTAATGCAGATCCCAGGTCCCCCTTGGAGGTCCTGACCTGGTGAGTCTGGGGTGAGGCTCTGAAAGGCCAGAGCCGCACCTGAAAAAAAAAACTTAGGCCTCCGTCTTAAGTTCAGGCTCCTCAGATGTGAGACTGAGCTCTTCCTCCCCAGTGTAGACATCGAATCCATTGGCACCTGCCGGCTAGGGAAGGGGAGTCATAGGGGTCTGACGACCATGACTCCCAGCAGCTTGCTGGTGTCTGTTTGCATGGAGGGCTTTGCCAGAGGTCACATGAAGGGATGCAGGGACCATTAGAAGACCTTGCCAGCTCCACACGAGGGTGCTTTTCTCCCCACCCTGTCTGCTGTGAGGTTTCTGGGACGAGACCAGACTTGGTAGTTGCATCAATTAGGTCCCCAACTGTATTTTGTTCGGCCTGCATAATTTAAAATTTTTAAGATTTATTAGCATCGTCTGAAAATCAGTAACATTGATGTTAAAAAATTATTTTTCAATATCAGGATGTGGCAGTGCTGGCCTGCGTCCCATGTGGTGACTGTCACTGCTGGAGCCTGTGTTTGGAATGTGCCCCTGGCTCTGCCAGGCCCATTTGGCTCCTAGACAGTCCCTGGAGGGCCCCGACTCTGTGCCTGTCTTCTGGTGGAGGAGGAGGGAAACCCCTCACGCACTCCCCCAGCAACCGCCCGTTCTGGCTTTCTCTTCTGCACCCAGGACCACCTGGCTGGCCCTCACCCTGGCCCTAGTTTTCCTCCTGCTGATCAGCACGGTGGTGAACGTGTCCTTGCTCCTTGGTTCAAGAGCAGAGCGGAGCCGGCATCTGGATGGGGCCTACGTTTACCACCCACTGCAGGAGATGAATGGGGAGCTCCTGGCCGGGGAGAAGGAGCAGCACGGTGATGCCCACAACCCCTTCAAGGACTGAAGCCGCCAGCTGCCCGTCGCGGCCTGCTCTGAAGGCTCATTTCGATACGGTCTGGCTTCCGCAAGGGAAGTTCCAAGGCCTCTGACCATCTGGGAGATCTCAGCCCTGGTGCCAAGCCAAGCTTCTGATAGCACCTGTGTCTCAGCCCCTCACCTGACCCTGGGCCCTCACTGGGTCACCTGCCGTGACCCATGCAACCCTAGCAATACAGTGCTGCCCAGAGAAACTGCCTCCTGCCCTGCCTGCCTCCGTCTGCTGCCCGTGAGGCCTGCTCCGCTGCCAAAGGGCCTCCGGCCTCCTGAAGCAGGAGCCGCTAGCGATGGAACTCACCGTGACCGCACCATGACCGAGTGTCAGGGTCCAGCCAGTCCCGCTGGGCAGGGGTGGATTAAAGAGACGATGGCCACATCACGGGATCCTTTTCCACAGACCTCATTGTGGAATTTGCCAATTAGAATTCTATTTCCTATCATAGGAAGCTCCTTGGAGGGGACAGGGGATGAAATCATGTTTACAAGCTTTCTATTTTGGCATCCAGCCACCAAGAGAGTTTTTCTATCACTTGAATAAATTGATGTAATAAAAGAAGCGCCCGGGTGACGTCTGAATCCTGAATTGTGGACTTCTGGTTGTTCCTAGGTCTTGTCACGTGGGGCTATTTCACCTGAATCGGGTTATGAAAAGGCTTCCCCAAGTACTTCGAGTTCCCTGATCTATTTGCTTAATCCAGGGCTTCTCACTTAATGGTGCACACGAGTCACCCGGAGATGTCCAAGCGCCGATTCTGGCCCAAGGTGGGAGACGGGAGTCTGAATCTCTAACGAGCTCGGGTGAAGCCCTGTGGAGGCTGTGGGTGTCTGGACCACATTTTGAAAGGAAAAGGTTTGGTCCACACTGTGTTTTAATAGTTACCAGCATATAAAAGTCAAGAGATTAACAACTTCAGATTTCTGGTTTCTTTTTATTAATCTGTTTATTTAGTTTTGAGAGAGAGAGAAAAAGACAGTGTGCACGCAGGGGAGGAACAGAGAGAGGAAGACAGAATTCAAAGCAGGCTCCACGCTGTCAGCACAGAGCCTAATGCAGGGCTCAAACCCACAAACAGTGAGATCATGACCTGAGCCGAAGTCAGATGCTTAACTGCTTGAGTCACCCAGGTGCCCCTGGTTTCTTTTTAAAAGAGGCCAAGCCAGCAGCCCCCGCCAGCGCCTTTCCAGGGCAACATCTTTCCAGAGCTGAGAATCCACAGTCCCCGTCTGGGCCTGCCTTCACCAGCTCATCACCCCCTCCTGTGGCCTGCCAGCCCTGTCAGTATCCGAGTTTGTAACCCGTGGCCCCAGAGGGTCTCCAGGAAGTGCCTGGCAGCCCCCTCCCCATCCTGCCCCATGGATGTATATTACACTGTGTTTAGCAGATATTTTAGGATGGGGGATGCGCTCTCAGCAGGTCCTCAGATGGATTCATGCACATTATGAACTGAATATGTCTCCCCAAGATTCCTGTACTGAAGTCCTAAAACCCCCGGGCCCCGCCAGCCATGTGATGGTATTAGGAGGTAGGGCATTTGGTTTGATTAGGTTTCAATGTGGTCATGTGGGTAGTTCCCTCGTGATGGGATTAGCGCTTTACATGGAAAGAAGAGCACCCTCTTCGCACAGTCTCCCTGTAAACACACAGCAATCTGGCAGCTGTCTACAAGCCAAGAAGTGAGACCTCACCGAGAATTGGATTTGCCGGCGCCTTGGCCTTGGACTTCCACCCTCCAGAACAGTGAGAAATAGATGTGTGTTGCTTTTAAGCCGCACAGTGTACGGTATTTGTCATAGCAGCTTGAGCAGACTGAGACATGGTATAACCTAGTAGTTACCCACTGCTGCATAACCAGGGCAAAACTTGGCAGCTGAAAACAGCAACCAGTTATTGCAGTTATTGCTTCTTGTGGAAGAATAATTATTTTTCATGATTCTTGGGCCAGCTAGGGGATTCTCTTGATGTGGGCGGGGATCAGTGATTTCAGCTGGGCTTATGGGTTGGCCTGCAGTCAGCTCATGGGCCCACTGGGGGCTGGCCTGGGGTGGCCACGGCAGATGGGCTGGCTCCACCTGGTGCCTCATCCTCCAGGAAGCTGGTCAGGCTTGGGGTCCAGGTGGGGACTGTGATCCTGCAAGAGAAGTGAACCTCGGAACTGGTGTGACCTCGTTTCCACCACATTCTGTCAGCTAGTCCCCAGATTCAAGGTGAAAAGAGACAGACTCCACCCCTTAGTGAGAGGAGATGCAAAGGGACGTGAGTCCAGGAGGCTAATCGAGCCCATCCTGCGGTCCATCTACTGTACTGCTGGTCTAGTTTCACTTCAGAAAGGAAGAATTTGGTTCAGAGAAGTGAAATATCACAGGCTAGACCTCAAGTTCCTGCAGGGATGTATCTGTGGGTCTGTATGTCTCTTTCTGCCTCTCCCCCAAAGATGGAGGGATAGACGAGTTGAGAGCCGCTGTGTCAGCCTCTCCTACTCCCTCCAAGATGCTATATTTTGGTTCTACAGTGGGAGCCACAGACCAAGTTGTCGGTGTCCATAGGCACAGCTGATCCCGCACCTAGTGAACCGTCACCCAAAGGCCACGGTTGACCCCCGGCCAGGCTGCTGTCATTTCTACTTCCTACCTCAGCCCCTCTTCTGGGTTTGGGACCCAGGTTGGAGGGAAGGGAGGGGTGGCATTCACAGCATGTGCTGGCATTCGAGGGCAGCTGCTTATTCAAGGAAGCAGGCAAAGGCTTCACGTTTTAACTCCTCCTTCCGGAAATGGAAACAACCAACTTCACATGTTCCTCCAGGGACCTTGTGTTTCAGCTTCACCCAAAAGTCTCACTGTATGTTTTACTCTGTTTTAGCCCACAGCTGGCCCCTGGGCCGCTTGGATGTTTGGCTCCCTGTGTTCAAGGGTAGGAAGTAGTGACGGGCGCTTGGAGGAATTCCCAGCAGCTGTGAATCACAGCGACGTATTCCCAAGCGTGGATGCGGGTCAGAGGGTATTCTCCAGGAATGTTCTATGATTGCAGATCCTGTCCCAGACCCATTGCATCAAAATCTCCACGGCAGAGGGCCTGGGAATCTATAGGGAGCAACTCCAGAGGTTCTGAGGCAACAGGCAGTAGAAAGCCTTATCCGGAAAGCTCTGACCTCTGCAGAGGGCATCTCTGTCCTTGGCTGTGCCGGCAGCTGAGTTGGGAAGGTACAGGACTGTGCATGGGCTTGGTGGCTTTCAGCCCAGAGGGAGCTTAAGAGGGTATGTCGTGGTGAGCCAGAGGGGTCCCTGGCTCAGTGACTAGGATGCATTCACCCTCCCTTTTTGTATAGGGGTATTGATCATGCCTGTCCAACGTCTAGTCCCTGTCCTTTTAGTAAATGCCCTGTCTTCAGCTGGATCCTTCCCACCACCAGAACCTGAGACGAGGATGTGAGGGGAAATAGTCTACTTGGGAGGTGACCCCAAAAAGCCTTTTTGGGGGACAGGGATATGAGGTGGGGAAGGAAAGGCAACCAGTACACAATGCATTAGTGAGTGGTTCCCCGCTGTGGGCAGCCAGGCTTGATTGCCTGGGGATTCTGGGAGGATGCAGAGAGCATCTTGGAGTTGGGCTTCCTGTGGGGTGTTTGTCAGCCAACACACTCATCTTGGGTTCGGGGCTCCTCCTGGGAGGTAAGTCCCTGGCACTTCCAGCCTGCCCTACACGGGGGCTGAGTATGCTTCAGCAACCAGAGGTAGCCTTGAGAAACTCGCAGTTCCTTCCATCCAGATGCCTCGCGGTGGTAATGAGAATACCCAGGGAAGGTGGGCAGGACACAGAGCCATGGCTGTGAACCTCCTTCCCAGTGCCTTTAGAGTGTTACTTCTCTCCCATTCTCCATCATTCTGGTCTGGCTAGTACCATCCACTCCGTTCAAGTCCCAGATGGCATCAGTGGGTCAGAGATCGGCATCTATTCCAGTCAACTCGTGAAAGCCCACCCTGGAACTTCTAGAATTTGGGGAAGAAAACACTTTTGCTGGGATTGCCTACCTGCCAGAGTGTGGGCCACATGGAGAAGGAGAGTGAAGCCAACATGGAGAAGAACAGAATCAAGAGAGGGGACATGATTTACCCTGGATCCAGCTATACCTGAAGCTAGTATCATTTTGGGGCCAATTACATGGACCAGTAAATCCCTATTTTTGCTTGAGGCACTTTGTGTTGGAATTGAGGGTCTTTGGGAACCCAAAGAGTCTGACACCCATAATGCACTGTTCTGGGAGAGGCACATTTTGGACTCAGGCATTTGCAGAGCTTAGGACATGGACCAGAAGTAGAAAAGTGTTTGAGGTTCTGATAGCTGCCTCTGGCAGTGGGTAGAGTCATGTGTTGACACAAATATACAAGAGCTCAAGTAATCAAGCTTGGGGATTGCTGGTTGGGGGTTAACATGGACTAGTTATGGCAGTGCAAGGATCTCTTCTCCATCTACCTCCATGGTAGTGATGGAAGACCCCTGGGCACAGAACATGGACCAGATATCATGGTGGCCTGACTTGGAACCCCCAGGGTCCTGTGTGTTGAGCAAGTTGCCATGGTGACACATGGCTACTGGGATACTCTGTATAAAACTTTAGCATGGGAAAGACTCCAGAAAAAGGTTCCAATCCTGGGTTCAGTGGGTGGGCTTTCAAGGGCTCTTAGGAACCCTGAAATGGAAACGATTCAAGTGTGATGCCCACAGCTTTCATTGTATTTGCAAAGGGGATTTCTGTCCCAGAAAACTTTGGGCTCCAGGGAACTCTTAAGTCAGAGTTTTCAAATTCTGATTTTTGGTTACCCACGTTCCTCAGGAATGCCTTGGTGGGAGAGGGAGGCACTGAAAGGAGGAGTGTAAAATGGGCTGGGGAGAGAAGTTTAAAAGCCACAGCCACTCTGATGTCCCTGAGTACCTGGCGCTTTTCCTTCCGGCTCTTTCCAAGCCCTGCCCAAACTCCCAACAGCCTCTGGTGCCCCGAGACCTGCCTCCATGGAGACCCCAAGGTCTCCTTTGGACGTGGCCCCTGGCCTCAGAGGAAGAACTCGTCCCAGACGCAGCTTCTGAGCCACAAGGGAGCCCTGGTGTGTTCTGCCCTCTATGGGTCTCCCCCCACCCCCCGCCAAGTCCCAGGAGGCTTCCTGGGAGGCGATTCTGCCCAGGACAGACGTCAGCAGTGAGTCAGGGCTCAGATCTGATCCCAGCTGGTTTGCCCCAGGGATCTCTGTCTTTCTCAACACCCGGCACATGTAGGAGTCAGCTGGCTGGTCCTTTGAGAGCTCTCGCCCATAGAAAGAGAAATTCATGGAAAAGTCCCAGAGAATGAATGCATGCACTGTATCAAAGCAGGCAAGGGCTGCTTCCTCTCCCTCAATTGGATGTGTTGGGTGGGGCTGGGTAACCGAAGCTGGTGTAGACAGGTGGCCCCTGTGCAGTCACACAAAAGAGCCACACCTCCTCTGCTCACCCAAGTGATAGTCTTTGGCCTCTTGCTCCAAAACAAGAGAGCCTTTTCAGAATCCCATGATGTGTGTGGCAGCCAGCACCCCAGCTCCGTGTCCCAAGGAAGCTCACAGGAAGAACAGGTGGTGCCCTGGACAGGACCCCAACCCCATGCCCAACCTCAGGACTCTGGCTGTCTTTGTAAATAACGCTAGGACTTGGGTCAAACCCCAGGAACAGGGGATAGTGGCCCAGAAAGATGGACACCTGGATACCTGGCATGTTGAATCCAGCAACCCACCCTCAAGATTCCAAGTCGCCAATGCTGAGTGGGCCCAGAGATCTGCATTTCATACCACTGATAAACTGCACATATATCTGCTTATGCATCCTATGCATATGCATTGGTTTGTTAGTGTCCCCCCCCATCATTAATGTCCACGCAGAACCTCACAAGGTGACTTTCTTTGACAGTAGTCTTTGCAAATGTAATCGGTTAAGGATCTCAAGGTGAAATCATCCTGGATTTAGAGTGAACCCTAAATCTAGTGACTGGTGTCCTTATAAGAAGGGAGGCACACAGGAAAGAAGCCATGTGAAGACAGAGGCAGGGATGGGAACACTGCAGCCACGAGGCAGTATCCTCCCTTAGTGTCAGCAGGGAACACCTGTCAGCATCTTGGTTTAGACTTCTGGCCTCTGGAACTGTGACGGAATCGATTTCTGTTGTTTTAAGCGACCAAGTTTGTGGCAATTTGTTACAGCAGCCTTAGAAAACTACTACTGTATATCTGTGCTTTATATATAAAAATGTGATACTTTGTGTGCATCACTGCACCCCCAAGAACCAACTCGCGATCCCTGGAGGGTGATATCGCCCATGTTGAAAATGCTTTTGGGTCTTATAAACAACAGCGGAGTAATTCTTGAACAAACCCAGGGAGACCTCTAGGGTTTCAGGAAGTGGACAACTGAGGTATACCCAAATCCAAAACGTTTAATGCCTTTGTGTGGAGCAAATGATCAGGCAAACAAGGAACATCATGTTTTCCTGGCTGAAACAGAGTGTGTGGAACAGAATTAAAGTAGTCTCATCGAATGATTTGTTTCACAGGAGAAGCAATTCCAGAGTGCAGGGAGGGGGAAAAAAGGTCTCAGAATCCCCTTCTTTCAGCCTGTAGAGAGAACATTCTCCAGCTAGTTGGAGGAATGTTACTCCAAATGATGCTCTTCCAGATTAGTGGATTTGCCCAGAAAACGCAAGTAGTTTCTAAACGGGAAAGTAAGAGGAAAATAATATCCTGACACCCACTTTCCTCCGGATGCTCATGGTGCTGAGCCTTCTGTCCTGTGAAGAACAGTCCCAAGCAGGCATCCTCAAGAAGGAATCTGGAGTGTTTGAATGAGAAGCCTTTAATCATCAGGATAACCTCTGATGTTTGTCATGTGCTTCCTGTGTGCTGGGCACTGGGTTGCGGACTCCACAGCTGCTCTTATTCGCCCTACTACAACCCAGTGAATGAGGTAGGCGTGTCCCCCATTTTACAGATGAGGAAACTGAGGCACAGGGGAGTTAAGTCACCTGCTGGAGGTTACACAGCTACTGAAAAGAAGGCTGGGGCTTGAACCCCACCACGTCTAAATTTTAAGACCCAGGCTTCTAAACACAGTGCGTGAGCAGGGTCCTATTGCTAGTGGGTTGTTTCTGTCCTGCTCACCATGGGTTAATGAACAAGATAGAGAAAGAAGCGAGCCAAGGAGCTTCTAGCCCTGGGGTCTAGGGAAACACAGAGGTCAGGAACTCAGCAGCCCTTCCTTAGATTTTTAATTTCAAGCCTCCCAAATGTAGGAGAAACCCGGTGATTGATGTCGCTCTGGCATGGACCCCAGAGACCTCCAGCAAGTGAAGGGGACTGCAGCAGATGCTGCCGTGGCCGTGTGCTGCTTCTGTGGCCCAGCTCCCCTTTTCCTGGGGTGCCCTCCCCTCCCCTATCCTGTTGTTGCTTCTGGAGGAAATGTCAATCACAGGACCCCCAGCCCCATGGCTGGTACATCCACAGGAGCAAGTACTAGGCTGGAACAGGGCCAGTCAGAGCCTTCTGTGGGATGGGTCGGAAAAAGAATGTCTCTCTCAGCCTTAGAGATTGCGAGCCCTGTGGTTGTAGGCTGCGGCTGCTGCAGCCACCTTTCCCACCAGGTGGAAGAGAGGATGGGGCCAATGTGAGAAGAGATAGAGAGCCAGGAGGCCTGGGTGAGGTCGAGAGGATGAACATGTGCGCCTGAGGACACTGGGCTCCTGGATCCAGCCATACCTGCAGCAAGACCACCCTTAGCCATCCCAGTTACAGGACCCAGGGAAAATTCCCTTTGTTGGCTTAAGAAGTTTGAGCTGCAGCTTTCCCAAGGGAGAAAGAAAGAGCTCTCAGGGGGAGAAATGAGAGGGTCTGAGTCCCATCCCTTTTGTCAGGGCTGGACTGCTCACAGCAGATCCAAATAACAGTTGTCAAGCCACGTATAACCCCAAGTCAAGGAAAGGCTTCTCCATCCTTCCCTGGTGCTATCCCTAGACAGTTAATGTGCGGGGAGTGACAGGGTAGCCTACCTGAAAATGCTTCTAGGGTGCACCTGGGTTTTAGAGGCAAGCTAGGAATTCATCAGACAGGTGAAAATCACAGATTCCTCAGTGATAAATGCCTGGTGGCATGGGAGCAATTAGCTTTGAGAATGTCTCCAATCTCCCCCTGCCTCTTTCCCTCACGTGCACATGCACCTGGATGCAGGATGCAGTTCTGGGAGTTGTTCCTATACCTGAGGAGCGAACGGAGGTGGGTGAGACCCCCTCCCTGCAGGGAGGAGGGTGTCTCAGTCCTTGCTCTTTGCCCTGTCACGCTGAGACTGCATGGAGGCATGGACCCCATGGTTGTAAGCCCACCCCCTAGGCCAGGTGTTGCCCACAGATGATCCCCAGCTGTAAGCAAGGCTCCATGAGAAGAGTAACACGGAGTCAGTCAGCCCCAGATTGGCCACCCAGCTGCTGAGGGAGCCATGCCAGTGTGGTCCCTCCTAGGCTGATAATGTGAATGAGTGTTGGGGACCAGGTTGATAGAGGGTGAGGACTGGGGTGGCCCCCACCCAGGGGACACAGTTGTTTTGCTTTACATGGCAGCAGTGGCCCCATTTTGCCAACACTACCAAATACCTAAGGGAAGCTGGACACCCTGATTTCTGTGTGAAATGCTACAACTTTCCAGTCTCTCTTTAGGCAAAAACAAAAGCCCTCTCTGACTACAGTCTGCTGACTGGTAACCTCTGGCTCGTTACCTTTTTTTGGAGCCCAGGAAAAGAAAGGAGAAGTGTCCTCAAGCCCCAAGGATACCCAAAACTCTCCCATACATGAACTCAGGGAAAGTCTATCAAGAGCTGCTGGTGCCAGGGGTCAGACTTGCCCTAGGGCAGACACAACAAAGTCACAATGTCCTCCTCCCCATAGGGGACTCTGATGCAATGTTGAGATCCTGGATCCAGCCTTACCTGAAGCAAGAGATTCTGGTCTGGCCAGTTACGTGTGCTCATGACTGGTTACCCTTTTGTGGGGCTCGCTGTGACTTACAACCAAAAAAGTCATAATTAAACTGCTTCAAGGAAAGAAAAGGGCCTCCAGGAGAGTTTAATGGCAGCCAGAGCCGCTTCATCACTGCCTGGGCCTCTCCACCGTCCTCAGTTCAGCGGTGCTCAGGTTTCCTTCCTAGCCAAGCTCCGGGAAAATGGATTTCAGATCCAGGGTGAGCTGCTCCCCACAGAAAGTGGAGCCTGTAACTCATATAACTGCTCACCATGCATGTCTTGGGACACAGGGCATCGCTATGGAATCAGAGGTGAAAGCCGATCATTTCTGCCTACCCAGAATTCTTTCCCTGTTCTCGTCGGGTACCCTAGTGTTCCTAGAGGCAACCCCCTTGTGATTTTCAAGCCAGGTGGTCTGGCTTCAGGAGCAGGCATGTAGTCCAGGCAGGCCAATCACTGAAACCCCATCCCTGTATCATGATTGGTCCAGATGGGACACAGGACCCTGCTGACCAGTCTGTGTTCTCTGTTCCCCTTGCAACTGTGACTGGTTCAGGGACCAGTGTGGGGCCCAGGCGGGCCGATTTGACTCAATTCTGGGAGGTTGGATGGAACTTTGGGGGAGAGAGGTTCTCTTCCACAACTGAGCTGGGGGAAGGGAGGGAGCCTAATGGTGATGGGGCCCTCCGAGTGGGGAGGGCACCTGAGGAGGAGGCTGCCCCAGGGAAAGCAGAGCCAGAGGTGGAAGGAGGTGCTGAGCTTGATGACATCCCTGAGCTCCCAGACCAGGCAGACCCAAAGCTGGCTGACCCACTCCTTGGCTTTTTCTTACATAAAGCTCAAAGGAGATGGTTCTGTCCTTGCATCCTGAAGAGGGCATGAGCTGGATCACTGCCTCTGGCTCCAGATGCCCCAACTTAGTGTCCAGACCCAGGGCTGCAGCCCACATGGTCCCAGACCTCACGGGCACTTGAAATGTGGGAGGCGAGCGGGCTGCTCCACAGGGCTCAGTCCTAGCTATCTGGAGACCAGGGAGCTGCTGTGGGATTGGCCAGAAGAGGAGGAGGTGGTGGCGCTGAGCTGGGAGAAGCCGCTGGTACAGGATTCCAGGCTGGACATGGAGCCCCTGGGGAGGAAGGGCGTTGTATGCACATTACCTTCTGGCGTGACACAGCCCTGGGGCTCACACACAGCAGTGGAAAAGCTGGTGATGCTGCAAATGAGGCCCCAGGGCTCTTTCTACAAGGCTGGTAACCACCCCAGGCACAGAGGGCAAGTGTAGAGCAAAATGCAAGTGGAGTTATGGTGAGAAACGAGGCTCCACCCATTTTCCTGTCTGCCCTCCCCCACCCCCCCCCACCCCCCCCACAGAGCCCAGCCTACCAGTACCATCCAGGGGCTTCTCTGACCTGGGGATCTAGCATAGCCCGGGCAGTTCCTGACCCTATCTCTAGCCTCACCCCACCCCACCTCTGCAGCCTCCTTTCAGCTTCTCTGACACTCGCCTCCCATGTCAGGGAAACTGTGCAGGTGTCCACCTGCTGCCAGAAGCACTTTCTCTCCCGCCTGCTTCGTTTAGCTCACTCCTACTCCAGACTTCAGAGCAGCGCTCTCCAGGAGAACCTGTGAGATGATGCCGTGCTGTCCAGTGCAGCAGCCGTCAGCCACACGGGGCCCCCAGGCACTCAGAATGTGGCTCGTGTGGCTGAGGAACTGATTTTTTAATTTTATTGAGCTGTAATGGCTAAGTTTACATTGCTAACCTGTGGCTAGTAGCTCCCGATTTGGCCAGTGCAGACTTAGGGTCTGGCTACTCCGAGTGTGGTGTAGGGACCAGCACCACCAGCCCCTCCTGGAGCGTTAGAGCTGCAGACTCCCAGCCACCCCAGAGCTGCAGAATCTGCATTTTGACAAGCCCCTTGCCACGCCCTCCCCCCCCCGCCCCCCGATGTGTGTGCATGCCACCTAGGTCTCAACTCCAATGTAACTTCGCAGGTACCTCCCCCACATCCCCTGCCCACCTCATGCCAGGGCCCTAGTCTGGTGCTGACAATACCCTGTATTGAGGCTTCTGGCACCCCCTAGCTGTGTGACCTTGGACAAGGACCCCAGGCTGGAATGCCTTCATGGCACCCACTGCTGCTTATAATTACACACAGGTGTGATCGTGTGGTCTCCTGCTCTGTCTGTCTGGTCCCTCGGGGCCTGGCCCAACGCCTGCCTCTGAGGACACCCAGGAACTAGCCCTTGAACTGGTTTTCTTGTGAGGCTGTTGAAGCAGGACAGCAAGGCTACCCCACACTGATGAGACCAGACAGGCTGGCCCAGGCTGCCCCCTCTAGGCCTCCACCTGCCATCCAGGAGGCCAGCAGCCCCCAAGGCTGGAGTTTACATGTCTCTCCCCTGCATTGCTGCCCAGCAGCCAAAACAGGCCATTTCCCAAGGAGGAAATCACCAGCCCTCCCAGGCTGTGGGGGTCTCTTTGGAGTAAAGACGCTGGCTCAGTGTTTCCCGCGCGGGGCTGCATGTGCCCCTAGAATACTTGGAGTGCCACCTAGGACGTGACACCCTCCTGGAGCCTCAATTTGACTCCGTGGTAAAGAATATCAAGCATTATTGGTAGAAGGACACTAAGATAGACAAGTCATGAAGCAAGATGCAAGATCACATTTGTTTTTAAAAGATAAAATGTAAGGCCTTAAACTCTCCATCTCCTGACCCTGTTTCATTTTTGCTACCAAGTGCTTACTGTATGCCTCAGTGAAGGGTCGGCTTCCCCCCACTCTTTCAGCTTTATGACAACCCCATGACATAGGATTTCAACCGTCCCCATTTAACAGATGGGGAGCCTGAGGCTCAGACAGCTTCAGTGAGTTTGCCTGAGGTCACAGAGCAACCAGGAAGTGCTGGAGGCCTTAACCACTACACTTCCCTGACTCTCTGAAAGCAACACTTGGAGAGAGGTGTCTGTGAACACTCTAGAACAGTCTAAACCCTGTTTTATGGATTTCTAGGAGTCTGGGGACGTCCAAATATGAGGGTCTTGGGCTTCCCTTCCCCCACCAATCAATCTGGTATGTTGGACTTCTGTCCAGGGTTTCATTTAAAGGGGAGATCCTGCAGCTGAGGCAGAGTTTGGACATTGTGTTCAGTCTGGTTGCTCACACAGGTGCTGAAACACAGGAGAATTTTAACAATGCCAGTGCTGGGGCCCTGCCCCTGGACAAGCTCAAAGGTAAGTGGAGGTGAATCTAGTGGCCCCAGCCCAGAAGGAAGGGGCCTCATGAGTGCTGGGCGCCTGGCCTAGAGGGGAGTCAGGGAGGGCCCTTCCTGCCCAGGCTTCCCTCCCCAGCCCCTCCTACCTGAAGTCCTCAGACGCCAGCACCTCATAGTAGTAGAGGAGTTTGCACTTGGGGCCAGGGCTGTGCAGGGCCGTGAGGACGTCCTCCACGCCTGGGAGGCTGCAGGCCACATTGCCCGGGGGGCTGTGCATTTGCCACTGGAGCAAGTAGGTGCCAGGCCAGCGGGTCACATGGGAGCCCTGAAACACAGCAGCCGCGCCTGAGGCTCTGGTCCTCCTGCGGACGGGAGCCCCTTACTGAACCAATCCACCAGCGGGTCTTCCTCTCAGTCAGGGGCCTCCCGAAGTCATCGTTGACCCCTCTGCTGTTACCCCCATATCCCTGGGCACAGAGAGCCTCCCTCTGAATGTGGCGGGAGTGCAGGCCTGGAGTGGAGGATTATGGTTGCACGGCAACAGGTGCAGTTGAATTAAATGCCTGGACTTTGCTGGGCTTTTGTTCTGCTGAGTGTGGTTTGCAGATGAGATCCAGGCAGGGACTGGGGCAGAGAGCTGGCAGGTTGGTTAGAGTTAGTTGAGGGCCTGAACGGTGAGAATGAGGGCTGGCAGTGCTGGTGCGTGAGGTGCAAGACAGCCTGAGGCTCAGGGAACCTTCGGAGAGATCTGCAGTGCTCCCCAGAGCTTGTGTGTGCAGTATGGCTGAGCGAGAGAGCGAGCGAGGCCAGTGATGTGAGACAAGCACTGGAGAGTGGAGAATGCGGGGGGCTCATGTTCATGTTCCACAGCGCATATGAGTTCTGTTTCCAGACTTAGTGCATCTCTGTTGCATAGTTTCTGAAGCTCACACGTCAGAAACCACTGAGAGAAGGTGAGGGATGCAGAGTCCAGGCCTCACGCCCAGAGGTTCTGAGTTACCCCCCAACCCTGGCATGGGGCCTGGCGACCTGCATCTTTGACAAGAGTCCCAGGGGATTCTGAGGCGGGGGTCCTGGGAGGTCCCCAGAGTCCCAGATCTGCCTGGTTCTGTCTTTCTCCCCGATCATCCCACAGGGTCTCGAAGGCCAAAGGCCAGATGCAGTTCATCTACTTCGGTGCTCCCAGAACCCTGGCACACCGTGGACACTCAGTCCTGAGTGATGAATGAACAAATGAACAAAGGAATTCGTACCTGGATGCTCTCCCCTTCCCGGCAGACAAGGGGGGCCTCCACGCGGCTGTAATCCACACCTAGGACCCAGCCTTTGTCTGTCAGCTGCCCGCCGGCCCTGGCCCCAGGCTCCTGGGGTCCAGGCCTGGGCACCTGCTTGCTGTGGTACAGGCTGAACACCACGTCCCCTCTCAGGATGTCAAAGTCCCAGGTGATGACTGACTCGCCCTCCAGAATCTCCACGGCAACCTGCATGGGGAAGGGCATGGTCTGAGAGTCCGACCTGGAACCCCACCAGGAGTGGGGAGCGGGGATGGGGGGTCAGCTGCAATAGGTGCTGTGGGTGCCCACCTGGGCCTTCATCTGCCCACGGGCCACGCCCTGCACAGCCCAGCACCCCCCTGGGATCAGGCTGGGCAAGACTTGGCTACACCACCCCTTTGCTTACACCCGGCCTGGGCTACCTTACAGGTTTCTCCTGAGAGCTCACCCTAGCACAAGAACCCTTATCTCAGGCTCTGCTTCAGGGGACCCTGACCTAAAACCACACAGCAGCCCAGTGGGCCCCCCCGGCCAGTTCCCAGCACCTCATGGGGGGCCCCTCGGAGCACGCTGGCCGACTGGTAGGTCTCCCTCCACTGCCGCAGCTGGTCCGTGTGCTCCTGCTCCTCTTCTGTAAGGTAGAGGGATTTGGGGACCAGCCCTCCTTCGGGGACATTGCACTGGGGGATAGAGACAAAAGTGGCAGGTCAGGACCCAGCCGGCCTGGCTGACCCACAGGAGGGTACTTTGTGACCCCTGAAACTGCACTTACAACGGTGGCCCCACAGCGAGTAGGGTACAGGGGCTCTCGTGATCTCATTTAATCTCCAAAACCACAATGCAGTAGGAACTCTTATTTTTTCCTGTCACAGAGGAGGAAAATGGAAGCCCAGAGAGGTCAAGCCACTTGCCTGAGATCACACAGCAGAAAGTGGCTGAGCCTGGACACAAACACACATTTATCAGGGCCCCTAGGCTCATATCTCTTATTGCCATGCTGGCCTTACAGGCCCATTTGCTAAACATAAATCATGTATAGGTATCTCAACAGGTGGAGAAAATGGACACGCTTGGCAGAATTCCTAGGAAATGCCTTTTTTTACTCGGAAATCATGTGCGCTTCGAGTTTGGTATTGTTAGTAGAGGGAGAGGGGCCTGCCCTCCCACAGCCAGATGAGATAAGACAGTTGTGACCCAGGGTCACCCCTGCCTGTGTCATCTCAGTCCCAGGGGGAGGCAGTAAAAGGGGTCTGTTGCTGCTTACCCTTGAAGCAGTTGGCCCATCTAAACACTCCATGAGGATGTGGGTTGGGAATAAATCCCTTTGGGTACACAGGCTCCTGGGTCCAGGCCACTGGGATGTTTGAGTCACCTCTCTCAACAGCAGAGGGCGCAAAGTCAGCAGGTAAACTCTGACTGCTGCCTAGCAATGAACTGCATGGGGAATACTGGGGTAAACTTTTGACTGGCCTGGTCTCTGGTCTTCTAGAAACTTCCATCTGATCACTATGATTGAAAACCCAAAGAAAGGCCCCTCCTTTGGACAGGATTCAACTCTCTTTGGGGAAGCTTCTAAAACAAGCCTTGCCCCCCCAAAAAAGAAAGCATGGCCTCTCCAGGTACCAGCACCCACACAGGACAGAGTCCCCCCTCCAGCCTCCATGGACCTCTGCAGCCCTGCCCCAGCAATCCCTGCCCCCCTCCCCGAGGCCACGGCCCAGGGCCTGCAGCCGCACACTCACCACACACTCTCCCCCTAGGAAGTCGGGGATCACTTCTCTATCTAAGTAGTCCACGAGGCCTCCTGGGCCCTGGTAATTGCTGCCACTGTAGATCAGGAACTTCTGCCTCGTGTTCTCATTGATGAAGGGGCTGATCTGAAGTGAGAAAGAGGAGACCAGAGGGAAAGGTGATTTTCGTTTTTTGTGTGTTACTGAGACGTAATTCACATGACAAAGAATTAACCATTTTCTCTCTCTCTTTTTTAAGTTTTTATTTAAGTAATCCCTACACCCAACATGGCTGGGGCTCAAACTCAGGACGCTGAGATCAGACATCACATGCTCTTCCAACTGAGCCAGCCAGGTACCCCAGAATTAACCATTTTAAAATCAACAATTCAGTGGCTTTTAGTTCATTCACTATGTTGTACAACTACCACTTTCCTGTAATTCCAAGACTTTTCTTCACCCCAAATGGAAACTCCATTCCTTTTTAAAAAATTTTTTTAATGTTTATTAATTTTTGAGAGACAGAGTTCAAGTGTGGGAGAGCAGAGAGAGGGAAACAAAATCTGAAGCAGGCTCCAGGCTCTGAGCTGTCAGCACAGAGCCCGAAGCAGGGCTCGAACTCACGGACTGCAAAATCATGACCTGAGCTAAAGTCGGACGCCCAACCAATTGAGCCACCCAGGCGCCCTGAAACCCAGTTCCTTTTAGACATTAATACACATTAGCAGTCACGCCCCAGCCCTCTCCCTCCAGCTCCTGGCAACCACCAGGCAGCTTTCTGTCTCTATGGATTTGCTTGTTCCGGACATTTCACAGAAATGGAATCATCTGGTATGTGGCCTTCTGTGACTGGCTTCTCTCCCTCAGTATGATGTTTTTTCTAGGTTCATCCACGTTGTAGCACAGATCACTATTCCGTTCCTTTTTATGGCTGAATAACATTCTGCTGTATGGATGATCCTTTTTTGTTTACCACACGTGGAAAATATTTCAACACCCAACTCTAAGCTGCATGTGGATCCATTTTCTTTTTCAGCGCAGTCCATCCCCCCACCCCCACCCATGATGATGGTGTGGTGTCTGCGGAAGGAAGGAAGGACTCAGCATTGGCAGGGCACAAGCCAATTCAGCGAGGAGTACCACAGGAACTGGGGAGCCCACCTGGGTGGTCGCCCTCCTTCAGCCTCCACCCCGGGAAGCAGTCACCTGCCAGCCTCGCAACCCGGTTCCATGCCATTGGCTTCCATCCGGTGTGGCCACTGGGTGGGGGGGAGATGGCAGCAGCCAGAGATGGGAGGTAGGAACAAAGAGAGAGGCCAGGGTGCTTCTTCGCCCACTCCACCCGCCTCAGTGCCCCTGGACACACCCACCCCCTACCCCATTCCAGCTCGAGGCTCAGGCTCCCTAGGTAACAAAGCCATCCCCTCCCTTTGTGCCTCCGGCCCCCGGTGGTCAGGGGTCACTGCACGGTCTAGCCCCTGGGGCTTTTCCCTCCTGCCCATATCTCTGCAAGGAGTTCTTTCATGCTATATCCCCATTAATCCACTAGAGTGAATCCCACTTCTGGCCAGAACCCTGGGTGACTGGCTCCCACCCCTACCCAATACACGTCTTAGAAGTCTCCAAACAGTAAGAATTTCATTTTCACAAAGTTCAGGATATTTCAAGATAAAAAGCTTCAGTAGCAGGCCCTGCCTGTCCCTCCTACAGCTCTGCTCCTCAGCCCAGCCCCACCAGAGCCCTGAAGTAGCCACAGGAGCCAAAGAACATTCTGCCCCAGAAATCTGCTCACATCCTCTCCTGCTGACAACCCTCCGTGGCTCCCTACTGCCCCAGGATGAAGACCCACCTTCGCCACAGCCTGGACTCGGCAGCCACTGGTCCCTGAGCATTTTCCTGGCTTCTGCCAGGGCCACTGGCCTTTCTGCTACTTTGTGTTCCAGTCACCCGACACTGGTTTCTCAGTTTCTCAAAAGCGTCACATACAGTCATCCAGGCTTTTGCCCTTCCTGTGTGGGTTGCCTGCCCCACCTGTCTCCCCCACCCTTCCCTGCATGACTCCTGCTTCTTCCTTGGGGCTCAGCCACTTGTTACCTCTGAGGGACCTTCCTCAGTTCCTCAATCTAAATCACCCACACTGCACTACCCCTGCCTGACTCGGCCTCTCCAAGAACACTGAACGTCCCCATGCCCTTGTCACAGGGAACTATGAGACGTTTCCTTGTGTGACATTATCTGCTTTATCTCTCCCCGTCCTGTCACAGTTGGGGAGAGATACAGTGGATGTCTTGTTTACCCCAAATTCCAGGGCCTGGAAAGGTGTCTGGCACATAGTAGGTGCTTAGTGAAACACTACATCCACGTAACTCCCAAATCTCTACCCTGATTGAACCTCAACTCATAACAGCTCTTTCCAGGCTTTCTTGGGCACTGAATCCTCGGGGCACTGGGTAAGATGCTCAGGGTCTGCAGGACGGGGGGGTGGGGGGGACTGGCACTCTGCACTGGCCTGTGGACCACCAGTGGTTTTCAACTGTCAGTGACAACCTGCTAATGGGTGTGAGGTCAATTTAGCACATTGTGGCTAGACTATTGTTTTTATCTTTTTTAATTTATTTTTTTTTTAAGAGAGCGAGAGCATGTGTGTGCAAGCAGGAGATAGGGGCAGAGTGGAGGAGGGAGGGAGAGAGAGAAAGAGAGAGAGAGAGAGAGAGAGAGAGAGAGAGAGAATCTTAGGCAGGCTCAACACTCCATGCAGAGCCCAGTCCTGGGATCATGACCTGAGCTGCAATGAAAAGTTGGAGACTCAACCAACTGAGCCACCCAAGCGCCCCCGTGACTAGCTTATTTTTCATGGAATGGAATAAAAGAGCAAAGAGAGGGGCAGCTGGGCAGCTCAGCTGGTTAAGCATCCAACTTAAGTTCAGTTCATGATCTTGCGGTTCATGAGTTCGAGCCCCACGTCAGGCTCCGTGCTGACAGCTCAGAGCCTGGAGCTGCTTCGGATTCTGTGTCTCCCTCTCTCTCTCTGCTGCCCACCCCTGCCTCGTGCTCTGTCTCTCTCTCAAAAATAAAACATTGAAAAAATAGCAAAGAGGATGTTGCACATCGTTAAGGTGAACTTCTCTTGCAGACCTGTTCCAGGTGCGTGTGTGAGTTGGGTTGTAACCTAACATGTATTTCTTACTGTGGGTCTTGAGCTAAAAGTTTTAAAGCCCCTGCAGCAGAGGATCCCAACCCCCCTCAGAGCCAGGTCACGGGAGCCCCGGGAACACTATACAGTTCTGAATGTGACTCCAGCGTCTACAAAGCAGGACAACAGATACATAAATCCTGGTGTGTCCACACAGTGGACTAGTACTAGGCCATGAAAAGGCATGAAGTTCTGATATGTTACACCCTGGATGAATCTGAAATCATTATGCCTAGGGAGAGAAATCAGATGCAAAACGCCTTGTGTGATTTCACTTCTGTGACATACTTAGAACAGGCAAATCCATAGAGACACAAAGCTGACTGACGGCTGCTGGGAGCTGGGGCGCGGGGGCGCGGGAGCTGCTGGGGACACGGGGGGCGCTGGGGGCACTGTGGGCGCTGGGGGCGCAGGGGGGCCATGGGGATGCGGGGGTGCTGGGGACACCGGGGACATGGGGGCACGGGGCTGCGGGGGGCACAGGGGGCATGGGGGCACTGGGGGCATGGGGGCGTGGGGGGCACAGGGGACATGGGGGCACGGGGGCACGGGGGCGCGGGGGCACTGGGGGCGCAGGGAGAGGAAGGAATGCTGATGGACACAGGGTTTCCTTTGGGGGTGCTGATAATGTTCTGGAACTAAAAGGTGGGATGGTTGCACAGCTCTGGGAATATACGAAAAACCACTGGAAAGAGTGAACTTGGAAAGAGTGAACCTTAGAGTAAATGAGTTGCATCTCAGTAAAGCTGTTAGTTAGAAGAAATGACACAGAACAAACAGGCAGAGGGAACCCCCTTCCCATCTGGGCCTGGACGGGGGAGGGGTCTGGCCGGGCCGCCTGCTCTCACCAGCGTCCAGAGCACGGGGAAGACGCGGGGGGCTCGCACGATGAGCAGCCGGCCCAGGGTCTCAGGGTAGTTGTCCTCGACCACCTCAATCATCCGCAGCAGGGCCTTCACCCCCGGCCGCCAAAGGTGCCGCATGTTGAGACCCTCCAGGTCCACCAGGCAGGTCCAGGAGCTGTAGCAGATGGTCCCCTCACTGCAGCCTCTCTGCACATCCCAGGCACCCCCCCACCCCACACAGCCTGGGGGCAGGGCTGGGGGGCTGGCAGACAGGACACAGAAGGCTCAGGAAGCCAGGGCTAGGAGTAGAGGGGTAGGGCCACAGGACACACTTGTGGATCCTACCCCCGCCCCAGCCCTAGGCTGGGAAGGCCATGTGGTGAGGAGGGTCAGTGCACGGCCTCTGAGGCTAGCACCTGAATTCAAGTGTCACTTCCATCCCCTGAGAGCCGTGTGACACGGGCAGCCTCCTCATCAGGACAGTGGCAGTGACAGTAACAGTCCCCATCTCAAGCAATTGTTACGATTAAATGAGATAATGTACGTGAAGCTCTCTGCAAGGACCGGCCATAGCACGCGCTCGATCAAAGCGAGCATTGGTACCAATTGTTGAAAAGGCGCTGACTGCTAAGTAGTGCGAACGCGAAGAGCACTCACTCCAGAGCCAGACAGCCTGGACTCAAATCCCAGCACTGCCGCCTGCAACTTGGCCAAGTTACTTAACCTCTCTGTGCTTCCATTTCATCAGAACTAATTCATTAGGAAAATGACTGTTCTACTGCAGTGGCCCAGGAGCCCCTCCATACTGACGTTCCTTTCATCCACGCCGCCGCAAGCCGTCCCTGGTGAATTCCACTTCAGATCAGGACCCTGATGTTAATGATCAATTTTCCACCCCAGCCAAAGTACATCCCCTTAGGAAAGGCTCCAAAGGGCAAGGGAACTTGATTTCACAAAGATCAGGCCATTTCGGGGTAAAAAGTTGCAGCGGCAGGTCCCCCCGGCCCCTCCCTCCCAGACGTGAATCAGGTACGATTTCCCAGTTCACCTGATGCAGAGCAAGCATTACACACACATTGTGTTATCTCCATGGACGTGGCTTCTGATAATCCACGAAGATACCTTGGGACTCGCGATGTTATTCGCACATCACAGATGAGCAAGCTATAGCTCAGAAAGGTTTATGCCACTGTAAGTACTCATGTGGGAAACTGAGGAGTCTGGGGAAGTCGGACGAGGATTACTGGATGTGCCATGACACCTGTGAGTCCACCTGCCCGGGAGGCAGAGTCAAAGTGTCACCTGGGGTGGCAGAGCCGGCCTCAAAAGGCCCCCGGGGTAATGTCCTTGAGCCCGAGGCAGACAGGAACTTACCCACTTAGCAACAGCCTTGGATGAGCACCACCACTCTGAACCTCAGTGTCCCTCTCCATAAAGAACAGGGACAATAGCAGGTCCTGTCTCACAGGACCACTGAACAGATTAAGTGAGGACATTCCTATAAAGGGCAGAGCACGCCACCTGGCCCAGGGTCTGTGCCCAGTGAACTTGGCTGTTTTTACTCTTTCGGGGGAATCCTGGCTGGGGTTCTTACCTGATGGGATGGCCAAACTGCTTTGTGTTCCCTTCGCATCTCTTCTGTCCTTCCTCGTTGACGGAAAGAACCTGGAAAGTAGAGATTGTACTGGCAAACATTCACTTGGCTCCCCCTCCCCTACAGGCAGCCCTGGGGTCCGGGGAGAGGGGACCCCTACTCACGTGCTTCAGCAGCGCCTCCTCCCCCACAGCCTTCATCAAACCCTTGGTGTCCATGTGGCCCAGGCGCAGGATATAGAGAGGGCGGCCGTCTTTGTAGGGAGGCCCAGTAAACAGAAGGGACGTTATTTCAGGGGTGCTGGTGGGAGGGGAGGCCCAAACTTCTCTTGGGAGAAGGCAGTGCCAGGCTGTGGCTCAGCCTGCCCCCTCCCGTCCATTTATTTGCAAATGCTCTGCCTGCTCCCAAGAGGGGTTGACACCAGTTATGGTGATAGAAGCAAAGTGTCCAGGTGTCAAAGAGACAGACTGACATCATGAGGAAATTGGGTGAGGGGCTTGAGGGAACTCTGTATGACCTTGGAAACATTTCTGAAAACCTGCCCTAAAATTAAATGTTTACCTTAAAGCCTTTTATTTTTTTTAATTATTCTTAATGTTCATTTATTTATTTTGAGAGAGCGCCCAAGTGAGGAAGGGGCAGAGAGAGAGAGAATCCCCAAAAGGCTCATACTGTCAGCACAGAGCCCAACGCTGGGCTTGATCCCAAAAATCATGAGATCATGACCTGAGCTGAAATCAAGAGTCAGACACTTGGGGCATCTAGATGGCTCAGTCAGTTAAGCAACTGACTCTTGATCTTTATGTTTATCTTGTCGGGCTTTATGTTGACAGTGTGGAGCCTGGTTGAGATTCTCTCTCTCTCTCCCTCTCTCTCTGCTCCTCCCTCCCTTGAGCTCACTCTCTCTCTCTCTCTCAAAATGAATAAATGAACATTAAAAAATCAGACACTGGACCAACTGAGCCACCCAGGCACCCCTAAAGCTTTTTAAAAAAATATATATGAACCATGTTATGAAGGAATATGGAGAGAGTGGATAACATTGGTTCCCTTCGCCTTCTATCAGTCAAAGCAAATAGGAAAAATAAGAAATTATATACGATACAATCCACTCTTGTTATTCATGGTTGTGATGTTTTCTAAAGTCACCTTGAACGCTGAATCCAGAAACGCTGAAGCATCACTTCCAGGAAAAATATGGGGTAAGGTCCTTGCAAGCCTCTAGACAGAACATTTTTGTCAACTGATCAATACATAACTTTATTCTCTGTGTGTTACTTTTAAGGACACCTTATTGAGTATATACTGTTGATTCATTAACATTGAACTCATGGCCAGCAGCACCACACTAAGCCTGAAGGAAGCTTATCTAACATTTTCTCCATGAGTCACAGCCTTCTTGTGCCTCGGAATACTAGCCAGCACTCCTGCATTATGCCTGGGGGCCATTTTAAGCAGCAAAATCATCCAAAAAAATGCAAAAAAAAAAAAAAAAGTAGCACTAAGTAGATTTTAAAAAGGGCTCTTGTTAACAGTATAAGAACTGAAAGAAAAATGTTAGAAGGACATCTTGGTCAACCTCAGTAGGGGACACAGAGCAGATGACTCCTACTTTCAGCCACTCCGCACATGATCGTAATTGACCGCAAAAGCACGGTGAGTACTGACTTGAGGGTTACAAATAAATTGTGGTAAGCAGGCAAATTCTCAAATAAGGAATCCATGAATAATGAGAATTGACCGTATATTAAAATAAAGTGTTCGAACCAGTCCTTCAGGAGAGTAACCCACTCACCCTAATCAATATATATAAATCTTTACATAAAGGGCATTGAAGAGCATTCTAGGCACTGGCATCAAGGGCAGTTTAATAAAAAACCGAGAGGGAAGTTATTTGTAGCAGGTTGAATAGTGTCCCCCAAACATTCACGTCCACCCAGAACCTTTGAATGTGATCTTATTTGGAAACAGTCTGCAGGTCAAATTAGTTAAGGACCTGGAGATGAAATCCTACTGGACCAGAGTGGGCCCTAAATTCAGTGACCTGGGATCTTTATAAGAAGAGGAGAGGACACAGAGACATCCAGAAAAAAGCCACATGAGACAGGCAGACGCCTGGGGTCACCAAGTGCTGGACGAGATTCACCGCAGGGAGCACAGCCCTGCCCACCTTGATTTGGGGTTTCTGCCTTCAGAACTGTGGGAAGATAGGTCTCTCTTGCCTTAAGGCACCCAGTTTGCAGTAATTTGCTATGGCATACCCGGGGCACTAACGCATGCCCGTGCAGCCATTATGTGTGGGGGTCCCCACCATCAAAAGTTAGGGTGGGCTAACGCTGCCTCTGCATGGAGAAATGTTGCCTCGAGCCCAAATGTCTATTCCAGCCCTACGCTCCTCATGGCTGGGTGAGCCCCAAGGGCATCTCCAGACGCCAGAAGACTCCAAAGAAAAAATAATAAGATGCCAACGTGAAAGTGGCCCTCTGTGCATTAGGTAGGTAAAGGGACGCACCTATGTCCTGGTAATGCCAGCCCCCCGCGTAGAATTCCTCCAGGAGAGCAGGGGGCCGCCAGGTCTGAAGGAGGAGATCCACCTGGTGCTGCTTCCGCCAGCTCAGGGACTGGCGCAGCATCTCCCGGGCCTTGTCCAGGTGGAAGTCACGGGCCCGAAGGAACCGGAGGATGTGCTCATCTTTCGGAATCTGACAGAAGAAGGATAGAGCCTGTAGAAAGGAATTCCCTAACCCAGTAGAGAAGATTGCAGAAAATGAGTTCTCCCGTCTTCTCTGCAAAATACGTAGCTGGGAAAAGGACCACACACTCCACCACAAACGACACAGTCAAGGGGTGGACTGTAGTGAAAACCTGTGAGCTTGGGCTGCCGGACGTTTCTTCCTCCTCAGGCATCATTTGCTTTTGGGGAGCTGCGTGTCCTTCCTGCACCCCAGCACCAACGCTGGTTTTGGCTGGTGTTGCCGATCAGCACTCCATTCCCCTGGCCTCAGGGATGGCACGATCCAATCAGAGCATTTAGACTATTTAAATCAGAAGAACAGGACACGAGCCCTTTCTCTGCTGGTAAAGGTGAGCCTGCAGATTATGGGGAGCCCCAGCTCCAAGCTCAACAAGGAAATAAGTCTGACGGGGATGAAGCAGAAGTAAACAGATACAAGAGCTCAGGGGCTCTGACCACATGGGAGTCCTGATTCAGGACATCTCTGACACAGGCTGCATGGCCCCCTGGGCTGAACGATGTCCCTTCCAAATTCGCGTCTACCCAGAACCTCAGAATGGGACCTTATTTGGAAATGAGTCTCTACGGATATAATTAGATAAAGTGAGGTCATACTGGAGTAGGTGGGCCCTACTCTGTTTGGACACAGACACCGGACACGTGGAGGGAAGAAGGCCACGTGAGGGTGAAGGCAGACACTGGAATGACGTATCCACAAGCCAAGGACTGTGGCAGCCACCAGAAGCCAGGAGGGGGGAGGCGTGGCACAGATTGTCTCTCAGACCCTCCAGAAGGCTGGAGAGAACGCAGGCTCCAGAACCCTGCCCATGCCTTCATTTGAGACTTCTGGCCTCCAGAAATGTGAGGATAAGTTTCTGTTGTTTGTAGCATTTTCTTTCAGCAGTCCGAAGAAGTTAATACATCCCTCTCAATGGTTTGTTATAGGAGCCAATACATAGCCTCCCCTCTTTTTTTTTTTTTTTTTTTTTGCCTCTACTCAAACTGCAGTCCTCTCGCATATAACCCAGAGTCGAATTCGTAGGCCGAGTGACAAGCTAAGAGCCTGCCAGCTCTTCCTCCTTCCCTCGGGCAAATATTGACAGGCAAGGGGAAATCCAGCCCCAATAAAGTATCCCCTGCCCTGAGTGCTCATCCCATCCAGACACGACTCTAGGCATTTTATGTGGATCGTCCCTTGTTAATTCAGTCTAGGCGGTGTATGCTAGCATCATCCTCCTTTTACAGAGGAGAAAACAGGGGCAAACAGGTTCAATCACAGCCCAACATGAAAGCAACTTCCTTGTTGGCACCCCCCACCCCCACACACACACCCAGCATGGGGAGGGGAGAGGGAGGAAGGGCAAGCTCGAATTTCTTACTCAACAGAGCTGAAGGTCAAGTCCATGTTGGGACCTACATGCATGATGGACATTCATGTTATGGGGCTTAGAGGCTGGAGACATTTTTGGTTGTCACGACTGGGAGAGAGGAGCCCCTGGCGTCCAGTGGTGGAGGCCGGGGTGCTGCAACACCCAACAGGGCACACCCCACCCCATAAAGGCCTCCAGTGTCAAGAGTGCAAAGGATGAGCAACCCTGCAATCAGTGGTGTGCACGACATGCATTATAGATACAGGAGACAATCCATGATAGAAAGAAGGCAGAATACAGGTTTTCAGTGTTGCTGATGACATCAGCTTGTTGACCTGGGCCTCCTCCCCGAGTGCCTGGGATGAGTGGCTGGCATTGAACCTGCTCTGGAAGGCCCCAGCTCTGCACCCACCTTGCCTTTGTGGGTATCCTGCAGCCAGTGTCGAAGCTGGATGAGGCAGCTCTCCTGCATGGGCGTGAGATGGCCCAGGCACTGTTCGATGTAGTCTGCATCTAGTTTGTCCCCTGCAGGAGAATGGGGAGGCGTTCAGGACCAGAGGGTGATGCCACCCTCTTCACCACGTGGTCTGCCCTTTCTGGAAACCTCGACTTATTGGTCACCTCAGATCTGAAATGCAGTTCCAAGCCATACAGTGGCCCTTTCACCCAAGAACAGCCATGTGGGTTCCACATCCTCTGGTCTTCAACCCATTTCCAAGGTGTTTCTGAAAACTCATGGTGGGACCAGCCTGGATCTCGCTGTGGCAAGTGATTTGTCTCCACTGACCCTCGGAAATCAAGGTAATTCCCACTCCCTGGAGCTGTCCCATCTCTGAAGATGAGTAACGACACGCGCTTATGTTTCTAGACATGCATCATCTCAGTGAGCTGTCCCAACAGCCCTGTGAGGCAGGCACACTACTGTCCCCATTTCACAGAAGACAGGGGCACCTGGCTGGCTCAATCAGTTGAGCCTCTGAATTTGGCTCAGGTCAGGATCTCACAGCTTGTGGGTTCCAGCCCTGAGTCGGGCTCTGTGCTAATAGCTTGGAGCCTGGAGCTGCTTCTGATTCTGTGTCTCCCTCTCTCTCTCTGCCCCTCCTCCACTCGCACTCTGTCTCTCAAAAATAAAAAAACATTAAAAAAAAAATTTTTTTTTAAACTGAGGCCAAGGGAGGTTAAGTAGCAAATAAATGCGTGTGGTGCACTGAGCATAAAAGAGATGGTCAGGGGCACCTGGGTGGCTCAGTCGGTTAAGCATCCAACTTCGGCTCAGGTCATGATCTCACGGTTCGTGGGTTTGAGCCCCGTGTCAGGCTCTGTGCTGAGAGCCAGCTCAGAGCCTGGAGCCTGCTTCAGATTCTGTGTCTCCCTCTCTCTCTGACCCTCCCCTGCACATGCTCTCTCTCCCTCTCAGAAATAAATAAAAAACATTAAAAAGAGAGAGAGAGAGAGAGATGGTCATTATTACAGTTCCTTTTGCGTTCCCACCTCCCAGGCCCCTTGTAGGTTCGAGGCTTTTTGTAGACAGAGCCATGACCCCAAAATTCAGCCCGGGACCTGAACAGATCATTCCCACTGTTCAGTCCTGTCTTGCACAATGGGGCTGTTTGGGGGTCAGCATGTGCGGGCACTTAGAGCCTAGGTTCCAACCTGAGGTCCCATTTCCCACTCTTTAAAATTTTTTTTCAACATTTATTTATTTTTCAGAGAAGAGACAGAGTGTAAGTGGGGAAGGGGCAGAGAGAGAGAGGGAGACACAGAATCTGAAGCAGGCTCCAGGCTCTGAGCGGTCAGCACAGAGCCTGACATGGGGCTTCAGCTCACAAACCGTGAGATCATGACTGAGTCTAGGTCAGACACTTAACTGACTGAGCCAGCCAGGCGCCCCACCCATTGCCCACTCTTAACTGTTGAGGTGGCAGGGGCTGGCATGGTGAGACACATGGACATGTTAATATCTCAGCAGGGGGTAGACGCGTCACCAAGAGCAGCCCCCACAGTGTAGCCCGTTCTTTGTGTTCAGGTGGCAGAATAAGAAAACAAATGAAATGAGTGTACGTCCAGCAGCAGGATCCAATGGTTCCCTCTAAAGCAAAAAAAGCCCAAGTCTGGGGGCGCCTGGGTGGCTTAGTTGGTTAAGCGTCCAACTTTCGCTTAGGTCATGATCCCGCAGTTCGTGGGTTCGAGCCCCACGTCGGGCTCTGTGCTAACTGCCAGCTCAGAGCCTGGAGCCTGTTTCAGTCTGTGACTCCCTCTCTCTCTGACCCTCCCCTGATCACGCTGTCTCTCTCTCTGCCTCTCTCCTAGAAATAAATAAAAAACATTTAAAAAAAAAAAAAAAAAAAGCCCAAGGCTGGAGGTCAGTAGGCATCTGGGTAAACAGAGGAAGGAGAGATGCTGGTGGTGTATGGGGACAGGCAGCATCCAGAACCCCAGATGCCTCACAATGGTCAGAAGTGGACATGCTGGCGACGGGAAGGGGGAGTGGACAGGATGAGAGACAGAACACAAGGGAGACAAGAGATACCAGCATCCTTCCGGCCTCTGTGCAGCTGTGAAGGCCCCTTTCTCAAGAGCACAAAGGCTCAGTGATTCAGAGCAGCGGGGAGGGGCATGACTCTGCCTCTCACTGGCCATCCTAAGCACAGCACAGATGGATAAGGAAGGAAAAGTCTGGTGCAAATGAGGGCAAAGGGCATGACCACCAGACAGTGTCCACAAGAAGAGGCAGAAGTTTTAATTTTTTTTATATTTAAAAAAAATTCTTTTAACATTTATTCACTTTTGAGAGACAGAGAGAGACAGAGCACAAGCAGGAGAGGGGCAGAGAGAGAAGGAGACACAGAATCCAAAGCAGGCTCCAGGCTCTGAGCTTTCAGCACAGAGCCTGACGCAGGGCTCAAACCCAGAAACCGTGAGATCATGACTTGAGCCAAAGTCGGGCGCTTAACTGACTGAGCTACCCGGGTGCCCCTTAAATATTTTAAAAGTTTGCATACAACAGCAGCCAGCTAGCACAGAGTTGGTGCAGAACAAACATTTGTTGAATAAATGAATTTTGTTCTCCCTGAACACTGCCCCAGATGTAAGTTACTTGGCACATCTCCAAGAAAGCCAAGCCCTACACTTCAGTGACCGCAAAAGAAAGACTGAATCATCATGAGCACAAATGCACATGGTTAAAACTGAACTCATGGAGTATGTGTAGTTTTTGTGTCCTAGAGTTTTTTTTTAATTTATTTAAAATTATAATGTGAACATTTCCCATTGTCAACAAAAGTCTATAATATGACAGAGGGCTAATTGCCTTAAATACAAAGAGTTCTTACAAAGCAATAAGCCGATGGGCAGGGGCACCTGAATGGTTCAGTCGGTTAAGCCTCCGACTTTAGCTCAGGTCATGATCTCATAGTTTGTGAGTTCAAGCCCCACATCGGGCTCTCTGCTGACAGCTCGGAGCCTGCTTCAGATTCTGTGTCTCCCTCTCTCTTTGCCTGTCCCATGCTCATGCTCTGTCTCATTTTCTCTCAAAAATAACAAATAAATAAATAAACATTTTTAAAAATTAAAAAAAAAATGAATGGGCAAACAGGAAAACAGACAAAGTACAAGAACAGAGAGACTCACCAAAAAAAGCAATACAGAGTCACTAATCACGAGAAAATAATATTTGGCTTCACTCCTGAGGAAACACCTGATCACTAATTTACTAGTGGTCACTTTTTGCTTTCAGGGGTTCAAAACATTTAATAACAGTCTCATAGGGAAGCCAGAGTGAAATCAGGAACAGACAAAGCTATACACTTTGGGCAGAACATTGACTAGTATAACCAATCTTTGAAGCCCTAATTAGTAAATCTGTCAAAATTTTAGCTGCAGATAACCTTTGACCCAGAAATTCAACTTTAAAAATTTCAGGCCGCCTGGGTGGCTCAGTTGGTTAAGCATCCAACTTCAACTCAGGTCCTGATCTCACAGTCAGTGAGTTCAAGCCCCACGTCAGGTTCTGTGCTGACAGCTCAGAGCCTGGAGCCTGCTTCAGATTCTGGGTCTCCCTCTCTCTCTGCTCCTCCCCGACTTGTGCTCTGTCTCTCAAAAATGAATAAATGTTAAAAAAAAATTTTTTTAATTGTATGCTACAGGGTTGCTTGGCTGGCTCAGTGGGTAGAACATGTGACTCTTCATCTCAGGGTTGTGAGCTGGAGCCCCATATTGGGGGTAGAGATTATTTAAAAATAAAATATTAAAAAAATATAAAAAATAGGGGTGCCTGAGTGGCTCAGCCAGTTAAGCGTCTGACTTCTGCTCAGGTCATGATCTCACATTTCATGAGTTCAAGCTCCACATTGGGCTCTGTACTAACATGCAGAGCCTGCTTGGGATTCTCTGTCTCTCTCTCTCTCTCTCTCTGCCCCTCCACAACCTTAAGTACAAAGATACACTATATTATCTCTATGTTTTGTTTTTTTTTTTATGTTTTATTTATTTCTAGGAGAGAGACAGAGTGAGCAGGGGAGGGTCAGAGAGAGGGAGATATAGACTGAAACAGGCTCCAGGCTCTGAGCTGGCAGTCAGCACAGAGCCCGACACGGGGCCCAAACCCACGAACCGCGAGATCATGACCTAAGCGAAAGTCGGACGCCCAACCGACTAAGCCACCCAGGCGCCCCTACCTCTATGTTTTAAAAACTGGAAACCTAAATGTCCATCAATAGAAGCCTAGATAAGTAAACTAACAAAAATAAGCAATAATAAATGTTTCTTATGTTTATTTATTTATTTTGAGAAAGAAAAAGAGCAAGAGCAAGCAGGAGAGGGGCAGAGAGAGAGAGTGAGAGAGAGAATCTCAAGCAGGCTCTATGCGGTCAGGGCAGAGCCCAACATGGGGCTTGAACCCACAAACTGTGAGATCTTGACCTGAGCCAAACTCATGAGTCAGATGCTGAGCCACCCAGGTGCCACAATAATAAATGTTTATTAATAAATAAGTTACGGTGCAGCCACACCATGAAATACGGCAAAGTGGTAAAACAGATGCACTGATCTAGAAAGCTGTTCAAGCAACATTAATAAGTGAAAAAAAGCAAAACATCAAGTAGCATGTGTACCATTCACTCAGCAGAAGTTATACAGGTATGCATGTGTGTATATACATATATATATGCGCTTAGATAGTTTCAGGAAATGCAAACACAAAACTAGCATTTCCTCCAGGGAGAGGAAAAGAGTCTTACTCCCTCATTTACATCTTCCAAGAAGTTTGAATGTTTCTTTCTACCATCTTCATGCATTACTCATATAATTAAAAATAGCAATAAAATCAGACAAAAGGGCAGCCCTGAGGCAGCAGATCAGGTCAATTCCTGATTTAGAAATAAACCGGTTCTGGCTCTTGAGCCGGAAGGAAGAAAGGGGAAAGCAGCAGGAAAGGGCGGAGGCTGAGTCATTCTGGGTCTAGACCCATTCCCAAGGGGACCAGCAGCAGCTCTTCCCTACAGAGTGAGCAAACACGAAGCAGGCTTCCAGGGACCGGGGCGGTTGTGGGGGGGACAAGGGTGCAGGCCTGGCCAGCTGGCCGCAGCCGCAGGGACCTACCGTCTGTAACCATCATCTCAGGAGCAGGGGCAGGAGGGCCGCTGGGCCCGTCGGCCTCCAGGGAGCCCGGATCCCTCAGCCCAGCCTGGGAGCGGGCGTCTTCCTCTCTGACGGGGGCAGGCGTCCACCGGGGAACGTGAGAGGTGCCTTGGGAGATGAGCTCGTTCAGGTAATGCTCAATCACCTCCTTCCCCTGGAAGCCAGAGAGCCCAGAGGCACATGACAGCAGGGCCGGAGAGCGGGGGTAACCGCATCAGCCTGGGAGTCACCCCCACCTGGCCGCAGTCCCAGCCCTGACGCGTGGCTATGGAGCAGCTGAAATGTGGCCAGTCCAAATGGAGATGTTCTGTGAGTGTCAAGAATGAACCGGATTTCCAAGACTTAGGACAGAATGAAGAATCTAAAATAGCTCATTAATAGGTTTTCTATGGGTAACATGTGGGTTGAAATACATTGTTGAAATGAATTTCCCCTGTTTCATTACATGAAAAGCCTCTGTGCTCAGGAACAGGTCTGAGAGTTTTGCACAGTCACCAGTTTTAACCAGAAAAAAGCACCACAGAATGCCCTTCCTCTGTCCAGAGTTGACTATACAAGCCGCAAACATCGGGGAGCATACGGAGAGTGATTGTGGTGCCCCCATTACAGGCCAGGTGGTTTCTACTCATTCTCTTGTGTGTTATGGTCATTGTTAAGATACCAATTCTATGGATGAGAAGACTGAGACCAAGGAAGGTTAAGGATCGATCCTGCCCATGTCACTAGGGTTATCAGGTGGCAGAGCAGGTTTTGAACCAGGCTCTGAGGCCTGTGTACCTTCCTCCCTGTGGCTGAGGGAGCCCTCTCCTTACCCTCTTGACATTCGCTGTGTACTGCTTCATGGCGATCTTCTCCAAGGCACTTTCGAAGCCAAAGAAGGACCGGATGTCAAGCGAGGCCGACTGCTCAAAGCAAGTCCACTCTTCGTTCTCAGGGTGGACCTGAAAGCCAGGCAGGGGCAATGACAGGTCTCAGTGTGGGGGACCAGGCCCTCCCCTAGGGCTCTCTTGGTGATCTGGGCCCAGCCATGCAGTGGACAACATGGCAACACCGGAGTGGGGGGGCAGCAGTCCCCCCCCCCCCGGAGAACAATGCAAAGTGTTAGAGAACAAAGAGCCTTCTCGTGAGGGGCTGGAAGAAAGTGGATTTGGTATCTTCTAGCCTGTCCCTTAAATCAGTTCTACAATGATATATTTAAATGAGTAATATATTTAGGGGCACCTGAGTAGCTTAGTCAGCTGGGCGACTGGCTCTTGGTTTCGGCTCAGGTCATGATCCGACAGTCTTTGGGTTTGAGCCTCACGTCGGCCCTTCGCTGACCGTGCAGAGCCTGCTTGAGATTCTCTCTCTCCCTCTCTCTGTCCCTCCCCTACTATCTTTCACTCTCTCTCTCCCTCAGTACTTCTCAATCTTTCCTGGGCAGAAGTGTTACCAGGGAGTCTGGCAGGACTATTACCAGGGGGCGCCTGGGTGGTTCAGTCGGTTAAGCTTCTGACTTCTGCCCAGGTCATGATCTCAAGGTTCATGGGTTCGAGCCCCACATTGGGCTCTGTGCTGACAGCTCAGAGCCTGGAGCCTAATTTGGATTCTGTGTCTCCCTCTCTCTGCCCCTTCCCCATATTTTCTCTCTCTTTCTCAAAAAAAAAAAATTAAAAAAAAATTTTTTAAATATGCAGATGCCTGGGTCAAATAGGTCCAGGGCAGGGACTGGAAACCTGCATTCCTCAAGAAGCCTCAGTGAGACTGACTCAACTGTTGGTAGAACTCACTCTGAGAAATACTGCACTAAAAGTTTTTATTTATAAAAAACTGCCACCCACACAACTCCCTAGAGGTAAGCATCAGAACATTCTGGGTCCAGTTTCCAGAGGAGCTGGAGGTGTGGAAAGAAAAAGCAATGGGCATTTACTGGACACCTGCTGTATACGAGGCACCACGCCAAGTGCTGGGGATGGGACAGCGCCCGTTGAACAAGGCAACCCCCCTCCCCCGCGTAGGGGAGACTCTGATGCACCATAGTTGTGACACTGGAGTTATCATTATGAAAACTAGCATTTGGGATCTAGCACAGGCGAAGCTCTATCTACACTGTCTCACAGGCTCCTCGCAGCACCAGATCAGGCCAGTTGGGCTGACAGATATGCAAGGGGTAGCCTAGGGAGGGGCAGCAACTTGCCCAGCATCACTCAGCAAGAAGGTGCCAGGGCTAGGCTCCATCCCAGTAAGCGCCTCCAGAATCCTCCCTCAGTCCAGCCCCCGGGCCGCAGGACCCTGCCTCTGCAGCCTCCATTCTCAGACTTCACGCATCCGCCTCTGGCTCTTCACACATGCTGTTCCTGCCTTAGAACTCTGTTCCCAGCCCTCTCATGCGCCAGCTCTCAGCTTCGTGGCTTCAGAGGGACACTGTTACCTAACAGAGTGCCTCTGCTCTTATTTTCCCAACTGCTGTCTTCTGGATCCCTTCTTAGTATCTGTGACAAAGTTGTAAGAATACGTTGACTTTTTTTCCTTGTCTGTATCTCCCGCTGGAATGGAAGTTCTTATGAGCACAAGAGTCAGGCAGACTAGCCCATGCCCTAGCTGGGTGCCCGACACAGAGTAGGTGTCAGTCAGTGCGCACTGGAGAATAATAACAATTACCATTAATGATACGAAAAAGTAACACACATACAGGGCTTAGTAAGTGCCAGGCCCGCTTCTAAGGGGTTTCGGATACTGTACTTCCTCCACTCCTCACCACAACCCACGTGGGAGCTGTCATCATTAACCCCATTTTACAGATGAAGAAACTATAGGGGCGTCTGGGTGGCTCAGTCTGGTAAACGTTTGACTTTGGCTCAGGTCATGATCTCACAGTTCGCGGGTTCAACCCTGAGTTTGGCTACGTGCTGACAGGTCAGAGCCTGGAGCCTACTTCGGATTCTCTGTATCTTCTCTCTCTCTCTCTGCCCCTCCCCTACTCATGCTCTGTCTCTCTGTCTCTCAAAAATAAACATTTCAAAATTTAAAAAGAAAGAAAGAAACTGTAAATGAGGCTCCCTTTCAAGGAGGAAGGAAAGGAGAGAGAGAAGGGGGGGGCAGGTTGCCAGGTTTCCCCAGTAAAATACAGGATGTCATATTTGAATTTCAGATAAACGACGAATAATGTTTTGGTAAGTATGTCCCAAGCAGTATTTCAGACTACTTAAACTAACAGAAAAGGATCAGCTGTGTATCTGAATTGCAGATGTAAGTGAGTGTCCTGCAAGGTACCCACACGGCCCTGGGGGCGGGGGAGGGCGGGGGAGGGGCACTGATGGCGACTGCAGGACACGGGGGGGGGGGGGGGGACGGAGAGGGAAGGCCCAGGCAGGCTCACGGTATAGCTGCAGCTCTCGTTGACCACCACGCGGTTGGCGAAGGTCTCATTGTGGGCTTCGATGAGGAGGGTCCTCTCCCTCCAGTTCAACACGTTTCTCTGCACAAAGACCACGTGCTCAACGCCGGCAATCTGCAAGGCGGGGGCAGGCTGCTGGACACGGGGACTCCCCAAGACCCCAAGACCCCGTGCTTGCCTACCAGCCCTCCATCCGCAAACCCCAAGACCCCTGGCGCTCCGCCCAGAGCCTGCCCAGCAGCCCCAGAACCTTGTCCCCAGCTCCTAGGCCTTGGTCCTTCCCAGATCCGCCCTCCGACCTGGACCCCAATCCCCAGGGCGGCGCATCAGCACCTGCGCTCACACGCACACTCACTGTCTCCACCGCTTGAACCCGCCCGCAGGTCCCCAGGTCCCCCCATCACCCTATCGAGTCCCCGCTCCGCGCCCGCCCCGCCCCCGCCGCCCCTGTCGCCCCGCCCCCCCACCTTGCGCAGCAGCCGCGGGGCCTCCACGCGCAGCCTGCAGCTCCGCTCCACCACGTGCACCGCCCCGTCCGCGCTGCGGGACTCGCGCAGGACCTCGCTGCCCAGGAAGACGGGGATCTGCGGGCAGGTGGGGAAGCGCTTCTCGTAGGCCTGGGGGCAGAACGGGAGGGAGTGCCAAGGGAGCCGGGGCCTGTCGGGAGAGCTGGCCTCTCCCGCCTGCTGGGCTGCAGACACCTGTTTAGGGCTGGGCCATGATTTGCAACTCACTCTTTGGCTTCGCCTTTGAGATTTCACCCTCAGAAGGAAAAGTGGGCTTGCCTGGGGCATTTTAAAAGACAACTTCTTTGAGAAAAAAAACACATTGGACATAATCTAACACCTCTTCGTGACAAAAAACACTCAAGAAAGAGGGGGATTAGGAGGAACTTAACGTTGGACCATGGGGAAGGAGAAGGGGGAAAATAGTGGGGGAGGGGGAGGGAGGCAAACCATGAGAGACTCTTGAATGCCTAGAACAAACTGAGGGCTGATGGGGGTGGGGGGGAAGGGTGGTGATGGGCATGGAGGAGGGCAGTTGTGGGGACGAGCACTGGGTGTTATATGGAAACCAACATGACAATAAACTATTTAAGAAAAAAACACTCAAGAAAAGAAGAATAGAAAGGAATCTCTTCAACCTGATAAATCAGATAACATCATACTCAATGCTGAAAGATGGAATGCTTTCCCCTAAGATCAGGGACAAGGCAAGGGTGTCCGCTGTGGCCACGTCTGTTCAGCAGTGTCCTGGGCATTCCAGCCCCGGCAGTTAGGAAGGGAAGAGAAATACAAGGCATCCAGTTTGGAGGACGAGAGTCTGCCCGGTGCCAGAAGTGCCAAGGTAGGAGCCATCATGGGGTAAGCCCACATCCGTGGCTGACTGTATCCAAGTGGGGTCTGCTCCAAGCGCCTGTCACAGCCCACGTGCCCGGGAATCAAGATCAAAGCAGCTCCAAAAATAGTGCTGGCATCTGAGGACACGCACCTCCTCCCCCATCCCTGCGGGCTCCTCCCAGCTCAGAAGGACAGAGGCGGGGGAGGGGCGACGAAGAGATGGAACTGTGCCTGGTGCCCTTGGTGTCACCCCAGGCCCCACAAGGCCAGCCCAGTGAGTCTTCCTGCCATATGTTGGAGCTGCTTGCCTAGTACAGACACGGCAGACACACCAGGGTTAGAATAAGGAGCCCTTGTTCCCCAGGGGACCCCAGGGGAGAGTGCTCGGTAGGCAGGCCAGCATTTATCAGAAGACTGCATAGTGAGGTGGGTAAATCCTGTGGTGGTGGCCACAGTTCTACCTCCTCCCAACAGAGGCACATCCTTTCCTTCTGTAAGCCTCTTTTACCATCTGGGAAATGGGTATATCCCAAGCCTGCCTCCCCGAGTATGAAACCCAAGCTTTCCGGGCTCTGCAGAGCCCGGCTCATTGAAGGCAACCAGAATTTTCACTCTCCAGGCAACAAGGCTCAAACGGCAGCAGAACACAGGTCTGTAAGAACTGCTCCCATCCAGCCCTGTATGAGTACTTCCTTGGCATCAGATGCAAGAGGGAGCCAGAGGAGCTGGCCTGGGCCCACCTCCATGACAGGCAGAGGGGTGCTGACATTCTGTGAAAGTATGTGGAGGGAAAGGGGTGCATGTTTCAGAATTGGACAGGCTCAGTTCACGTCTCTTCTACTTTCTCACTAAGTGACCTTGGGCAAGGCACTTGCCCTCTCTGAGCCTCTGTTTCCTCATCTGTAAAAGAGGTGGTCACCAGATGGTGTCTCAGAGCAGTTGGCACTCAGGGAGCCTTGACTACTCCTCCAGCTGTGCATTTTCTTCCATTTAATCCTCTGAATGGCATCCCCATTTGACAAATGAAAACATTGCAACCCAGAGAGGCTAAGTAACTAACCCAAGGTCACACAGTGAAAACTGGTGTATCTGGATTGAATCCCACTGTGGCCCAGTCCCCATTCCTTCAGGAACCTTGCTCAGCAGCAGGCGTGTTCTCCTGGGCAGCTGGGAAACAGCCAGGCATTGTCCCTGGAGCCCTGCGGTCACTATTTCCCCCTTCTCCATACTTAGTACCTCAACTCCTGCTGGCTGGTGGCCACACTGCCCCTGAGTTTCTGCACTTCCTCTGACTATTCTACAGTCTCTCCTGCACCCAGATGAAATGATGTACTCAGAACAGGCCTGGATGCCCAGAACGTGTCCTACACTCGTTGCCGTGGTCACCACGCTCCAGGCATTCTCGCCCACCAGCCACCTTCACTCTGCTCCAGCCACCCCAGACTTGCTGTTTCTTTTTTTTTAATGTTTATTTATTTTTGAGAGAGAGAGAGAGAAAGAGAGAGAAAGCATGAGCAGGGGAGGAGCAGAGAGAGAGAGAGAGAGAGAGACATAGACATACAGAATCCGAAGCAGGCTCCAGACTGAGCTGTCAGCACAGAGCCTAATACGGGGCTTGAACTCATGAACCATGAGATCATGACCTGAGGAGAAGTCAGACCCTTAACCGACTGAGCCACTCAGATGCCCCCAGCCTTGTTCTTTCTAAAACACATTTTTTATGGGTTCACTGGTGCTCCCTCCCTCGCACCAACAAAATTCAGGTGTCCTACCCAGAACCTCTGAATGTGACCTTGTCTGGAAATAGGTCGTTGCAAATGTAATTAGTTAAGATGAGGTCATACTTGAGTGAGGGGAAGACTGCTAATCCAATATGACTGAGGGACATTTGATCACAGACACTCATAGAGGGAGATCACCATGTGAAGATGAAGGCACAGGTTTGGGTGATTCCTCTACAGACCAAGGAACTCCAAAGACTACCAGCGACACCAGAAGCTAAGAGAAAGACATGGAATGGGTTCTCCCTCGAGCCTTCAGAGGAAACCTACTCTACCAACACCTTCATCTCAGGCGTTTAGCCTTCAGACTGTGAAGTAAAAAGTTTCTGCTGTTTAAGCCACCCAGTTTCTGGTACTTTTTAAAGTCAGCCCCAGGACACTAATGCACCCACCACCTGTTCCTGCCACAGAGCCTTTGCACAGGCCATTCCATCTGCTTGGGCCACTATTCAATTTACTTGACAGTGAAGGAGGAGGAAGGGTACTGAGTAACTGGGGCTTGCAGAGGGGTAGGAGATCTGGACGGAGGGCTGAGGAGATGCTGGACTCAGGGACTCATCTGTGCTGGTCCCTCTTCCTGGGACATCTACCCCCACCCTCTCCCCTGCAAGGCTGTCTCTTCCCTATTCTGTCCATTTAGCCCATTCATTTCTTCAATACCGTTTATCACACCCTTTAGCTATATACTAGCTTGCATGTTGTGTGCCGAAGGCCCAGGCTACATGCTTTTCCACAGCACTGACCTCACACATGCCTGTCTCAGTTCTTGGCACACACTAGGGCTAATAAATGCCCACAAGCAAAGAAAAAAATAACTAACTTGTTGGTGATCCAAAAAGCCCTAAGAAAGGTGTCCTGGGAGGGGAATGATGGGCCGTGGATTCAACACATGCATCCAAGTGAGCTCACCAGGCTGACTTCCTGTTGCAACAAATGCTTTGTTAGAAGAGCTCCGTCTGGAGCCCCCAGATAACAGTGAAGGGCAGAGGGCTGGCCAGCAGCAGATGGGTGCTAGGGCACAACTGTCCCTGACCCTGCAAAGGAAGGTGCTACCTTCCTCAAGTAACTAACGGCTGCCCCATCAATGGAGACGTGCCAGGCATTGGGAAGGGGAACGGCCTTCTGTCTCAGGCACCATCTAGAGGGCAGGACCCCAAAAGAAAGAGTCTGTCCGGCTCCAAATCTCCAGCCAGAGAGTCCCTGGGGTTGTGAGGTCCAGTGTCAGACATTGTTGCTATGAGATTTCTAGGGCATTAATTGTGTTTCCTTGCACAGAGCTTCGAGATGGGAACTAGAATTTCCCCATTGTACAGATAAGCAAGTTGAGGCTTCAGAAGGCATCACATAGTCAGTAAGTGGTGGGGTTGGAGTGCAAGCCCATCTGACCCAGACCTCAGCCCTGAACCACCCTGTCCTGCCTCTCAGGGGACTTTAGCTACATCACACGTGTCAATAATCTGGAACTGCTGAGTCCTGCTGGCCTAACACCTGTGAGTCAGGGGCACCTTTGCCTTTGACACATCACAGGGTCTCAGAGGACCAAACAGTCCACAGGATCCTCCCTGGGGGCTCCTGTTCCCACAAATCGGGCCTGAGCTTCTCTGTGCCGAACAAACACATGGTTTGCCTTCCTCGGGGATACAAGGTAGCAGAAGGGATTCAGTTACAGCCCTTTTGCCAGGTGGCTGGAGAGGGACACCCAAGCCTCCTCCCTCAGAAAGGAAGCTGGTCCAAGGCCCAGAACCCGCCCGTGCAGGGCTGCAGCTGGGGTAGGCAGAGACCAGTGGAAACTTCCGTTGACTGCCTCCCATGGGCCTCTGTCCTGCAGAAATCCACAGTGACACACTTAGCAAGCGGAGATGGGCTGCTGGCCTCCTAGCTTGCCTACCCCCACGAGCCTACCCCTTGAGCATGGCATGTCATCCCTCTCCCTTCAGCCTCATCTGTCAAGTGGAGCCATCCACTCCCCATGAGCACTTGGTTGTACCCGTTTCTGACATCAGAAGTCACTGGCCCCTGGCAGCGAGTTTTTTCCCCTCCCACCAACCCCAGTGCTTGTCAAAGTGACATAGTCAACACTCAGTAGACATTTACATGATGAATGAGTGAATGACAGCATTGCATACCCATTAAGAACACGGACTCTGGGGCTTGGCTCCAAATCTCTGCCTCTTACCAGCTGTGTGGACTTGAAGGAGTCCTCAAGCTCTCAGCGCCTTAATGCATTCGTTTGTTAGAGGAGAATAAGAAAAGTAGCTACCTTGCTGGGTTGTGGGATGTGTGTGTAGGGGGGGAATGAAGGAGTCCGTTTTTGTAAAGTGCTGAGAACAGTGCCTGGCACATGGTTCATTCTACATAAGCATTTGTTAAATAAATTTAAATTTTAAAAAAGAGTGAGATTCTATAAAGTACAGAAAAGCTATTTCTGCTAATCACTTGACAGCTGCTGCCTCCTCCCCCTTCCTTCCTGCTCTTCCTCATGCAAATTCGAAAAAGGCTGGAAGCCGATTATCCCAAACCTTCCACCAAGAGTCGGGAAAGAAGATCCAAACCACATTAACTTCGTCTTCCCTTTCCAGGCTGCAGGCTGGATTCGGGGCACTGACCACTGCGTGACCTCACGCGAGACACCCGCCTCCCCCATCACTCCCCAGGAGCCTTCCTTGACGACCCCAACCTGCCCTCTTCAAGCCTGGGAGACCCCATGACAGACAAGAAGCTACCCTCTCAGCTCCCCCAACTTTTTTTTTAAAACCTGAGATATCATTCTCATACCATAAAATGCACCCTTTTGAAGTGTTCACTTCAGCGGGTTTTAGCACATTCACAAAGTTGTGCAAAACCATCACCACTATCTAGTTCCAGAACATTGTCCTCACCCCGGAAAGAAAGTCACTACCCATTACAGTCAGTCCCCTTTGCCCCCACCCGAGCCCTAGGCAACCACTACTCCACTTTCGATCTCTGTAGATTTGCTTTTTCTGGACATTTCATGTACGTGGAATCATGTACGTGGCCTTTGGTATCTGGCTTCTTTCACTTGGTGTCATGTCTACGAGGTTCACCACGCTTAGCGTGTGGCAGTGTTTCCTTCCTTTGCATGGTTGACTAACGTTCCACTGTACTGATTCCCCCAACTTTGGCCAAGTTGTTGAGCTAGAGCTTGGTGAATGAGATATCCTACTGCAGCGGAGTCATGCCAGCTGATGAGGGGCAGCAGGCATGGCAGGGCCAGGGCAACGTTACTCTGGAGCCTTTTGAAATGACTGCTGTATACAATCTATAGAAACAGGTTTACCTGCAAGGTCCTGCAGCTGAACAAGCTGCTGCTGTTCTAGTCAAAGCCAGCTCTGGAGACACAAAAGATGCAGACAAAGGGTCACAAAGACCCTGCAGCCAGGACACGTTGACATAGCAAGGGTACAAGCTCCGGTGTGGGGGGGACAGCAGAGTGAGAGCAGGGTCTGCAAGCCATTTCTGCCCCTTGCGACCTGAGCAAACTTCACTTACCCTCTCTGAGACTCAGTTCCCTCAAAAAATTTTTTTAAAAAAAGAAGAAGAAAAGAGAGAGAAAATAATGAGAATGATGATGATTCCTACTTTGTAAGGACTACAGTAAAGATTAAAGGGAGGTAATATGTTCAAGGCACTTAGCAGTGCCAGAAATCACATCATAGTTTTTTTTTAAGTTCATTTTGTTTATTTATTTATTTAGAGGGGTGGGGGAGGGGCAGAGAGAGAGGGAGAGAGGGAATCCCAAGCAGGCTCCATGCTGTCAGTGCAGGGTCTAAGTTGGGGCTCAAACCCACAAAATCACGAGTTGGATGCTTAACCGAGTGAACCACCGGGTGCCCCACATCGTAGATTTTTTTAAATGGGCAAGAGTCAACCAACTGGCATTTGAACAGATAGTTGTACAGAATCATTCACAATAGCCAAATAATAGAAACATCCCAAATGTGGGGCGCCTGGGTGGCTTAGTCAGTTAAGCGTCCGACTTTCGCTCAGGTCATGATCTCGTGGTTTGTGGGTTCGGGCCCCACGTCGGGCTCTGTGCTGACAGCCAGCTCAGACCCTGGAGCCTGTTTCAGAGTCTATATCTCCCTCTCTCTCTGACCCTCCCCTGCTCACGCTGTCTCTCTCTCTCTCTCCTACAAATAAAAAAAAAAAAAAGAAGAAAAAGAAACATCCCAAATGTCCACTTGACAGATGTATGGATCAACAAAATGTGGTTCATCCATACAGTGGAATATTATTCAGCCAAAAAAAAGGAAGGACGCACTGCTTCACGCTACAACATGGGTGAATTTCAAAAATATCACTCAGTGAAAGAAGTCAGACCCAAAAGGACAAATACTGTATGCTCTACCTGTATCAGTTCCGTGGAACAGTCAGACTCACTGACAGAGAGTAGACGACTGGGCACCAGGGGCTGGAGGGCAGGAGGGATGGGGAATTAATGGTTAATGGGGGCACAGTATTACTTTCAGAAGATGAAAGAGTTCTGGGGATGGGCAGTGGTGAGGGCTCGCACAGCAGTGTGTATGTGCTTCGTGCTGAACTGAGGTGTACACCTAAAAGGTTAAACTTTAAAAAAATGGTTAAAGTGGAAAATTTTGCATTATGTATATCTTACCACAAATTAAAAAAAAAGAGGGGTGCCTGAGTGACCCAGTCAGTTAAGCGTTCGACTCCAGCTCAGGTCATGATCTCACAGTTCGTGAGTTTGAACCCCACGTCAGGCTCTGTGCTGCCAGCTCAGAGCCTGGAGCCTGCTTCTGATTCTGTGTGTGTGTGTGTCTCTGCCTCTCCTCCGTTCATTTTCTGTCTTTCAAATATGAATACATTTAAAAAAATAAGAGTAAGTCATCTTGGGTGGTTTATCAGCCCTGGCAGGAGCATAAATTATGATTTGAAATAGGATATCGTGTGTGCATGTTGTGTTTGTTTATAGTTAACACCTCTGTCTCTGTGTCTGTTTTCTTCACCACTTGATTCCCCAGTGCCCTCGTACAACACATGGGATGCTGTCAACACCCAGCCAATATTTGCCAAAGGAAGGAAGGAAGGAAGGAAGGAAGGAAGGAAGGAAGGAAGGAAGGAAGGAAGGAAGGAAGGAAAGGAGGCTGGCAAGTGTTGGAGAATGAAAGCGGGAAGTTGGAGCCGTGGACATACATCTTGAAGAGTAGGTGGAGCGGTGCAGGACCCCCACCTCCCCTGAGTGAGTACCGTCTCCAGCTGCCAGAGCACTGCCGCAGGCCCAGGGGATAACCTGTGCCTGTGGATTGCTCTGTATGCTCCAGCTGCAGAGAGCTGAGTCCTGAAAGGTGCCTCTGGCCCAGGTGCATAAACGCCGGAGTTGATCCCCTCTGCCGTCACGGAGAGCTGGTGCAGCCACTGCTCTTGGCCCAAGAATTAGCCCTGAACCAGGTTCTAGGGAACACTTCTGCCTGTATTTCAGTTTCCTGGTCCCGAGGCTGCGGCATGGGGTGCAGTTAGTAGCGCCTAGGTATTATCTGGTTCTATGCTATCCCTTCTTCTCAAGAATTAGATTTGGATGGGGGGCAATGGTGGGGGAGAGGGGGAGAGGCAAACCATGAGAGACTCTTGAATGCTGAGAACAAACTGAGGACTGATGGGTGTGTGTTGGGTGGGGGGAGATGGGCATGGAGGAGGGAACTTGTGGGGATGAGCACTGGGTGTTATATGGAAACCAACTTGACAATAAACTATTTGTAAAAAAAAAAAAAAAAAAAGAATTGGATTTGGATGTCACTTTGCCCCAGCCAGGACTGTGTCCCTCTGTCGTGAGCTCACACCATCAGAACGCCCAGTCTCTCCAGCACTGAGGGGAACGCACAGCCTGGCCGCTCCGCCTGGCAACGGCACAGAACCTGCCGTGGTTTCTCACCCACGTATGGGGGAGCAGGGTGGGGGAAACTCTCCTCCCCAGAACACACTCTATGCCTACTAATTTCTAGGATCAGCTGGTGCCCTTGGTGGTTCAGGGAGGGACAGGGAGGCAGACGCCAGAGCCTCCTGACATTTAGCAGTATGTCAGGATCTTGATGGGAGGGAAACGCTATTTTAGATTTTTCAAGTGTCTCAGGAATGTGCCCAGCCTCTGTCACCTCTGCCTGTCCACGTTCCCCTGGCCCCTGGGATGGAAAACCCCCTCCAATCTACTTAAACGCTAAATCTGATCATGTCACTCATGCTTAAATCCTTCCAAAGCTCCCAAGGTCCTTGAAGAGACTTGAATTGACCCCGCCAATCACTTTCTAACTCACACTGGAACCCAAATGAGCCACATCTCTCTCTTCAGAGAGAAGGTCTGTTCCTTCTCTGCCCACAGTGGCCCTCCTCCCCTTGGCAAGGCTCAGCCTTTATGACTTAAAAGACCCCTGACTGGTGATCAACAGCCCCTTCCCTTTGATACTTACAACACCCTCTTCACTCCCTCTTATGAATTATTCTACACAGCATTTGCCTGGTTCCTCTCTCTCTCTCTCTCTCTCTCTCTCACACACACACACACACACACACACACTCACACACACACACGCATACACGCACACACCACTGCAAGCTCTCTGAGGACAGGAAGGGATTGTGAACCAGAACAAGCTTCCACCTTCCTGAAGCTTACTTTTATGAGAAAGGCCCATATAAATAAGCAAGGAAGCCAACTAACAGAATCATGATGCATTTCAAGAAGTGCTAGGAATCAACTATGTTGTAGCCCCTACACTCAGCATGCTGCTTGGCACACAGTGAAACTCAATAAACATTTGTAAGATGCCAGGGTGCCTGGGTGGCTCAGTCGGTTAAGTGTCCAACTTCGGCTCAGTTGATCTCACAGTTTGTGGGTTCAAGCCCTGCAAGTTGAGCTCTGTGCTGACAGCTCAGAGCTTGGAGCCTGTTTTAGATTCTGTATCTCCCTCTCTCTGCCCCTCCCCTGCTTGCACTCTGTCTCTTCCTCCCACAAAAATAAATAAACATTAAAAAAATATTTGTAGGATACATACACAAACATGTGCATGAATTAATATTTGCATTAACAAATGAGTAAGGGCCTAAAATTTACTTCTGAAATCAGAAGCTCACTTTGCTGAACAGAGGATCACCTCTGTTCTCCCAGGCCCTGTAAGCAATCCAAGGTGGAAAATGTCACTTCCCTTAATCTGTTAGCAACAGGATCAGATGATGGGCTCCGGGGAACTAATTTAAACTCATTTAAATGAGGCCCCTGCTGCTTTGTGAAAACTACGTCCATAACAACCAGTCCAACTGTAACTACCCTTGGCCTGAACTGCAAGGATTTACCTCCAGAGGCTGCTCCTTATTAATAACCCATTTGCTAAATTACAAGCTGTTTATCAATACAAAAGGCCAGGTCTTTAAATATTTTAACACTTAATTGCTGACGACAGCCCTCACCTCCATAACCCTTCTTCTGTGTGAAAAGCCTATTGCTGAGGAAATTCTACTCTGAGCCATCTTCCTTCTTTAGATTTACAGAATCTGAGATGAGCAGCTGAAGTCACCGGGCTTTGGAGCCCCACTGGGATCCCAGGGCAGTGCCCAGACAAGAGGCAGCCAGGTCATTCCTGAATCTACTGCGGCCACGGGTGTACAGGTGTTTACTGAACATCAGAACCAGAATCTGGAATATCTGGCTGTGACTGCAAGCTAGGGGGTCAGATTTCCTTAAATTAAAATCTCTGCCATTTACTGATGATGCCATTTACTGAGCTACTGAGCATAATGGGCTGAATTATGTCCCCCTATAAAAGGTATGGTTGGAGTTCTAGGCCCGGGTACCTCAGGATGTAACCTTATTTGGAAAGAGAGTCTTTACAGAGGTCAATCAAGTTAAAATTGAGGTCACTAAAGTGTACTTATATAAACCCAGTATGACTGGTGTCTTACTGTTATAGAAACGGAAATTTGGACCCAGAGGGACCTACCCAGGAAATATGTGAGGTGAAGTTTGTAGTTATGCTCCCACAAGCCAAAGAACTACCAGAAGCCAGGAGAGAATCCCGGAACAGATCCCTCCCAAGCAACTTCAGAGGACGCACAGTCCTGCTGACACCTTGACCTTGGATGTCAGGCCTCTAGATTTCTGTTGTGGTGCTCTGTTACGCAGCCCTGGTGTATGAATAGACTGACCAGGGGACAGTCTCCTTACCCTCTGTAAGCCTTCGTTTTCCCTTCCCCGGAAGCTAAGGCTGCTATGAAACTAGCTGACTCTGAGCAGATCACAGGGCTAGGCACACAGAGCATTTGCAAGTAACGGCTTCCAGGCTCTGTCAGCATTGGTCGCCCCCCAGGAGGCTAGGGTGTGTGGGTTCTGGCTGTGCTCCCCTTTGTGGGGTGCTGTTGGAGTACAGGCATTCCCAGGGCAGAGTCTCAGTGGTAACCACCCCCACGAGACTGCTCCCTGGACCCAGATCTATCCCAGTAAGTTGAGGTCCTCAGATCTGACAAATGGCAAAGCTCATGTTTGGGAATGTGAATTCTGGAGCTAAACTGCCTGCAGTGAAATCCCCACTGGCCTCATGTTTGCTATGTGGCCTTGGGTAATCCATTCATCCTTTCCATGCCTCAGTTTCTTCCTCTGTAGAATGGTGCCACCCACAGAACTTATCTCATGGGATGCTTAGGAGAGGTACATGACTTAATATCTGAATGGGCTCAGAACAGTGTCTGGGGCCTCATAAGCACTGTAAACACACTTGAAAGATAAAATTTTAAAAATAAAATTTGCTTAAACCCACCCAATAATCACTATGATTCATGTCAGGGATTTCTTTGGAGGAATACGTCCGTCTACACAAAAACTTGTGCATCTGTGTTCGTAACGGTGTTATTCACAACAGACCAACACTGGAAACAACGATGAATGAATAAACCAATGTGGTCTATCCAGGCGATGGAATAATATTCAGCCATAAAAAGGATGAAGTACTGACATGATACAACATGGAAGGCAGCTATGCTCACCACTATACCACCAACGCTGATATGATACAACATGGATGAGCCTTGAAAACATGATGCTCAGTGAGCCTGTCACAAAGGGCCATGTGTTTATGATTCCACCTATAAAATGTCTCAAGCAGGCAAATCCACAGACAGAAACTAGACTAGTGGTCGTCAGAGGCTGGAGTGTGGGGACTAAAGAGGATTGCTGATGGGTACAGGGTTTCTTTTTGGGTCGATGAAAATGTTTTAAAACTGACAGTGGTCATGGGTACACAATTCTATGAATCCTAAAAACCACTGACTTGTACCTCTCAAATGGGTCTGTGAGTTATGGCTCAATAAAGCTATGAAAACAATAAATAATAACAATAAACCTAAACAATATTTCATCAGCATTAACAGTGTGCCAGGCCCTGTCCAGGAACCACTGTCCCTTCAGTCAATCCTCACTTCAACTCTATGAGGAGCAGAATTCTGCCTTTATTTATTATCTCCATTTTCCAGATGAGAAGCAGGAGCAGAGACCCAGCTGATGGATCTGACTCTTAGCAGCCACCCATGTGGGAGAAGAGGCCAGAACCCAGAATCCATTCACAACAGGCTGTAGGCTGACCAGAGAGTGACCTTTGATGTTCAAATGACCACAGTCTGAAGCCCAAGACGCGGCCTTTGTGTTCCATGCGTAAAGACCCACCACCACCTTCAGGGACCCCACATACAAAGGGAACAAAGACCCTCTCCAACCTTATACGAACTGCCTCCATTGTCTTAATTGTTTCCCTCTGTTTACCAAGATAATACGAGCTCACTGTTTTGAACCAAATAATACAGAACACAATCAAGAAAGAATAAAGCAAAGGTCCCTGGAATCCCACCCTTCAGAAACAGAATTCCCATCAGGGGATTTGGCCCAAGCAGAGAGATGCCCATTCAGTGGATTAGTTACATTTTTGAAATTAAAGAGGAAAAAAAATTTTTTAACTGTTTAATCTGGGTCTGGAAAGGTTGCCTCAGTGCTATTTTATAATGGATTCCTTGAGCCCAGTTTTAGTCATTTGTGTTTGTTGCTGGTGGACTTCTGAAACAAGCAATGTTTTAATTCTCAAGTCAGTTTTGTTAAATAAAAAAACCAAAGGCCAGCCCTTCTGGTCACTCGGATGCAGTGAAAATAGCTGAGTTCATCCGAAACTTCCCTGGCATCTGACCCAAAATGAGGGCAAGTGTTTAGCTGAGAAACAAAGACAGACATTAAGTGCAGAAAAACCCTTTTGTGCCCACACAGCATGCAAGTTATGTTGAGTTATGCAGCTATTTTGGGGACAATGATGTTTTGTAAACAGTCGGTAAAGTGGCTTTGTCGCTAACATCGCCAGAGGCTTGGGGCCCTTTCACCAACAAGGATTGTATGGAAGATGAGGAAACATAGGCATGGCTGTCCCAAATAACTTAAATTAATGCAGATACAGATAATGGATATCTGAAAACCTTCATTTCCTACTGTACCCACAAGCCTCTAGGCGTCAACACCTAGGGGTTGTTAACAGCTAGGGGAGTAAGCAGAGTCCTACATCCCTTTATGGAACAGGAAGCTTACAAAATATGCTTAACATACTCCAGTAAACTCAATGTGAATACTTTTACTAGCCCTGTTAATACAGTCTTAAGTGTTCCTTTAGTGGACATGTTTTATTTAAAATGTAATGATTGTAAATAAATTAAATGTACATTTATTAAACTCATGTAATTATTTTTTAAAAAGTATTAGCCTTCCATTTTACGGTTATTTGTCTCAGCTTTATGGTAGAGAACCATAGGTCCCTGGATCGTGGACTGTCCCAAATGGGTTGGGATTGTATCTCTCTTCTTTTGAATGAATGAATGAATGAATGAATGAATGAATGCTAGGGTCTTAGAATAAGTAAGCTGTCTGGAACTTTATAGGATAAGTATTTATATTTAGCTGCCACTTATTGTCTATTTGGTATGGACAAAGACCTGCATGGGACACCTGCCCCCCAACCCCCCCTACTCCCTCCACATTATAATATATATTATATATTATATATATATTTATCACCTATATATCTAAAACCTTTAATCCTCATGACAACCCTGTGAATTGCATATAACCATCCCCATTTCACAAATGAAGAAACCAAGGCTCAGATAAATTCAGTGACTTTTCAACAGCACACAGCCAGAGCACAGCAGAGCAGCCACAAAGACTCAGCATTTCTGTCCTCTCCTGGGGTCCTACTCTTGTTACAAATAAGGGAAAGTCACATAGCCACAGGCAGCAGCAACAATAACAGTAACAGTATTTGGTTTGTGCCAGACCTTGCATTGGGAGCTTTACCTATATTGACTCATTTAATCCATGCACAGTGCCGGGATTTGGAAACCATGTACTCCTCGTTTTGGAGATGGGAAATGGAGGCTCAGAGAGGTTAAATAATTTGCCCAAGGTCACCCAGCTGGTCAAAACAAGCCCCTGACTCTTGCCCTGGAACCATCTGCACATTACAGCAGAACATGTATGAATGATGTTTTAAAATCCATGATATGACTATAAACACATATATAAGTAGATTTGTAGAATGAGACCAGTCAGGACACATACCCTTGGAGGTACCAATTGATAGGAAAGTTCTTGCATCAAAGGCCGAAATTAAATAACCAGGCTAGGATAGGGGGATGCAGGGGCAGATTCCAGTGTTTCTTACACTTTCAGTACAATTGTTTATAACACCGTGTGGTGTAATAACGGGGACAACCACATTTAGTGAGTGCCTACTGTGTGCCCGGCATTGGGCACATTATATCATTCACTCCTAACACAACCCCATAGCACTGTCCCTTTTTCCCCAAAGGAAGGGGACCTTTGAGAGGCAGAGGGATGGTCCTGAGAAGGAAAGTTACATCTGCTTGTTTCCAGCACCTGCCCCATGGTGCAAAGACTATTGATCCAGAAGGCTAAGAGCTTGGGAGCCAATTCTAGTCCCCCAGCTGAGTGGCTAACTGACTCACATACAGTCAGTATGAAGCTACCCTGAAAATGGCTTCCTGGACCCCTGTTGCCCATTCATCCCCTCTCAGCTTCCTTGAAGGAAAGGAGAGGGGGTCTGAAAGCTGAGGGAGGACCCTGGGCAGGAAGGAGGGGGGAGGTATGGTAAAAAAAAAAAAAAAAAAAAATCATGGCTCCAGAGTACCCCCCTGTGTGGGTCTGAGGCCTGGCTCTACCTCTTCTCAGCCACAGAACTTGGGGCCACGCTTTACCTGTCCGAGCTACAGTTTAGTAGAAGTAAAATCAGAATAATGATACAACATATGTAAAGACTTGGTACTGGAAACCCTCAGTGAATGGCTGCTACCCTCATCATCATTAGTATATTTACTATTACTAGTATTAGCATTACACAAAACGGCAGCAGTAGTTTGGCCCACGATATCCTTGTTTTCTGTCAGAGGAGCTTGAGATGAGAGAAGTCTGCTTCAGCAGGGAGAAAGAAAGAAAGATCTTGTGATTTGGTCAGTGGACAAGGATTCCAAAAGGTGTGGAGAAGGCTGGGATGGCAGGGCGGAGGGGTCACTAGTGAGAAGCTGGAATCACCCGGTCAGCAGAATAACTCAATAATTCCTTCTTATCTGTCAGTCTGAGGGGCTCCCTCTCATTCTATAGCATAGCTGACCTCCTGTGTCTCTTTATCACACAAGGGGCTGGAGAATCAGGGGTCACTCACCGCCATGACCAGCTCAAATGGGTACTTGTAGATGCGGACAGGAGACTGGTACTTCTGCACCATGTTCTTGCAGGAGAGCCAACAGAAGCCACCCAGGCAGGAGTGAGCACAAAACCTGGGTGACAGGTGACTGGTAAGGCAGCAGCTCCCTCCACCTGAAGCAAGAACCCCCCTCTCAGGCTCCACCCACACATCTCCTCAGCCCTCAAAGCCAGGGACTGATGTGATCACCAAACTTCTCTGGGCTCCCAAACACCTGTCTAGCCCATTACCCACTGCTCCAGGCCACACTCATCCCTCCAAGAGCAATCAGTACTCCCAAACTTTCCTTGGTCCCCACTCCTTCACACTGAGGTCCCCAGAAGTACCCCTCACTGCTACTTATATCGGAGTCCACGTTTGCAACTCTTACACTCTCACAATTTACCACCCACCTACACACCCCACAGCTTGCCGCAGACGTCCCCTATACAGCCCCAAGTATATTGCACCTGCTCTCTCATTTTCTTCCAAGATACCCTGACATACAGTCTTCATTACGTTTCACATGCAATGTCTCTGTCACACATACACACACGCACATGCACGACACACGCATGACCCACCTCCCACACAGGACCGCCCTTGCACACACATGTAACTTTGCCCACACACTCAGCTTACTGGAGCTCACACCACCCAACTCCCCGCACGCACACAATTCCCCTGGTGAGCACAAACGTCCACACACTTGTACATACACTGGTATGCACATGCACACACACACAAGCGCGCGCGCGCACACACACACACACACACACACACACACACACGTCTGCACTTGCAGGCCCCCCGCAACCCTGCTCACCCTCGTCCTCGCCCTTGGAATCTCCCGGGACGCAGCCCCGGGGTCAGGACGGCGCTAAACCCGTGGGAGGTCCCCCGCGGACGCCTGGCCTGGAGCGCAGCGTCTGGGGCGAGGCTCGACCGCGGCTGCCCAGCCTGGGGCGTCCGGCCGAGCGGTCCCTGGGGCCGGGCCAGCCAGGGAGGGGCCTGCTGGGCAGGAGCGAGACCTGCCCGGCGGGAGCGCTCCAGGACCTGGGACAGCGGAGAATCCCGGCTGGCCCCGCCCCTGGTGTGGCCCCGCCCCCGCCTCTCTGCTACGGCCCCGCCCAGATTTACCATGTCCCTGATTGGTCCCTCTCTAGCCACGCCCCGGTATTAGCCCGCCCTTCCCTTATATATTCCCTGTTTGACACCGCCCCAGCCCGGCCCTTCTCCAGACTGGCCACGCCTCAGGTAGGCCGCGCCCCCATATTGGTCCCGCCCCTAAGGCACTCAGCCTCGGAAATGGCCCAGCCCTGGGAAGGCCCCGCCCCAAGGTCCCACCCCCCGCCTTGCTCTGCTCCCACGCGGACCTTTGCCCCACCTAGTCCCTCCCTTCTCCGTACGGTTTACCTTCAGCCCCATCCAGACCTGGTTGCCTAGTCTCTGAGCCTCGCCCCTCCCATGGGCCACAGCTAGAGCCCTTCTGGCTCGGCCCCAAGCCCCGCCCATGCATCCTTCGTTCACTCTGTGTAGGTTTACAAAGCACCTGCTGAGTGTCAGGTTCTTCCAGGCGCCGGAGAGCCCTAAGTGAACAAAACACAAAAATCCTTGCCCACCCAGAGTTTACATTCCTGGGGGCTGGACATTAGCTAAATAAGGCAAATACACAGTATGCGACATGGTGACAAACACCAAGGAGGAAAAAATAAGCAGAGAAGGGGTCCAAGAAGTGAACAGAGTGTAATTTAAAACAGGGTGGACTGGGGCCTCCCCGGGAGGGTGACCTCTGGCCATCATCCTTTTAGCTCACACCCAAAGCGTCTAGCCCTCCCCAGATCCCTAGAGAACCAGCCTCTCTTCCAAAGCCGTCCCTTCCCGCTCCCCGTCTGTTCGGCCTGGAGGAGCCAACAAGCTGGCTCTGGACAGCCTTATCACCCGTGTATTCATTCATCGGACAATTCCTGAGCACCTACTATGTGTCAGCACTGGGTGACTTCACCCGTTCACAAGGGAGAATCAACAGATGCGCCTGCCCTCGCGTGGCCCACAGTTCGGGGCAGGGAAAAGGTGTGCAGGGAGTCAGACAATGCTCTGTTTAGCAAATACATAGGTCTTTGCATCCTGTGATAACTGGCCCTTGTTTGTTTCCTTTCTAGCCACACTCTGTAATCATTTATTCATTCGCCTTTATTTGTTTGTGCGTTATTGAATATCCCGAGAGACTGTGAGTTCCGTGACGCAGGGACTGTGTCTGTCTTATTCACCTGCGCCCAGGTGCACAGGATTTTGCCGAGTACCGGGCACACAATAGTGTTCAGTGTATTTTCTCAATTAAGATTACCAAGAATGGACGTGGAGCCACCTCTGCCACAAGGTGGCAGCAAACGACAATCCACGGCCCCAGGATCTGCACACCGAAGGGTTGAAGGAGATGGAGTCCAGGGATGTTTCGATGTACCCCGGGCTCAGCAAGGAAACTGGCATGCTTGCACTGGGCGTAACTGACAGGCGCGTAGTGAGCATTAACACGTAGTTGTTGTTACAGCACGGAAGGCGTTACGCTGGCTTAAATATTCAGAGAGCGGATGCTTACACCTGGAAGAACAGGGCCAAGCAGTCAGTTCCAAACTTTCCAGCTCCTAAGACTCCTTACAACAGAGTGCACGTTAAAAAAGCAGATTCCCGGGCATCGCTCAGAGGAGTCTTGGAATCTACCTGTTTAACAAGTTCCCCAAGGAGTCTTCTAAGTCTGTAGGTCTGCTAGTGCTGGCTGGCAGATCGTGGCGGGGGGTGGGGGCTCCTTCCAAGTACACGGGTATCCCGAGGGCTCAAGGGCTCGGACTAAAATGCCAAGCCTGAGGGGGAGGTGGTGCGCTCATAAGCGGGGGAGGTCCGCTCGCCGGAGCGCCTCCAGTCGTGGGCGTGTTTCCACTCCAATTCACTCCCTTCCGCTCCGGCAGAATCTTCTTGGCTACCCACCCACACACGTGTCTCCTTTGCCACAGAAGGTGACAGCTTGGGGGAGCAGGAGCGGCGTGGGAGATGCAGGGAGCGGGCCAGGAAGAGCCACAGGAGCAGAGGGGAGGTCCAGAGACTGCGGGGGAGACCCCAGGTTTCCTTGCTACCATGAGAGCCTCCCGTGCCTGCAGTCGGTGAGCAAGGGACTTTCGACCCAGGGGGAGGGGGCGGCTGGCGACAGACAGCCGGGTGGGTACAGAGAGCTCAAAGTGAAAAATGCGACCCAAAGTGGAGTGAGAACCCAATTCCCACCTCCTCCAGCTCAAGGGAAGAGAATTAAGAATTAATAATAGCCCCACCCAGCACGTGTTACCTGCTGTGAACACTATTCTATTACAAATTATTCCTACCATCTATTGACCACTTATTTGGTGTGGGCTGTTCCAGGTACCCTTCTAAGGATTTACAAACATTTAATCTTCAAAAACAACCCCGGTAGTGATGAAAATGTGTTGGAACTCCATAGAGGTGGTGGTTGCACTAAATGCCGTTGAATTGTACACGTACAAGTGGTTGATGTTAAGTTAAAATGGTAAATGGTTATGTTAGATGACTATCACCTAATTTTTTAATCTTTTTTAAAAATTTTATTTATTTAGGTAATCTCTACACCCAAGGGGGAACTTGAACTCAGGACCACAAGATCAAGAGTCACATGCTCTGAGCCAGCCAGGCATCCCACCTAAATTTTTTTTTTAAAGAACTTTTAAGATCAAAACTATTTTAATCTTCCTTTTAAGAAAACTTTGGCACAGAGAGATTGAGTAACTTGCCCAAGGTCACACAGCTACCAAGGAATTCAGACCCAGGATTCTGGTTCTCCCATGCCTTCTGCCTGGAACTATAAGCTGAATTACCCAGAAGATACCATTTTCCAACCTGAATTACAAAGATATCCAGGCATCTGGCTCTGGACTAAGGAGGTACCAGAAGGATGGATTGATCCCATGTCTCTATCTGCTGCTTCCTACCAAAGCTGCCTTTTCGTGAGGTAATTTTTGAAGACTCCAGAAACCACCCCACAGCTCTGAATATGTCCCCCACAGGCCACTGCCACAGGAAATTCAACCATTAGTAATGCATTTATTTGAGTGAAAAACACTGGGCACAAATTTAGATGTCCTCAGAATGCATCCTACGGAGAAATGTCCTACGTTGAATAGCTCAGTAAGACACCAAGAACAGGTGAGGTGAGAAGGGGATTGGGAATAGGAGGTCCAAGGTCCAGAGACTTATGGGGACACAAGTGGCCCTTGATCTGGGCCCTGGAACACATAAGGGCCCTGGGACGACGCTGAAGCTGGAGAAGGTGGGCCATTTTTTAAATTGTGGTAAATATACATAACATAAAAGTTACCATCCTAACCATTTTTAAGTGTACAACTCAGTGATTTTTAGTACATTCACAATGTTGTGCAACTATCCACCACTATCTAGTTTCAGAATATTTTCGTCAGCCCCTCAAGTTATCACTCCTCCTTTCTCCCTCCCTCAGCCCCAGGCCACCCCCAATCTGCTTTCTATACCACGTCTCACTAGTCCCCAGGCTACCTCGAAGTTCCTTCTCCCTCCTCAGAGTGGAGATCAGGAACCTCCTGGGCTTGGGAATCTTGAGGGCCATAGGGGCCCTTGGCAGGGTGGCCATGTACAGATGTGCAGGTTGTAACCTGCAGAACTCTTTGCAGGGGTCTCTGTCATTGGGCAGCTTTGATGGAACAAGAGGCTGAGTCTGGGGGGCCTGATCCTGGAGGCTACAGAGCCAGGCCCTGCCCACCTAGACCCTCCAGCTCCACCCCCAGGTCTAGTCACTTCCACACAAGCTTTGGAACTCCACCATGCCCTGCAGGTAGGGTCAAGGTCCAAAGGTGAGTAAAAGGGTGTCTGAGCCCCAGGAGCTTTCAGTGAGGAGGCCAGGGAGAGAGAGCAATAGTAGGGTGCACTGGGAGTCAGCGTGATGCTTGGAAGGGAACTGGGTGGCGGAGTGGTGAGTGGTGAGTCAGGTCGGCCTGGGTGTGAGTTCTGGCTCTGCTACCTTGTAGTGTCCCTGAAACAGTGTCTGTTCCTTTAAAGTGGGGAATCATACGGGGGCACCTGGGTGGCTCAGTCGGTTAAGCAACCGACTCTTGATTTCAGCTCAGGTCATGACCTCACAGTTCATAGGATCCAGCCCCGTGTGGGGCTCTGTGCTGACAGCTCAGTGCCTGGTTGGGATCCTCTCTCCAGCCCCCTTCTCCTTCTCAAAATAAATAAATAAACTTAAAATAATAAAGTGGGGATAATACAGACATTTTTAGGCCTTAAAAGGAAGAGAATTCTGCCACATGCTACAACATCCATGAACCTTGAAGACATGATGCTCAGTGAAAGAAACCAGTCACAAAAGAACAAATACTGTTTGATTCCAATTATATGAAGTGCCCAGAGTCCTCGAATTCATAGAGACAGAAAGTGGAAGGGTGTGTGGGGGTGGAGAAGGGAGCATAGGGAGTTAATGTTTCATGTGGACAGAGTTCAGTTTTGCAAGATGAGAAAGAAGGTTGTGGGGATGGACAGTGGTGAGGGCAGCACATCGTGAATGTACTTAATGCCGCTGAAATGTATGCTTAAAAATGGTTAAAATGGTACGGTTTTTTTTTCAAGTTTTTTTTTTTTTGTTTTTTTTTTAGGTTTATTTATTTTGAGAGAGAGAGAGATACATACAGAGCAGGCTTGAACCCATGAACCATGAGATCATGATCTGAGCCAAGATCAAGAGTCAGACGCCTAAACGACTGAGCTACCCAGGGGCCCCTGTAAGTTTTATATCATGTATATCTGACCATAATAATTAAAGAAATCAAATTGGAGGGGGCCCCTGGGTGGCTCAGTCGGTTAGGCGTCTGACTCTTGATCTTGGCTCAGATCATGATCTCACAGTTTGTGGGTTTGAGACCCACATCAGGCTCTGTGCTGACAGTGTAGAGCCTGCTTGGGATTTTCTGTTTGCACATGCATGCTGTCTCTCTCTCTGTCTCTCTCTCAAAAAAAAAAAAAATTAAAAAAAAGAAATTACATTGGAAAAGTTTTAGAAGTTAGCGGTAAATCACGTCAATTAGGAGAAAAGAACCATTTTCCACAGAATTTCTCTGAGAGGGTGGCATTTGAGAGGGTATAGGAAAATGATAACCCTGCTTTATTAAAACATATTTTTGCACCATATAGCACACCCACTTACAGTGTACAAGTCAGTGGTTTTTAATATATTCACAGAATGGTGCAACAACCACCACCCATTTTTAGAATATTTTCATCACCCCAGAAAGAAATCCCATAACTTTTAGCAGTCACTCCACATTCACCACCCTCATTAACCTACCCTGGCAACCACTGATTTGCTTTATGTCTCTCTGGATTCACCTATTCTGCACATTGCACATAAATGGAATTATACACAACATGGCCTTCTGTGCTTGGCTTCCTTCACCGATCATGGTGTCTTCGCGATTCCTCCACACTGCGGCAGGTGTCGGTGTGGCTGAACTGTTTTTAGTCACAACACTTCTGACACCAAATGTGTGGGGGTTTTCTGCACAAGAACAACCAGTTCTCCAAATCTCTGGACCCCAACTGGATGTCCTACAATTCAACTCGATTCTGACCCTAACTACCTGGATACACCACAAAGCAGTCAGGGAGACTCATGTAAGACACTCTCCCTGGGGCTGCAGCGCCTCGTTGGCCTGTGGGCGGCCACCTGTCTGCTGCCCCGCGCTTTAGGTTAGTAAGATGGGAGGGTGTCCAGGGTGGACGTGCCTGGGAGAGGAGGGGGCACCCGGCAGCCCCTACTCTCGTGCCTTCACCCATGACCTTCCCCAGGCCCCAAGTTACCTTGAAGTCCCCCTGTGGGACAGAGAAGAAGGAAACTAATGCATCAATATCCCACCACTGTTCTATCAAATTACCACACGCTCTTAAAAACCCACAAATTGGGGAGCCTGGGGGGCTGAGTCGGTTAAGCAACTGACTCTGGTTTCAGCTCAGGTCATGATCTCACAGGTTTGTGAGTTTGAGCCCTGCGTCAGGCTCTGTGCTGGCAGCACGGAGCCTGCGTGGGACTCTGTGTCTCCCTCTCTGTCTCTGCCCCTCCCCCACTTGCACTGTCTCTGTCTCTCTCAAAATAAACAAACAATTTTTTTTAAATAATAAATTAGAAACCCATGAACTTATTATCCTACAATTCTGGAGATCAGAAATGTGAAACAGTCTCCCTGGGCTAATGTCAGGATGTCACCGGGGTTCGCTCCTTCTGGAATCTCTGAAGGGAGAATCCATTTCCATGCCTTTTCTAGCTCCTATAGCCCACTGCTCTCCCTTGGCTTGTGATACCTGCCTGTATCATCAAAGCACGTCTCTCCATCTCTGGCTCCACCCATCACTTCGTGGCCTTCACGACTCATGTGCCTTCCTGTCACAGATCTCCCTCCGCCTTTCTCTTAGAAGGACACCTGTCATTGGATGCAGGGCCCACCCTTAATCCAGGACAATCTCAACTTGAGATCTTTAACTTAATTACATCTATTAAGAACTTTTTCAAATAAGGTCACATTTCTAGGCTGCAGGGGGTTGGGACTTGGGCTTCTCTTTTTTGGGGGGCCACCAGGAAGCCCATGGTAGGGCCCACTTTGTGGCTGCACTTCCAATTGGTTTGCCTCCTCCTGGTGCATTCTCCCTCTTGCCCCTGCTTCTGTGGCCTGAGGTCACTGCAAAAGTAAAGTCCCTGCACCCACGCTCTGGTTGAGGGACCAGGACCAAGACAGCTATGGCCTCCGACTCCTCTGGTTTGGAAGAAGGATGCATTCCCATTGCCTTTCAGCAAGTTAGGTGTAACACCAACCCTTCGTGCTAGGTTCCTCCGGAAGCGCGCAGGTGGGGGGCAGGGACAGGAAGAGGGAGAGGTGGGGTGTGATGCAGTCAGTCAGATCTCAGAGAGGCTGGACCGTGGTGCTGGAGCTGGGCACCCCAATAGCGGGGGTTGGCTCAGGTCACGGTTCTGCCTGCCGGGCTGGGGTCACACCAAGGAGCTCGACAGGTAGAAGGACAGCCATAGGACCCAAAGCCTAGCTTGGCCCCATCAACAGGGCAGACCCCGAGGGACTCCTCACTCCCATACCCGGTTCAGTCTCTGAGGCCCCCGCTGCCCAGCCAGTGCCTCCCCAAGCTCCCTCTGCCTGGGGGAGAAAGCCAGTCTTCCTCTGTACCTGGGCCCAGTCTGACTCTCTGGAGCCACTCAGAGCAATAGCCACCAACTAAATGCAACTGTTTAACTTAATCGCGTGGATATTAACATAGCATAGATTTATATAAACGATAATAAATATGAACAATAAAATTTAAAAAATCACTCGCACTAGCCTCATTTTAAGTGCCCAATAGCCACATGTGGCTTGTGCCTCCAATGGATACGGAACATTTCAGTCATCTCAGGAAGTTCCATTGGTCACGGCTTCTCCAGAGTCGCCCCTGGACCAGCAGAGGCTGGGCCCTTTCCGGAGAACAGGATGGACTGAGAAGGGGGGGGGTAAAGGGAGGGGGTGTTTGTCCAGAGCCAACTGGTGTTGACTCATCAGTCCCCAAGGCCTGGGCCGGGGCAAGGGATTAAGCCTGAGCCAGTGACCAGAGAATGGCCAGGGAGGGCAGCATATGGGGCCAGGCCACCCAGCTCTGGGCAGGAGTGTTAGCCCTCAGCAAGAGAGAGTAAACAAAGGGCCCAGGCAGACTCGGGCTAGGCAGGCAGTCAGGAGGGACACAGGGGCCCGCTCTACTTTACATCACAAATGGGAAACACGGAACACACAGCGGGGCAGTTCCTTTTTTCACTTAATGCACCTTACGTTTCCCTCCCTGTGGGGCTTACAGACGTCCCCCCACCCCGGTGTCTCTCCTCTTCCACCCAATGTCCTGTCCATCTCAGCTGTTATCAGCCACACCCTCTATCTTTTTCCCTTCTCAGGCTAGGAACGTATGTATTATATCTTGTTAGCTGCTGTATCCCCAGGGCTGGGTATACAATAGGTGCTGAATAAATGGATAGGTGAATGTGCAGGAGGTACTGTGGAGGTAAGAAGTCAAGATCCTCCCCTGAGGGGTCAGGGGGAGCCTGATATTTCTGGAAATGTCATTGATGCTTGGGAGGCAGTGTGATGAAGGAACGGGGTCCCTGCAACCAAGAGCGTCCCTCCCCTTCCTTGCCGGGGGCTCTGACCACCCTCAGTTTCGGGTCTGACTGCTTTTCTCACTGTGTCTCCAGGCCCCTGCTCCACTACTTTGTCTGTCTGAGGTGCCCCATCACTGGGGACACAGGATAGGTGACACCATCCACACACAGGTAAGGTTAAACTTACGCCATCCCCCATCCCCACCCCTCTGCAGCGAGCTCTGTGAGGACAGGAACCTGCACATGTTGTACTTGACCTCATATCCTGAGTGCCTAAAACAGGCCTTATCACATAGTAGGTGCCCAATAAATATTGGATGAATGAACACTTTCTGTTCATCCAAACACCTCTTTACCATAGTTCTGACTCAGGAACTACTCACCTTTGGTTGATCCTCCTCTGTGGACCTTCTCTGTGAACACTACCATGCATTGACTGTCTCATTCATTCATTCCTTCATTCAACAATGACATTGAGCACCTACACTGTGCCAGGCACCCTGCTGAATGGTGGTAAAGGTGGGGGACAAAGGTGCTGGCTCAGACCGCAGGGTTTATTTATTTACTTTCTGATGTTCATTTTTGAGAGAGAGAGAGAGAGAGAGAGGCTGAGTGCGAGTGGTGGAGGGACAGAGAGAGGAGACAGAATCCGAAGCAGGTCCAGGCTCCCAGCTGTCAGCACAGAGCCTGACTCAGAGCTCGAACTCATGAACCTCAAGATCACGACCTGAGCGGAAGTCAGACACTTAACTGACTGAGCCACCCATGTGCCCCTCAGATTACAGGGTTTAAATCCTGAGTCCCTTCCTGCCACCTTGAGCAGGCGCTTAACATCTCCAAGCCTTGGTTTCCACATCTGAAAATGGGGAGAGGAGGAGGGCTAGTTCATCATCTTTGTTGTGGCCGTGGTTTTCTCCTTGGGTGCTGATGTCAAAACCCACTGGATGGTACACTTTAAGTATATATACTTTGGTGTATGTCTGTCACACCTCAAATAAGCTGGAATGCATAGGCGAACCCCCTAACCCAAGCACTTAGCACAGGGCCTAGCATACAGTTAATGTTCAGCAAAAGTTGGGGTTGTTATTATTACATGTTTTTCTTCACTGATTCTTTTCAAGACCCTATGGAGCAGGTGCCAGAATATTCCCATTTTGCAGGTGGAGAAACTGAGGTTCAGAGAAGTGAAGACATTTCCCCAGGGTCTAATCGCTGGGTACGTGGCAGAGTCAGGATTCAAACCCAGCTTGGCTTCAAGCTAAAACCTGATTGGATTTTGTGTCCCGCCCCTCGTGGCCTAGCTTATCCATCACTCGGGGCCTCAGGCTCTGGAGGGAGTGGGGTTCTGACCTTCTGACCTGGCCATTCGCAGGGGCTGTCACACCCTGGACACTGGCCCCAGAAATGCAGCCCTACCTGTCTGGGCAGCGTGAGCCCTGGCAGGGCCCGGCAAGGCGGGCTGGAAGGAAGAAGGCTGGGCATTTAGGGGGGACGGGAGTTTGGGGTAGGGCTGGGTAGCCTGTCCCGCGGGGATCCCAGGCCTGGCAGAGCCTGTCTGGCCCCACCCAGCTGCGCTCTCTGCCCTGATGGCGTGACTTCCTCGCTGGGAGGCCCTTCCAGCCTGGCTGAGAGGCCCAGGGCTGGGCCGGGAATGAGGTGTCTGGAGAGAGGCGGCAGGTTGTACTGGAAAGCAATCCAGGGTTCTGGACGGGGCCTGGATCTGCAAGATGGACTGAGCGGGGAGTACAGCTGGGGCAGAGTGGGGGCCAGCCTGTGGGTGAGGCAGACGCTGGGGGGTCCCCTGCATTGCCAAGTGTTAACCCCTCAGTGGCTGGGTCCTGGGGGGGAAGGGCCAGGGCTGCCAGGGGGCACCAGGGCCTCAGAGCGGCCACTACTCACTGTCAGGAGCTGTTTCAATAGTTGGACAACAGCCATGGCTGTTACAGGTACACTCCTGCATCCAGAGAGGGCAGGCAGGATGGTTGTCTCTCTCTGCTAGGGTAACAGGGTGGGGCTGCCAGGCAGGCAGTGGGGAGGTGGCCAGGATGGGCAGCCTGCCAGGGGCCCCCCAACGGGTAGGGACCTGGGGCACATTCTTGGGGGATGACTCAAGAGGCAGGCAGAGTGGGTGACTCACCATGGACCCTTTCCTGCCCCTGCTGCCCGGGTCCAGCCTCCCCTCTGGCCCCAGGCGTGTTGTGGGGAGCTCACCAGGCCCCCAGCCCAGGACTGAGTGTGAGTCAGCCCATCTGGGCTGGAGAGCCAGCGTGATTTTTCCATCCCTTGCATTGTTCTGCAAGAAAAGTAAATACATGGTTACAAAACACAGGGTGACGTGGGGCCATTCCCCTCTTGTCCCCTTGAAGAGTGGGGAGGAGAGGGGCTTCCGTGCCCTGTGCTTTGCACACATCAGGGCACACTGGCTCTTCCCCCATTTTACAGATGGGGAAGCCAAGATTCCAGAAGGTTACGCCACCTCTGAAAGGGCACACAGGTGAATGTGGCAGAGCCAGGATTCAAACCCAGTTTGGCTTCAGGCTGCAGCCTGTGGACTCTTTCCAGGTGGGTGTAGACCAGGGCCTGAGCATGAGGTGCATCTTTCTGTTCACAGTGTGATTCTCATCTTTCTGCCCGGGAACCACCTGCTTCAGTAACCTGGGGGTAGGTGTTTGTTAACATGCAGATTCTGGGGCCCTTCCACACCCACCCAACCAGGGGACACTAGAATCTGCATTTTTAAGTGCTCCTCGGGTCGAGGGGCGGTCATCCAGTTGGAGACAGGAGGTGGCTGTCCATGGGAGGATGAGATGAGAAGGTGCGGTGTCAGGAACAGGCGGCTGGTTCCGCACACCCCTCTTTCTGGGGCTGAGGGAATGTTGCCCTTCTTGTTTCAAACTGGTTCACAGGAACACCCCAAACCAGTGAGCGAGTGAGTGAGCACCTCTCCAGCTGCTGGGGAAACAGTGACAGCAAACAAGGCGGGTGTGGGTGACCCTTCAGAAGGTGGTGGCCTCCTAGGAGTCAGCAGCCTAGCCCAGCTGCAGAGAGGGGACAGGCTTCAGGGGCTGAGGGTGGCCTGGTTGCCAGGGAACTGGATGGCGCACAGGTGCCCTCTCCGTGGGTATAACCATCAAGCAAACCCGAGGAAAGCAAACACCCTCCCCCGAGCCCCCACCCCCGGTCGGCAGGGGGATGAGTCACTTGGCATAAGAGGGCTCCGCGGAACCAAACAAATCCCATCTGCCCAGAGGAGGATGCACAGGGGCCAGAACACAGCTCCCACCCCATCCGGCCTGCCCACAGACGAGTGTCGTGCACACGTGTGTACACATGTGCGCGCGCACAGAGCCGCACGGGCTTGGAGTCCAGCTTTTAGAGAACGGAGTGGGGAGGGACAGTGAAGCACAGCCCAAATTCCTCCCTGAATCTGTTAATTCTCCCGAAGCTCCTGGGCCTGGCCCAGCTGAGTCAGCGGGAGGCTGGGAGGGTGGAGGTGGGTGGGGTGGGGGTCGGAGCGCAGGGCTGGGGCGGGCTAACCCAGCCACCAGCCCCCGCTGCGCGCTGGGCCTTGCAGGGCCTCAATGCTCTTCCCTGGAACATGAGATAAGAGAGCTCTGCCCCAGGTGGGGAGGGCTGCCGGATTCACCCAGTGGGGGGCTCTGGGGGGAGAACAAATCAGCTGAGGCATTTTGGGCACATGCCACGTTGCCCAGCACACAGTCCATCCTCAGTAAGTGAGAAATGGCATTAATATAATCAGTGTCATGACTGTTACTCAGCAGTTGAGCTGCAAGCAGGCTAACCGGGAAATCCCTAGCCCAGTTTCCTCCCCAAAGCCGACCTTCGCCTTTTTAAGAGGAATGGGGAAAGGAGATTCAGAAACTGGGAGAAGTCTGGAATTTTGACACCATCTGGAGTTCCTATAACTGCTGTACCTGTCAGTCTCACAAGCATCGTGCCTCTAGGTACAGATGTACCTCCCTTTCTGGGTGTGTGTGTGTGTGTGTGTGTGTGTGTGCGCGCGCTTAGTGCTTAACACATGGGATCTCACCCTCTAAGGCTGGTTCTATCATTGTGTGGCCATTTCACAGATGAGGACCACTGAGGTGGAAAGAGGCAAGATGACCTGCCCACGTCCACACAGCTGAAAGAGACCGAGGGAGGACCCCAAACCAGGCCTCCCAGGCTGCTCCTCCCCATCTTTGGAGCCCTGATAAGGCTCTTCTTCCTCCCAGACTCATCCAGGTGAGCTTTGTCTCAGCTCTTAGACTATCAGCAACTTGAGGGAACAGCAGCTTCCTGCTTCAGCACATGGTCTCTTATCCCCACGTTTCATATCTTTCATGATCTTTACTCCTCAGTATCTCCTGGGCCAGTAAGAAAGTCTGACAAGGAAAGAGGTTACTTCCACAGAGTGCGGTGGTGGGTCCTGGCAGAGGGGTACCAGGCAGGGAGGGGAGGAGGAGCATCAGGGAAGGCTTTGGGAAGAGGGAATGCCAGACTTGAGTCATTTTTAAACAAGTTTTTTTCTTTTTAATGTTTTATTTATTTCTGAGAGAGAGACAGCGTGAGCAGGGGAGGGTCAGAGAGAGAGGGAGACACAGACTCTGAAACAGGCTCCAGGCTCTGAGCTGTCAGCACAGAGCCCGACGCGGGGCTCTAACCCACGAACAGTGAGATCATGACCTGAGCTGAAGTCCGACACTCAACTGACTGAGCCACCCAGGGTCCCCTAAACAACTTTTAAAAAGTAACTGAAAAGGCAATTCAAGCACACATAAAAAAATAAAATCAAGAGACTTTTTTTTATTTTATTTTTTTAAAATTTTTTTAATGTTTTTTATTTATTTCTAGGAGAGAGAGAGAGAGACAGTGTGAGCAGGGGAGGGTCAGAGAGAGAGGGAGATACAGACTCTGAAACAGGCTCCAGGCTCTGAGCTGGCAGTCAGCACAGAGCCCGACGCGGGGCTCGAACCCACGAACTGCGAGATCGTGACCTAAGCAAAAGTCGGACACTTAACCGACTAAGCCACCCAGGCACCCCTAAAATCAAGAGACTTTTATAAATAAAAATAGAGGGGCACCTGGGTGGCTCAGTCGGTTAAGCATCCGACTTCGGCTCAGGTCACGATCTCACGGTTCAGGCTCTGTGCTGACAGCCAGCTCAGAGCCTGGAGCCTGTTTCAGAGTCTGTGTCTCTCCCTCTTCTGACCCTCCCCTGCTCATGCTGTCTCTCTCTCTCTCAGAAATAAATAAAATATTAAAATTTAAAAAAATAAAATAAAATAGAAATAGAAAAAATATAATCCAAATACCGTAAAAAGGTATTCACTGAAAATTAAGTTTTCTCTCTCATCCTTCCAAAGGGGACTCACAGCAGACAGTTCCTTGTGGATCCTTCCAGAAGGCTTCTGTCCGTATACACATGTATATTCACTCCCTCTCACTGTGCTTCTGGTGCCTGACAACGTCTGTCCACATCAGGCCTTCATTATTTTCCAGCTGCATAGTTTCCTAGTGTGGATGCACCTGGGATTATTTAACCACTCTCTCCCCATGGCCATCAAGTCATCTCAGGAGCTTTCTCCATAGCAGCAATGATGCCATGAACACCCCCTAAGGCATGCTGAGCTCCCATGTGAGAGCCGCCCTGCAGAGGCAGGCAAGAGAGAAAAGTAAGGAAAGGGTTTCTAGGCAGAGTTGCCACATGGGCAAAGGCAGAGTCCCTGGCTATGGCCCACTTGGGCCACAGGGAAGGGTCTGTGGGTGGGTAAGCTCTGTGCTGAGTTAGGGCTCTGCAGGCCCCAGGTCCACCCCCCCACCCCCCGCCACACATATCTGTACTTCTGAAGCCTTGGCTCCTCGCCGACACCTGTTCCCAATGTTAGCTGGCTGGACCTGAGTTCCTTAGTGCCTGGTGGCCCCATCCCTGAAGAGAAAGGCCCTCTTGCCGTATTTTGTCTTTTCGCTTTTCTTATCTTCTTAGTGGAACCAGGCAGCCACAGCTGGAAGCATGTTAATGAGTATCTGCTGAACAAGTGAAGGAAGGAACTCACTGAAAGCAGTCAGCCCTCCCCAAGAAAAATGCACAAATGGACACATTTTAAAAGCAGCTGTGTGGGGCGCCTAGGTGGCTCAGTTGGTTAAGCATCCGACTTCAGCTCAGGTCATGATCTCACAGTTTGTGAGTTTGAACCCCACATCGGGCTCTGTGCTGATGGCTCAGAGCCTGTTTCAGATTCTGTGTCTCCCTCTCTTCCTGACCCTTCCCCACTCATTCTCTCTCAAAACTGAATAAATGCTAAAAAAAAAAATTAAAAAAAAAAGAAGCTGTGAGGATGCACTGACCCCCTTAAGTGCATCCACAGATGCCTCATTAAGAATAAGGTTTTTGAGGGCACCTGGCGGTTAAGCATCCAACTTCGGCTCAGGTCATGATCTCACGGTTCATGGGTTCGAGCCAAACGTCAGGCTCTCTGCTGTCAGCACAGAGCCCTCTTCAGGTCCTCTGTCCTCTCTGTCTGCCCCTCCCCCCCAATAAATAAACATTCACAACAACAAAAAAAGATAAGTTTTTCCTAGAGTCTCTGTAACACTTCAAAACTGAAGCCCTTAGATGGCAGGGACAAGTGATGTCCTCAAGGAAGCTGTCTTTCGCAGATGCTCTGGGGTCTGGGGCAGTAAAAGCCTTTGGGGACCATCTTCCCCACCATCAGCCTTATTTTATAAATAAAAACATCTGGGGAAGATACTAGCCTGAGGACTCAGGTGCCCAGTGGGGATCCTGCTCCCTCCCCTGCAGACCTCATTGCTTCTCCTTTCCAGCTGGGCTCAGACCCCACCCCCAGCACCCTCTAAAGTGGCAATGAAACTCCCCAGCTGTCTGGGCCCCATTTGGGCTCACTGCCAGACCGTTCACTGTCCAACTGCAGCCTTCTCAACTGGCACATGCCTAACCTGGGGGCACAGTCACCCAGTGTCTAACCCAGGCACACAGTGGCACACAATTTAACCTGGGTACACGCTGAATTGTATAGCATGGCTATTTTGAACCAGAATCCAGCCGCTTTTATGACCAGCCGTGAAGTAGTTCCATCATGCCAGTGCCTGGAGTTATTAAAGTTTCAAAGGATTTTTTGTCCACCCTAGATGGCTTGATAATGACCGACACACTTCCTGCACAATTGGGCTAGGCATTGTGTTAAGTTCTCTGTGTGAATTCTCAACAGGACTCTCCTACTAACCTTTGAGGCTGAGGGCAGTTTGACAAATAAGGGCAGTCACTGTTTGACAAATAAGGAAACTGAGGCTGGGAGCCGTCAGAAGCCTTGCCAGGTGTCGGCTGACAATTTGTGGCGGAAGTCATGGGGGATTTGATGCAAGGCAGGTGCGTGTTTTTCTCAGTTGTCATCGACACTGACTCCACCTGAGTGTCATTCACGAGCCGGCAGGTCTTTGCCACACCTGTCTAGGGGGGCCCACCTGGGTGTGAGCCAAGGAAAAGGGAGCGCTGCGCCAAGGGGCAGCGGGGAAGTCAGGTGAGGCCCTCAGCCAGGGGGCGCGCCAGGCCCCGGGGAGGGGGTGCGAGGGTGGGGCTGGGTGTGCCCGGGAGAGCTGCCTGTGCGCCCCTGCCCACCTGCCAGCCACAAGAGTGCGGGGGCCGGGGAGGGTGGGCGGTGTCCCACCCGCATCCCTGGCCTGGCGCCCCTCTCGCTCGCACCAGGCCTAGGGCGCGCGCCGGAGGGGGCTGGAAGCCCCGCCCGCCCGGTGGCCCCTCCCCCGGGAAGGTAAGCGCCACCTTCTCGGGGTGAGGCCAGGAGAGCCGGAGGCCAGCGGGCGCCCCGCCCCCCGGGAGTAGTGACCGCGCGCCCGCGCCGCGCCGCACTAGGGGCTCCCGCACCGGCGCGCGCTCACCTGCGTCCGTTGCCTGCCCCTCGTGCGCGCGGGGCCCGCCCGCCGCCCACTGCCAGCCCGGCGCCGCGACCCGCCGCCCGCGCCCGCGCACCCCGAGCGCCACCATGAACTCGCTCTTCAGGAAGAGAAACAAAGGCAAATACAGCCCCACCGTGCAGACCCGGAGGTGAGGAGGCGCCGCCGGGGGGAGCCCTGGGCGGGGAAGCACTTCCCGCGGCGCCGGGGGGACGGCCTGGCCTGGGAAGCTGCAGGGGGCCCGCCAGCGTGGCCCAGGGGCCGGGGGGCTGAGCCGGGAGTGCGCGACGCGCGGGGACGCGGCTCCGGAGGGACACCCAGAGCTGGCCCGCACTGTCAGGGCGGGGATGGCGATGGGCTGGGGGCGACCGAAGGGAAGTTTCAGGAGCCGAGGAGCGCAGGCTTGGGCGCCTAGAGGGCGGGGAACTGAAGCGCCGGGGACCTCCGTGTCGCAGGGTCGCCTTGGCTGGAGGTTCTCCTGCGACTGGGAAGCAACGCGGGGGTGGGTAATGGTGTGTCGGGAGGGCCCTACACCCAAGGCAGGGGTGCCACGGGGGGCCCAGGAGGCTTCGTCTAGAGGCTCACAGGAGAAGGGAAGTTGAGCTGGATGGGGTGGGGAGGGGGCGTCACTAGCGCTTCTTAGGGATTGTGCAGGTGCTCCTGGCTGGGGGGGGGGGTGGGGAGGGGGGGGTGGTGAGTGGCGAGACGGTGAGGCGGGTGGGGGGTATCTGCCACCCGCCCTCCCGAGATTCAGCAAGAAAAACCGGTGAGTGTCGGGTCCGTGGATGGGGGCACAGGCTGAGGCACCCCCTTTTCTTTCCCCCTCCTTGGCAGCCGCGCTGCTGTCTGCGCGGTGGCTGGGCGGCTTCGGGGCCTCCTTCTCATGCATGACTTCTCAGGGGTGTGCCCCACCCCCACCCCTCCAGCCCAGAAACTGGCGGCGTCTCTGAGCCACAGGTTCCCAGGGCGGTCTGGGAAGGGAATGACATGTCTTGATGTGTTTGCGTTGAGCCTGCAGCCCACGTCCGTTTTGATAAGCCTGATGGATTCACTTAATAACCGGTTTAGGGAAGCCTCCTGGAGATGCTGAGATTGAGGGAAGGGACGGGACTTTGACCCCTGCCTCTTCCCTTCTCTAGCAAATATGAGGTGGGGGCTCCTGGCTGGGAAGGTACACTTTACCAGGCTTCTCCTGACAAGGGGCTTCATTCAGGGGGAGACTCCACACTGCACAGCCCACCTGCTTGGGACTGTCCACCCCAAGGTATCCTCACCTCCTTCCGGGCCCAGCTAAAGGTGTGAAGACTCTGTCCAGGGTTCCCACGGCACCCCTGTGGCCCAGCCCAGGCAGACCCTTCAGACAGGTGCAGGCAGGCCTGGGCACTGGCAGGGAAGTGTGGGCAGTCCATTATCGTGAGTTCCAACCGTTTCAGAAGCTGCACCGCCCTGTGATCTCAGGGTCCCCATCTCTCCTATGTGCTGCTTCAAGCTCAGAGGCATTTATTTTCCTCCCTTCCAAAGTCCCCCACTCCACAGCTTCCCCAGGCTTTCACAACCCCAGAGATTGGGCAGGGCCCTGCATGCTGTTCCTCTGTGTCTGGGTCCAGCTGGCTCTCAAACATAGCTGGGGTCCCGTCCAGTCCCTGAGCTGCTCTCTGGGGCATTGCACAATCGCATATGCTGTGCCAGCCACGGAGGACTGTTCTGCTCTCCCCCCAGCAAGACTTGGGCCCCTCCAATCCTTCCCATATGCACCACCCACACACCAGGAGAAGGGCCAGGCCTCACCCTGCCCTCTGCCTCCTCCCTCTCTCCAGACCCCAATCCCTCCGGTTGCCTGTCTGGCGCCCCTAATAGAAGGTTGGACCTAACAAGGTTAGGATGAATTCATACAAGCTGGGAGGGTCTTTGCTTTCCTAACAGAGGACAGGAAGGAATTCCCATCCTTTAAAGCTACGTGGACTTCTAGGGCCTGGGGTGGCGAGGATTCAGGGTCCTACCTCTCCATCCCAACCCCTTCCCTGCATACTTTGGCCCAAAGCAAACACCCTCTGCCCTTGGCTGACAGCCATTGATCCCAGATCTCAGCTTTGAGGTTTCTTTCTCCAGGAAGCCTTCCTGATTTTCTCCCTAGGATGAGATGAGAGGCTGTCTTGGGCTCCATGGCCTGGAAGAGACACCGTTCTGAGTAGGGCCCAGGTGCTTCCATGCATGGTCTCACCTGACCAGTGCATCCCCTCGGCCCCTTCATGTCAATGGGGACAAGTTCATGGTCTAGGTTGTAGGCTAACAGCCTCCTGCCCCGTTCTCTCAACAGGAATCTTTTGAGTGTTACCTGGTGCCTATCGCTGTCCTTGTAGCTCTAAGATGTGGTCGCTGGTCATGGGGCACTGACCCTCAAGTTACTCTTTCACCCAGAATTTTTTGGGGGGCCTCCTTTGTCTGAGGGAGGGTGGGGCTGCCAGCAAGATTCAGCATGGCATAGTGGGTGGAGCTCTGGCCCTGAGAGCAGGATGCCTCCCTTGTGGTCCACAGCTGCTAAGGGAAGTCAGAGAACCTCTCTGAACCTCAGTTTCCTCATCTGCAAAGCAGGGGTGGTGCAAATAAGTGTCTCCTGCATGGGGTCCTGGGGTGAGCAAATGTGACAGCAGACAGAATGCCCTTGGCACATAGGAAGTACCCAGACAGAGGCTAAGCATCACTGCCTCCAGCTGGGGGTACCCAGGACGAAGAAGCCAGGAGTCACGGCCTTCACACCCAGGCAGTCACACAAGAGCCCTCCTAGAGAAAACCTGCCCCTCCCTGTTTTGTCAGCCTGTTAGCGTCGGAAACTGGGGAGGGCCAGGACGGTGAACCGCGCTGGTTCCTAATAACAGGTGTGGGAGCCGATGTTCACACCTGAGGTGAAGACGGGGCCAGACCTGATGGTGCAGGTCACTGAGGATGAGGATGGGCATCCAGCCCAGCGGGGAAGGTCCGAGGAGACCTGCTCCCACCTGAGTGTTACCTGGTTGAGAGTACAGCCCCTAACAGCTGCCCCTTCCTGGTTATGCAACCTGGGGTGAGCTGCTTGGGCTCTGAGCCAGTGTTTTCTCACCTGGAGAAGTGGCATAAGCATAGTTATGATATCGTTAGCATGAAGATGAAATGAAATGACGCAGAGAAAGAGTTGAAAGGTATAGGAGGCCTCCATGTACGGCAGTGATGGTGATTATAACTATTGAACAAGTGCACATAAGGCACCTAACACGTGCTTGGGATTGAACTGGTTGCTGGTGGACAGGCTGTGCACTGCACGACTCCAGGTCTGACATTCCCGGTGGGGGTGGGGTGGTGGAGGAGATGTTGACATTCTCCCTGTACTTGATGGAGTTACGCGTAATTACAAGTGTAGTTACAGGACTGTGTCTTGGTGGCGGGACGTAGAGCTGGATCTACGAGGCCTCTAGTCTGTCGGCTCCAGTGCTCCTGATGGGTCTGAAGTAAGAGCTGTCAGGGTGAAGGTGGAGACCTGCGAGATCTTTCAGGACTTCCTGGGGGAGGTGTCTGACCTGTCGTGGGGAGGAGCGGAATAGTTAAGATCCAGCTCTGGTGTAAAACTGAATTCTGCCTCTGATTTTGGCAAAGAAATTTAACCCTACTGTGCCTCGCCTTCCTCATGTGTAAAATGGGACTAATTTTGCCCTTCCACACAGACCTGTGTCCCAGTAAGCACCCAGAAGCCTGGCCTCCCCTTCCAACCTCACCAGGGCTGCATCCAGTCTTAATGGGGAGGTCCCTGTGTGGAAGGCAGGGCCCAAGGCTCTATAGGCTGGTGCAAGGGGTACATGCCATCCTGGAAACCAGCTAGGGTGCCCTGAGTCTCCTGGTGGTTAAGAGCAGAGTCTCTTGTCAGCCAGGTGTGAGTTCAAGCCCTAGTTTTGCCCCTTCTGTCTGTGTGACCTTGGGCAGGTCACTTAACATCTGAGTCTTCGTTTCTTCATCTGTGAGATGGGTGTAATGATAGCAACCCCCAGCTGTGAGGTTGCTGGGTGCCCAGCCCCAGACCTGACTCACAGTGAGTGCTCAGTAAACTATAGCAGCCAATACGAATAATCACAGACTATTAAGGGTAAGGATAGTGTTAAGCCCAGAGCTAACCATGCAACTAACTGGTCTCCTCTCCCTGGGTGGGCAGAAGCTCAGCTGACTCTCATCCATTCCCCTTAACATTCATGTGGCCCCCACTTCAAGCAGACACAATGGAGACACACATGGACACATTGATCAGCAACAGCTGGAAAGCCTGGAACAATCTGGGGAGGGTTCTATCAGTAAAGCCCACCTCCACCCACAGGGGTGACTTGGACTGGAGTGACCTGGCCAGCCATTTCTCAAGCACCTACCGTGCACAGCCCAGCATAGCCGTGGGTGTTATAGCATCTCATTCTGACAGCGAGACCGCCAGGCTGGTGTTCGTGTCTCTTTTCACAGAGGATAACACTGAGGCCAAGAGCAAAGGCACTCAGCTTGGGCTCACAGCTTACAGGTGGCTGATGCTGGGGGCCCAGGGGCCCCTGGGAAGGGAAACTGGGTCTTCCCACCCACACCTGGGTCTGGTGGCAGCCATCTCCAGGGACTGCCCCAGGCTGGATGGTGGAGTCACTGCCTTTGTATTCCCTGACTCCACCCCAGCAACCCTGTCCGCCTCTCCTCACTCTGGCTTTGCCCTCACTTGCCCAGTCCTTTCTCTTGGCAGAGAGAAGGAGACCTGATGAAGTAGACTGAGGACAGAACAGCACTGATCTTTAGAATGGCCACTAACGGCGGCGCTTCCAGCATTGTCAGGGGGCAGTCATCTGGGGACCGGAAGTTTTGGGGGAGAGGCTGAATTCAATTTGTACCATTTAGGCAACACCCTAAGGAGGGTGAGGGGCACCCAGAAGGCCCTGCGGAGAAGCTGCCTTTCAAAGCATTTCCGAGTCTCCTTGTCAAGGGAGGAAGACCTGGGATTCCCAACTCCTTTTACTCCAGGCAAGGCTACCTGCCATTCTCCCAGTCTGCCTGCCCCAGCCTGTCTCTGAAGGGGGAAGAGGGAAGTGGCCTCTGGTCTTTGTTCTCTCTGCTTTTGGTGGCGAGGAAGGGAGGCCCCTGGGTTCCAGGCAGAAGTCTGCCGTCTGCAGCGGCCAGCCCCATGTTTTCATCTCCTTGCCCTGCCTACACAGCCAGCAGCCCAGGCCTTCTTGCCTGGTGTACTTAGAGTAGCCTCTTCATAGTTCCAGCTTCCACTCAGACACCTTAGTCCCTTCTCCCCATGGCAGCCAGGAAGCTCTTTGCAGTATGCAAATCTGATCCTGTCCCCTGTTGCTTAACCCTTGCCCCAGGCTTCCCTTTGCTCTCAGGCTCTGGTTGCTGCAGCCCTGCATAGCACAAATGTGTGCCCTTCACCCTGTCCTTTCTGCACTGCGTCCAGCCATGTAGCCTTTGCACACACTGTTCCTCCTGCCTGGAATGCCCTTCTCGCCCCTTTTGGCTCATTTCTCTTCCTCTTTCTTGGTTGGTCTCTGTTCCTTAGGGAAGCCCTCCTTAAGTTCTTGTTGTGCCCATCTCCTGGGTCCTACCTCAGCAGCCATTTGACTCTGTTCCTTTGGGCAGATGGGAATGAAGGTCTGTCTCCCTCCCTGCCTAGTGGCCCCCTCCCCAAGACTGGCTGGTGCAGCACATGTGCTGAATGAATGAGAGAATGAATGAAAGAGGGTGAGCCATGGAGGACTGCTAAGATTCTCTACCTCCTTAAACCTGTTACAGAGCACACACTGGTGTGTGCATGCACACACACTGACCAAGAAGGTCGGGGGTGGAACAGAATGTGAAGGCCTGGAGAGAGCACAGCTCTGACCCCTGTCCCCATCCAGCCACCTTCTGTGTGCTCAGTAAACAGGCAGCAGCAACAGTGCAGGGTGGTAAGTGCTAAGGTAGTGGAGGGAGAGGGGCCCTGGCACAGCCGGGAGGGTGTCTGAAGGACCCCCAAGGGTGGGTGGATCAAGAGAGCACGGGAGGGGGCGGAGGGGATGAGGCAGAGGGGGTATGCATCCACTCCCACTCGCACAAGCATGAAAAGTCATCAGTGAACAGAGTTAATGAAGGATACAAAGTGTATTTTATGTATATTTTTAAAAACATTCATACAAAGCAATATAATGTTTCTGAATGCAGACCCAGATATGTGGTGAAAGCCTGAAATAGGCTTAGGAGGAAACCAGCAGCCCCAAAATTACCCTACCCCGGAGGAGGGGGCTGAAGGGATAAAGGATGGTAACAGCATATTTCTTTGTAAACAAAACCCAGAGCAAATGTGGCGATGTGGGAACATTGGCCAAGACGCGGTGGTAGGATTCTTTTCTGTGCTGCTCTGCGTGTTTGAGCCAGACCATGAGTGTTCAGGTCTTTTAAAGTGAGGGGCGGGATGGGCAAGAAGAACCGGCAGCAGGAACAGTGTGGGCCAGAGCCCGGAAGGGAGACTGGAGTCCAGCATCTCAGAGTCCTGTCAGTAGTGGGAGAAGGGGTCTCAGGGAGGACGAGGAGGTGACCTCAGGAGGGACCAGAGGGGCAAGAATGGAGGCCGAGCAGGATGTTTCCAGATGGGGAGACACAAACGGAAAGTCTCGGGAAGTGGGGAGGGACTTTGTGCCCTGATGACTGTCAGGCTTATGCACGCGGATGCCTCCCTCCCCGCCACTCCCCTCCCCCAGGTGTGAACATACAAGAGGCTCTGGGGTTGAGCTGCTCTAAGTTAACATCATGCTGTGTTTTTTCATTAATACCACCCAGCTCTCCATCTTGCAGGCGAGGCTCAGAGTTTCAGTAGCCTGCCCAAAGACTCTGAGCTGCTCTGACACGGGCAGTGAGAACTGGGAGCAGGCAGGCTGGCCACCGGGGTGTCCCAGCTGGCCGCCTGGCCCACCCTTTGCTGGGGTTTGTCAGGTCTTCTCACTGGCCGGCTGCTCCACCTGCTGTCTGCTGCCCCTGAAAGGCTGCGTGGCTGCAGCAAAACAGTCCTGTGCAGAATTCCTTGCTGCCCCAGCAGCCTGGGCTCAGATTTCTTGTTGTTGTTACCAAATTTTATTTTATTTTATTTTTTTCTTAAATAGTTTATTGTCAGGTTGGTTTCCATACAACACCCAGTGCTCATCCCCACAAGTGCCCTCCTCCATACCCATCACCCCCCTTCCCCTCTCCCCCACCCCCATCAGCCCTCATTTTGTTCTCAGTATTCAAGAGTCTCTCATGGCTTGCCTCCCTCCCTCTCCCCCACTATTTTCCGCCCCTTCTTCTCCTCCACGGTCCTCCGTTAAGTACCTCCTAATCCTCCTATACGTGCAAACGTATGGTATCTGTCCTTCTCTGCCTGACTTATGTCACTCAGCATAACACCCTCAAGGTCCATCCATGTTGCAACACATGGCCAGATTTCATTATTTCTCATTGCCATGTAGTATTCCATGGTATAGATAAACCACATCTTCTTGATCCATTCGTCCGTGGATGGACACTTAGGCTCTTTCCATGATTTGGCTATTGTGGAGAGTGCTGCTATGAACATTGGGGTCCATGGGCCCCTGTGCATCAGCACTCCTGTGTCCCTTGGGTAAACTCCTAGCAGTGCTATTGCTGGGTCACAGGGGAGTTCTAGTGTTGATTTTGTGAGGAACCTCCACACTGTTTTCCAGAGGGGCTGCAGCCTGGGCTCAGATCTCAACTCCTAACTTTTATGCTCCCCACTCTCCATCCTGGGCACGGAGATGTTTCGGTTCCACCTGAAGGTTGAGGAAGCAGTCAGCGTTTGTGCCAAGAACTGAGAGGGCTCAGTCCTGCTGCCCCACATAAGGAGCTCGACTCTTCCCAAGTGTAAAATGGGCAACCAGTGCCTCCCTGTTCCTGATGGGGAAACTGAGGCCCATGGGCAGGGACAGAGGGCATGGTGAGTAGAGTAGAAAACCTGAGTTGAGGAGCTGCAGATTCACCTTTTAGGCCCAGGTGTGCTGCTTGTCGGCTGTGCTTCCGGCCACATTCCCGCCCCTCTCTGGGCTTGAGGAAGGCAGGGACTTTGCATCCTGTTCAGTCACTCCATCCCCCCAGGAGTGGTGCCAACCACGTAGTAGGTACTCAGTAAACAGGGGCAGGAGGTTTGTTTTGAATCTGTGACTGTGGAGAGGACGGCATGTAGTAGGTGCTTAATAAATGGAGACTGGTACTCCTTGCCACTGGTCTTGAACCCAGAATGATGTCCTGCCACCTGGGTGTACCGAGATTCCCTGGAGCCCTATTTAAACCTTGCAAAAGTCTTCAAGACATGGTATTACCTGAGGCAGCTTGAACTCCTGCATGTGTGGGGTTATGAGAGCCTGAAAGCACACAGCTGACATGGGCCCGGAGGTAGGGTGTCCCTCCCTGGGCAGAAACCGATCAGGCCACCAGGAAAGGGAGCCCTAGTTACTACACCAGCAATCTTCTCTGTTTAGGATATACTTCCCCAGGATTAATAGATGGGTGTGGAGGATTTTACTGCCTAATTACCATGGAAGTTTCTAGTAAGGAGAGTATCAGTCAATTGACCAATCAATCTGGTATTTAGTGGATGCTTCCTGTGTACTGCTTTCTTACAAGACTTCCTTCCCGTAGAGATCTGGGGATTCTTCCTCAGTCTGCTCCCCTAACACTGTGACACACTGCTGTGGTTCATTTCCTGGTTCTCAGGTGATGTCCAGGCCCTGTCACAGACTGAGGAAGTCAGAATCTCTGCGGTGGGGCTCACACTTCAGTCTTTTGTTGGGTCACCAGGGGCACAAACCGCACATTTACACTGATTACTTCCTTCCGTCTTGTCCTTGAGGTATGTACACCTTGCTTTCCTTTCCCTTTTCAGTAGCAGCTGCCTGGTCTGTCATGCTCTATTCCTTTACTCTCAACCTTCCTGCATCATTCCTTTTCAGGTATGTGTCTTGTAAAATAGCACAGAGGTGCTTTTGTTGTGTTTTTGTATTCTCACCTGAGAATCTTCTATTTTAACAGAAGAGTTTAATTCATTCACGTTTATTGTAATGACTAATGTGTTTGGACCTACTCTTGCCATGTTAGTTTGTATTTCCTGTTTATCATGATTTCTCTTTCTTTTTGCCTCTCTGCATTTTGTTGGATGAAGCTATATTTTCACAATTAAGATAGGATGTCTATAAGGCCTGAATGGGACAGAGTTGATGAAAATAGCCTGACCCAAGCAATTAGAGTTATCAGGGTGCTTTTCTAATCTTGTTTATTAAGTTAGAAACCTTTGCGCTTACCTATCTTTTTTAGGTGTGTGTGTGTGTGGGGGGGGGGGTAGCTTAATTCAAGGCCTTGCATAGGTTTGGGGTTCAATAAGTGTTGAGTGTTGAGTTTGATAGCATGTTAATAGCTCCTGTCTCAGGGGCTTGTAATGGAGAACGGCCTGTATGAGGAGTGGAGAGATGAAGAGGAGCTGGGGTGGTGGTGAAAGTTTATTCAGCAATGGTTGATTCTCTAGAAAACTGGCTGGAATGACAGCAGCCCCCAGTCTGGATGCTGACTAGCCCAATGGCCCCAGGCAAGTTGCCCTCCTCCCTAGGCTCAGTCTGTCCACTGGGAACAATTGCACTAGAAACAATAATAGTACCAGCCTCGAGGGGTTGTTATGAGAATCAAAGTGGAAACATGTGCCAGGCCCTGGGATAGGGTGTGGCTCAGGGAGGTGTTCCTTCTGTGCCAAGTCCTTCCTCCCAAAAGGCCTGCTCAGAGGGACAGACTAGGATCTCCTCGTGGTGGCTTCTTTGGAGAAGGTTTCAGACTCATTTGCCAGCACTTTTACTCAAACACTGGGATTCATTGTACTAAGGAAGAAGCCAGCGTAAATCACTAGGCCTCCCCTGGATGGGAAGCACCTTGCTGCTTCCTCCTAGCTCCCCAGTGTCTCCCTGTCATTTTGTGGTTTGGTACTGATGACTCCCTTGTTCTGAGAAGGTGGTCCTGGAGTCTGTTCAAATCCTGGCACCACTACTTCCCATCTGTGTGACGTCGGGTGAGTTTGTCATCCTCTGCAAGCATCCGTCCTCTTCATCTAGAAAATGGGGACATAGGAATTGTGGCCATCCTGTAAAACGTCTGCTCAGTTCAATACCCATTTATTGAGCCCCAAGCCTATGAAGGCTTGGAATTAAAGGAAACAAAGGGCCCCCCAAAAGATGCGTACATTCTTTCCATCCAAAAGTTTATAGCCTAATGGACAGGATTTTTTTGGTTAATGTTTGTTTATTTTTGAGAGAGAGCACACTCACAGAGAAGTTGTAGAGAGAGAGTAGGGGCGAGGGGACAGAGGATCTGAAGTGGGCTCAGTGCTGACAGCACAGAGCCCAATGTGGGGCTCAAACCCACAAACCGTGAAATCATGTCCTGAGCCTAAGTCAGACGCTTAACTGACTGAGCCACCCAGGCGCCCCTGAGCAGCAATTTTTTTTTTTTAATTTGAGAGAGAGAAAGAGGTGGGGGAGGAGCACAAGAGCATGGGTTGGGGAGAAGGTAGAGCGGGGGTTGGGGGGAGAGAGAATCTTAAGCAGGCTCCAACCTCAATGTGGATGAGCCGGTACAACTGAAATCAAGAGTCAGATGCTCCACCAACTAAGCCACCCCGGTGCCCCAGCCTAAGAAGAGTGCCAAACGGAGGCACATGGCTGGCTCAGTTGGTAGAGCATGCAACTCTTGATCTCGGGGCTGTGAGTTGGAGTCCCACATTTGGTGTAGAGATTACTTAAAAATAAAAACCTTTAAAAAAGAAAGTGTCTGATGGCTGACTATAAGGGTGCCTTTCTCCTGGGGCTGCAAGATTCCAGTGGATGTTGCATGAAGGTGCTGAGTGGGTGATAGGCACTTAGCAGGTGCTCTCAATGTTTCATTGTTCATATTCAGCGATCATTTCCTGAGTGCCTACTGTGTGTGCCTTTGTGTCAGGACAGATGTCTGGGAGGAACAAGCCTTTGCTCTCTCAGCCAGGCAGTGTTTAAAAACGAGCTGAGCGACACCCAGCACCAGAGATAAGCCTCCCACCAGGTCTGGGCATCCCCAGGGAGCATGGCTGGCCCCAGAGGCAGGCAGGACCCAGGAGAAGATGACCCCGGCAGCAGGCAGCCAGGCACCTTCCCTGCACTCTAGGATGGGTGAGGCTGGTTCTGGGGAGAGGTGTGCACTCCTTTGCATTCAAGACATTCCAAAGCTGATGCCTCCTGCCCACCCTGCTCCTGTGCACACCCAGCGGGACAGAATTAACCCCAAAAGGGAGGGACAGTAGACGTGATCAAGGGGAACATGGGGACTGACTTCCAGCTGGAAGACAAGGTGGTCCTGGCCAAGAAGGGAGGGCAGTTCCCACTAGATGTGACCTGTGCCTACCACTTCCCATCTCTACACACAGAAAGAGAAAGTTGAGTTGTGACCAATGGGGGACAGAGCAGGGACACAGGGCAGGGTCTTATGGCAGGGATGTGGCACTTCTCGTCTCTGGGGATGTGATCGATTTCCAGAGTGGCAGGTCGTGAAAGAGGCCAGGACAGGAAAGAGGCCATTCTCCCAGCCTGAAGGGAGGGGTGGCTAGGAAGCAAGCCAGATGCCTCTGGCTCTGCCCTGTGGCCCATGGGAAGGATGCTGCAGCTCTGGGGGCCTGGGAAGGGGCATTGGGCTGTGGTTTACGTGACCTGGCACTCTCCACCCAGGTACCATGCTCTGCTGGGTACAGCTGGGAGCCCTGGATTGTTTTGAAGTCAGGCAGCCAGGAACCTGTAGATAAGTTGGGACAGGTGTCTGGGCAGCCTGTGTAAGTCTGGCGGGACAGTGGCAGAAAGCAAAGGGAATGATCATTTATTATGTGTCCCTGGGTACCAGGCTCTGAGCAGGACCACTAGATGCTCTGAGCATCTATCAGCTTTAATAAGGAAGAACTGATGGGCTTAAAGCAAAGAGGTCCAGAAGCCACAGAATCACCTAAACCTACACACACCATCCTACTTGGGAACCAGTGGCCACACAGAGTGTGCCTAGAACGAGCTCAGATGTGCTGCAAGCTAAGACTACATGCCGGGCTTTGGAAGACATGATATGAAAAAGGAATGTAAAATATCACATAAGTATCACATTAATAATGTTCTGAGGCACTTGAGTGGCTTAATTGGTTAAGCCTCTGACTTTTGATTTCAGCTCAGGTCATGATCTCACAGTCATGAGATCAAGCCCCCCATCAGACTCTGCTTGGGATTCTCTCTCTCTCTCTACCCCTACCCTGTTCTCTCTCTCTCTCTCTCTCAAAATAAATGAACATTAAAAACAGTAACATTCGGGGCGCCTAGGTGGCTCAGTCAGTTGAGCGTCCAACTTCGGCTCAGGTCATGATCTCACGGTTTGTGGGCTCGAGCCCTACATCAGGCTCCTTGCTGACAGCTCAGAGCCTGGAACCTGCTTCAGATTCTGCATCTCCCTCTCTCTCTGACCCTCCCCTGCTCACGCTGTCTGTCTCTCTCAGAAATAAATAAAAAACATTAAAAAAATTTCTTAAATAATGTTCTGTCGACTACCTGTCAAAATAATTTTAATATATTTAGTTAAACATCATGTATAAAAATTAAGTTCACCTATTTCTTTTGACTTTTTTCATGGGGCTGCTAGAAAATTTTACAAACATGGCTCGCAGCCTATTTCTCTTAGACAGCAGTGCCCTTGAACGCAAAGGGACAGAGTACCAAACCCTCACTTGGAGACCTTTCCTACCTATGAAATGTGTCTTTCTGTTTGCCACTCTGCTAGTAGACGCCATAACCCTACTTACGGATGAGGAGATTGAAGTGGGCAGGAGAAATGGCACGTTGAGTTTTGCCAGACGCTGGCTCAGCTCGGGGACACATTGTTGGGACTGGCATTGTGTTGGGTGCTGTACACATGGCAAAATGGACAAACTAGACCAAAGCCCGGCAACCCTGAGCCTTTGCTGTGTGACTGCCGCATCCAAAGGGCTTTACAGGAATTGTCTACTTCAAGTGTCTGAACCCTCTGGTGGGACCAATTCTCATCTCCTTTTCACAGAAAACAGCCACAGGGGGGCTAAGGAGCCCACCCAGGCAGACCAACACCAGAGTCTACGTTGTTGGTCTGCTCCAGGATGACTCAGTTTCCTTCCCTGCAGGCAGGATAAAGAGGAAAATGGGCCCACTGGTTCAGTGTGACTTGGGCACAGAGTGCAGAAGGCGGCAAGGCTGGCTCACTGCTAGCTGGGGGGTTGGTCATTCGCCCTGGAAGGGCCTGGGTCTCTCCTGGAGGGCGGAGGCTGGGAAGCAAATCCTTCTAGTGGCTGCTGAGCTTGGGAAGGACATAGAGAGGCTGAGCGGGCCAATGGGCATGCAGTCAGTAAACCCAGTCTTAGCCAGGGTGGTCCTGGAGGAGAGCTCTGGACAGAGACCCGTAGAAGGCACAGCCTGAAGCACAAAAGGCTGGGCACAGGTTGAGGGCTGAGGGCCCTGTGGGCTGTGGCAGGAGCATGAGCTCTATTCCCAGAGCACTTGGGAGCCCTGGCAAGGTGGAGGCTGGACAGGAGTGAGACCGGGTTGTGTTTGAAATGCACCAAAGTGGGCTGGGGGCAGCAAGTCTCGGGGAGACGGTGGGGGTACAGTGGTCCGGGTGAGCCATAGCAGCCTTGATGAGGCTGAGACCACAGAGCAAGGGGAGGAGATCGGTTCCAGGTTGCACCAGGGGAGGGAAAGGCGGGGATCTGGGTTCCACTTGAACAACCAGGTGGACAGGCCCATCCTGCCCTCCCTGTGTGTGGTTTCCCCCCTGCAGACAGGGGAGAGTGCTCAGAACAACAGAAACCCTGTGGTGGAAACACCCCACACACTTCAAATCCCAAATCTGATTCTAAGCCTAATCCCAAGGCAGTTCAGCCCGACCCGGCCTGGAATCCACATCCCTCCAGCAGCCTCACTGCCCATATATGCACACCAGCCTCTCCCTGCTTGGATTGGAGGACACATTTCCTAATATCGAAGTTACCTGCGAACCTCCCATGCCTGGGCGAGGCGACAACCTCAGGGAGGAGCCAGAGCGAGTCTTGGCTTGCACGAGGATCAGCATGAATGGCACGGTGGCCTGGGGTCTTTTTTTTTTTTTTTTTAAGCTTCCTGGTGCCAGTGGGCTCTGCCACTGGGGCTTGGCTGCTGGCTTTTATCAGGTCCTTAAAAGGAGCCCAGGTCCTTGGACAGTGACCTGAGTGGAAGCAGAGAGCCTGGGCTGTCCCAGGCAGCAGCACTCTCTCATTTAACCTCTGGCCCAGCCCTGTGGCATGCATATTGTGATGATCTCCCCCCCCCTCGCCCCCCCACACAGATGGGGAAGCTGAGGCTCAGAGAGGCCACGTAATTCGTAATTCAGTAAGGACTGCATCAGGATTCGAATACAGGTCAGCTGCCTTCTATCTGGGTGCTTAACCATTAGGCAAATACTGCCCCCTTGAGCTGTGGAAAAGGGTGAGGGGCACCTGCACAGAATTAAAGTAGGAAGAAGGGGCTGGGGGGGGTGGGTTGGGGGGATGGGAGGGAGGAGGGTCTCCTGAGATGCCTGTGTTCATTCTCTTTTCCTTCCCATGTACTCCATCTGTGGTGTCTAGATGACCTGAGGGCCACCTCTGTCCCCACTTCTCTGGACAGCACCCCTGCTGGCCTGCTGACCGGCTCCCTGCATAGCTGCTGACCTCCTGGGCCGTGAGTGGCCACCTGTAAAGCAGGTTGGACGGTGGTTATTGAGTTTCTAACTCCTGGTGATAGAATGGGTACCTGATGCCATTTACGGCTCTCAGCCTCTCTCCCTGCAGTTCTAAACCTCCCAGTACATCCTGGGACACAAAGAGGTACCTGTTCCAGGCTAGCGCCTGCAGCCTCAAACCCAAAAAGCCCTTGTTTGTCCCTCAGCATGTCCTCAAACCCAGCCCAGGGCTTTGAGAACATGCCAGGTAGCCCCCTGACCAGCCTGCACCCCATTTTTCCTTCCTTGTGCCAAGAGTCTCATTTGCAGACTAGACCATATAAATGGGGCACCTTGTCACCTTGGACAGGACTCCGGCCCTCCTGGGCTCATGCCAGACTGTGGCTTCCTCAGCCCAGGAGAAGAAAATGAGGGCTGATTCTCAGGAGAAACGGGCCAGAACCTGCCAGCGACCCCCACCTGCTTGTGCAAGCCACACGGCAGCACCTGGGCTGGGCTAAGGGGGCTGTTGTGGGGACAGCTGAATCCTGAGCCCCACCAGCTTTTACCAGGTGGGGTCTTGGGCCATAACATCCCACCTCCTCCCTGCCTGTCCACAGAGGGGTGTCCTGGACGCCATTCTTATCACCAAGAAGCATCTACTCCTATAGGGGTTTGCCAGAAAACCCAGAAATCTAGAAGGAAAGTTTTCTTTAAACTATAGACTGGGGCTTCCTGGGTGGCTTGGTTGGGTGAGCCTCTGACTCTTGGTTTCAGCTCAGGTAATGATCTCGAGGTTTCATGGGTTTGGGCCCCACGTCAGGCTCTATGATGACAGTGCAGAGCCTGCTTGGGATTCTCTCTTTCCTTCTCTCTTTATCCCTACCCCACTCACACTGTGCTATCTCTGTCTCTCTCAAAAATGAATAAATAAACTTAAAAAAAAAAAAAGTGTTAAACTACAGACTTGTTTCTGATTCCCCAGTTTTCCGGTAATGTCCTTTTTCTGCTCCAGGACCTCACGTCGAATTTAGCGGTCACATCTCCTTAGGCTCTTCCAGGCTAATTCCTCAGTCTTCTTTTATGACCTTGACACTTGGGGAGAGGGCTGGTCAGGTGTTTTGTAGAGTGTCCCGCAGTCTGGGCTTGTCTCCGGCTCCTAGCCCTGAGATGGACGTCATATATTAGGAAGGGTTCCTTGGAAGCAATCTTGTGTCCTCGCTACCTGGTGCTGGGAGCTCCACACTATCAACATGACTTCTTTCCTCTCCATCGTGAAGTTACTGATTTTCAGAAGGAACTTATTTTACAGGACCCCACACCACTGGCAAGCGGGAGTCCATGTGCATAGCTCAGGGAGCAGTATAAAGGCTCAGGTGCATTGTGAACGCCCTCCCCCCTCCCCAACACTGTGGGCGGTAAAAGTGCAATATTACGTGTTGTGTGAATGAATGGTCATCCTTACCATTAGTGAGGCCCCTACAATGTGCTGAATAATTCGAGTTTCTTCACTGAACGAGTACCTGTTGAGTGTCTCCTACGCACCAGGCAGTGGTTAGGCGCTGGTGAAACCAGGGACACCCCACTCGTGCACCAAATGACCTCTGATTGCTTTTGGGACTCTAGAGGCTACCCTGAAACTTGATTCAGGTGTTTCCCGACCTGTCCCTGACCCTCCCCCACCCACCTCACTCAGCTGGGTAGGATGGACTCTTCCTATTTTAGAGATAGTGAAATGGAGGCTCAGGAACATAAAGTAGCTTCTCCGAGGTTCTACCAATGGTTGGCACAGTCAGCATGTGAACCCTGTCTGGCCCCATATACCGGCTACCCCTGTATGACCTTGGATAGGGGCCTTTGCTTCTGATGGCCACGGTTTGCTCATCTCTGTAACGAGCAGGTGGGGCTGGATGACTTCCCAGACACCTTCTAGTGCCAGAGGCCACTGCCCTGAGAACCTGTGTCCGTGTAAAACTTCTGAGTAAGTAGAAGGAGGCTGGGCGTGTCGCTCTCTAAGCCTGTCACTCAGACCTGCCCCCCTTCTCTGGGGTGGGGGCACCTCTGCTTTCCTGGCTCAGCCGGTGATTGTCATCTCCGTGGGTGAAACAGGACCGGATGGGGGTGGTGGGGAAGGGCTGTAACTTGGTCTCCATCAGTCGGGCTGATGCCCCGTCTGGCTGCCCCGGTGGGGCTTATTACTGAGATGAAAAGCTGGACCTGCCAGGCCAGTTTCCAGCCCCCGTGGCATCTGTGCCGTGTCTCTGCTGGCCCCCAACCTGCCCACAGTCCTGCACTCCTGGCAGGAGGCTTGGAGCTCTCAGAGGGACACTGAGCGCTCTCCCGGCCAGAATACAGGATCCTATGGGGCTTCTCATTCCAGATCCAAACCCACAGGCAGAAGTGCTAGGGCTGTGCCCCAGAGACCTGGGTTAGAAGCCCAGCTCTCCTTGTTTTTTGGTAGTGGGACTGTGGCCAAGTTGCTGAATCACTCTGTGCCTCAGTTTTCCCATCTGTAAAATTGGAGAACTGTGCTACTTCAGGCTCTGGTAGGATTAAAGAAGCTAATCTATATGTGACTTGCTTAGCACCCATGGGCATGTGGTCGACACTGTGCGTGTTAACTAGCATCTTCCAGGCAGCTGGGCATAGCCTGGAGCTGGTCTAGCTTCTGTGGAAAACAGGATAAAAGGCAGGAAGGCTCAAGGGGTTGGGGGAAGAGGAAACAAGTCCCCATCACTTAGAAACCGCACTTGCCAATATTTTTGGTATCAGATTTATTTATGTATTTATTCATTTACTTTTTAAATGTTTATTTTTTTTTGCGAGCACACGAGAGAGGGGTAGGGGCAGAGAGAGAAGAGGGGAGGGGCAGAGAGAAGGGGGAACAGAGGGTCTGAAGCGAGCTCTGTGCTGACAATAGAGAGCCCGATGCGAGGCTCGAACTCATGAGCCGTGAGATCTTGACCTCAGCCAAAGTCAGACACTTAACCAAGTGAGCCACCCAGGTTCCTTGGTATCAGCATTATTGAGACATAGCTCACATACCATACCATTCACTCATTTAAACCGTACAATTAAATGGTTTTTAGTATATTTATAGAATTACACAACTATCAATACCACAATCAATTTTAGAACATTTTTGTCACCCCAAAAGGACACCCCATACATTTCAGTGCTCACTTGTCAGCCCCCCACTCAGCCTGGGCAACAACTAATCTGCTTTCTGCTTCCATGGATTGGCCTATTCTAGATATTTCATATAAATGGAATCATACGATACATGACGTTTTGTGTCTATCTCCTATCACTCAGCACAATGGTTTTGCAGTTCATCCATGATATAGCAGGTGTCGGTGCATGCTTCCTTTTTACGCTGAGTAATATTCCATTGTATGCCACATTTTGTTTATCGGTTGATGAACATTTGTGTTTTAATTTTGGGGCTCTTGTAAATAGTGCTATTATGAACATTTGTGTTTGATTCCAGTTTTTGTGTGGACCTATATTTTCATTTCTCTTGGGTAGATATTTAAGAGTGGAATTGCTGGGTCATGTGGCAACTTTGTGTTTAACTTTGGTTTTTACATTTTTTGTATGTTTATTCCTTTGAGAGAGAGAGAGAGAGAGAGAGAGAGACAGATAGACAGACAAACAGAGCCCAAGTGGGGGAGGGGCAGAGAGAGAGGGAGACACAGAATCTGAAGCAGGCTCCAGGCTCTGAGCTGTCAGCACAGGTCCTGATGCAGGGCTCGAACCCAGGAACCAAGAGATCATGACCTGGTACATGGTAGGACGCTTAACCAACTAAGCCACCCAAGTGCCCTTTAACTTTTTTTTTAAGTTTTTATTTTCTATTTTTTGAAAAGAGAAAGCACAAGCTGGGAAGGGGCAGAGAGAAAGGGAGACAGGATCTGAAGTGGGCTCCATGCTTACAGCTGGGAGTCTGATGCCAGGCTCGAATCCACAAATCGTGAGATCATGACCTGAGCTGAAATCAGATACCCAATCAACTGAGCCACCCGGACACCCACTTTTTGAGGAATTTCCACACCTTACAAAGCAGCCGCACCATGTTACAGTTCCCACCAGCTGTGAGCAAGCGTTCTGATTTCTCTGTATCCTTGTCACCAAATCATTATGGTCTGTCTTTTTTATTATTACCATCCTAATGGGTGAGAAGTGGTATCCCATTGTGGCCTAGGGCACTTGGCTTTGTAAATTAATTGGTTACATGTCTTGGATGTGCTGGCAGCCTTGTAGGATAGTCACATGGGTCATTTAAGACACAGACTTGGGGGCCTGCCTGGGTTGGAATTCTGGCTGTAACATTTAATTACCATGTGACTTTAGGAAAGTTACTGAAACTCGTTGGTCCTCAGTTTCCACATCTGCAAAGTGGGGATAATAAGATGATTACCCACTGGGCCAACACCTACCTCACAGGGTTGTAATGAAGATTAGGAATAAATGAGTGGAGAGCCTGGTGTGTGGAAAGTAAATCTGAGCTCATACTATTTTGGTGATGGCTGTTGCTGGAGGTTGGCTTGCGATCTTTCCAGTACCCTGTGAGGAGCTGTGAGCCCCGTGTTTGACGAAGTGGCCTCTAGAGCAAGACTGCCCTGGGAGAGAGTCCTGGGACCCCATTCACAAGCTGTGTAACGCTGAGTAGGCATCTTGACATCTCTGAACCTTGGTTTCCTGTAACCTATCCGTAAAGGGACACACTAGCTTTTCCCAGGGCTTAGGGTGAGGATGTCACAGGCAGTACCTGTGAATGTGCCTGATGTCTGGTGAAGCCTGTGCAGTGTCAAATTATCGTGATGCCCTTGTGGTCATCCCCTGTTAACAGATGGATAAACTGAGGCACCTCGAGGGAAGGTGCTTGCTTGAGATGGTCCAAGCAGAAAATGGCCCAACTGGACTTGGAACCAATGCCTTTCTGGCCAGAAGCTCCCCCCGAACCCTCCTTTCTTCTGTGCCAGGAACACCGGGTTCCCGGTACTGGCTGTCCCACCCCTCCTCTGCCCCCTTCTGGTGCTAGGCTTTGGCTGGACTAAGGGGCTGAGGTGGGGTCCAGATGGCGCGTCCTCACACTGCCTGATCAGCGAAGGGCCTGCTGTGGAGTTGGCCTATTGTCCTGAGGTGGGGCTGGGCCAGGCCAAAGGCTCCCACCTAACCCACACTGCAGCTTCCTCATGCTGGCTTGAGCAGTCATGGGTTAAATATTTGGGTTCAGACTCGCTCCATCTGACTGCAGCAGGTCAGGCTGAGGGTCAGTGGTTCTGTGGGCGGAGGGGCCTGGAAGTGCTCATGTTCCCCTGTGGTCTGACCAGGGGGTGGGGGCTGTGGGCTCAGCTCGTGACCTGGCAGCCTGTCCTTACTCAGATCCTCTACACATAGTCCCTCCTTAGCCTTCCTTGCCTTCTCTCCTGAATACCACTTTTCTGTGCCGCAGGACTGCTCAGAGCCTTTATTGGCTCATGGACTTCTAGAGGGGCCAGGTTTTCTGAACTGCCTTGACTGACAAAGCCTTCATTCTGGGAGTGATTTACAGGACTGAACTTCCTGGGACCCCACTTGAGGAAAAACTGCCTCCTTGACTGACTTAGCAGAGGGTGCAGCTGGGTTTTGTTTCTTTCCCCTGGTACCTGTGTGTCCAGGCCTGGCACAGAGCAGGCTCTCAGGCAGGGTTTGAGGCACGGATGGACAGGCTATTGGGTCTGTTTGCTGTGCCAGTCTCTGACCCCTCTCCTCGACTCTCCCCACACCCATACCAGTAGTACCTGCAGTGCTGGACCTCAAAATCTGGAGGGTATCAGGGTGCCCTGGAGACCTGTATAAGCAACAACAATATTAATACAGCTTCCTGTGCCCAGCTCTGGGGATGCAGATTCACAGGGTCTGGGTTAGTGCCTGGGAATCTGAGTGTTTCATGCCACAGTAGGTGGGTCCCAGGCCTTGATTTGGAAGTTCCACTTTGAAGAGGGGGTGGCCCCCTTCTGCTTGAGGGTCAAGAGCCCTGGCCTGGCCTACCTCAAGGGGACCTCTTCTCATTGAAGACTTCTTTCCATGAACCCCAAACTCTTCCTCATTCTTCAGAAACTAGCCACCATCACCTCCTCCAGGAAGCCTTCAATGACTAATCCCATCCCCCTCCAGCCAGCCCAGAGGCTCCTCTGAGCATCCCTAGCCTGTCTCAATCTTATGACTATTTCTATAAATGCTGATTTCCTCCCCATCTAGGGGGGTGACCTCTCAGAGGGTGAGGCTTTGTCTGTGTGCAGTGCTGGGCCTGGCATATAGTAGGTGATTAATGTGTGCAGGTGAAAGGAAACTTCTGGGTTCTTGGCTGCTTGTGCTCCCCTGTAGAGTCAGTACAAAAGGGGTTTTGATGGACATTGGGGAATTAAGTGCTAATCTTGACCATTACTGACTGGCTGGGTGACATTGGCCAAGTTGCATTCCCTCTCTGGTTTTTGTTTCTCCCTTTGTTGAAAGAAAACAACAGGGGCGAGGCTGGACATCCCAAACAACAGGGGCGGGGCTGGACACCCCAAGCAACAGGGGCGGGGCTGGACACCCCAAGCAACAGGGGCGGGGCTGGACATCCCAAGCAACAGGGGCGGGGCTGGACATCCCAAGCAACAGGGGCGGGGCTGGACATCCCAAGCAACAGGGGCGGGGCTGGACATCCTGCAGTAAGACTCCTTAACAACCATAGTCACAAACTTTTGAGACTGAATAGGTGCCCAGCTCTTTGCTTGCACAAATTCCCTCCCGTTCCTAACACCCTACCCAGAAAGGTACGCAAAGTGAGAAAACTCTTCAGATTTCAAGTCTCAGTTTGGTGCTAACCCCACCCTGACTTGACCATGATACATGCCAAGCTCTGCTTTTCAGCAAGAGAGGCAGGCTCAGGCTTTGATGTGTGCAGGCAACCAAGCGTCCAGCTAGAATCTAGTGTCATTTTATTTCCGTGGAGTTTATCCTGAGTGCATAGATTGAAAGTACCAGGAGCTTGCATGAAAACTTGGGTCCGAATGTTCACAGCAGCATGACTCCTAATGGCCCAAAGGTGGAAACAACTCAAATGCCCATCATCTGATGATGGGATAAACGAAATGGGATACGTTCACACAGTGGGGTCTTACTCAGCCCTAAAAAGGAATGACATCTGCTACAATCTGGCTGAACCTCAAAAGTCCCATGCTAAGTGAAAGAAGCCAGACATGTTGTATGAGTGCATTTGTATGAAATGTCTAGAAAAGGCCAGTCTATAGGGACAGAGAATAGACTAGTGGGGGCTGGGGGAGGACATGGGGAGTGGCTGCTAATGGGGTTTCTTTTTGGGTGACAAAAACGTTCTGGAACTAGATAGTGATGATAGCTGTATAACCTTGTGAAAACACTAAAACCCACTGAATTATAGGCTTTAAAAGGTTGAATTTTATGGCATGTGAAATGTATCTCAGTAAAAAATAGGAGGGAAAACACAGTAATGGTATTGTGCCGCCATGGAAAGATAGAAGCCCTCGCCCCCTGTGGCCCCATTTCTATGGCTTTAGTGATGGGGTAGGGGCGGGGTGGGGGGACAGAGTATGGGCAGCCAGGCTCCCTCGGAGGCTGGGGTGACCCTGGCCCACCTCCTGTCTTGTGCCTGCAGCATCTCTAACAAGGAGCTGTCCGAGCTGATTGAGCAGCTGCAGAAGAATGCCGACCAGGTGGAGAAGAACATCGTGGACACGGAGGCCAAGATGCAGAGCGTGAGTGCCGCCAGTCTTGTCTGACCCACTGGTTCTCACCTGGGGGGTGGATTCTGCACCCCACCCCCGGAGGACACATGGACGCACCTGGAGACATTTTTAGCTGTCACAGCTGGGGGTGTGCGGTGGTCGGGCGTCTAGTGAGTGGAGGCCAGGGATGCCAATAAACTCCCTACAGCCCACAGGATGGCCCCCCCCACAGCGACCCAGCCCCACGTCAGTACTGCCAAGGCCCCCAGTTCCTGCAGCTTATGGACCCTGTGTGGAGGAGAATCATGGTCTCAGGAGCCAGGCCTTGCTTGGGATCTCAGCTATGGCACTTACTGTGTGACCTTGGGCCAGTCACTTTATCTCTCTGTGCATGTGATTCCCTCTGAGAGGGAAAGAGCGATCATCCCCAGGCCCTGGGCTGCTGTAAAGATCCGATGCGATTAAGCAGGTGCCCTGCAGGGCTCAGTATTATCCATATCCCTTGTTCTTGTACTACCCCTGCCTCTCCTCAGCTCCATGCGATCCTCCTTTTTCAGGGAAGAGAGAGAAAGTAGCCGGGAAAATAATGTTTCCTGTCTGTGTCTCAGTTTCCTCCTCTGTGACACGGGCTAACAGCTGCTCTGAGCCGTAGTCTCCTGAGGAGTCTGTACCGTGCGGGACACTGGCGTGCACTCGTACCTGAGAGCTGCCAAGATGATCGTCTCCTCTCTCTCTCTTTAAAGTTTATTTTGAGAGGGAGAGAGAGAGAGAATCCCAAGCAGGTTCCATGCTATGAGCACAGAGCCCCATACAGGGCTTGATCCCCAAACCCTGGGATCATGAACTGAGCTGAAATCAAGAGTTGCACACTCAACTGACTTAGCCACCCAGGTGCCCCCAGTCATCTTCTCTTTGAAGCCCCCACCAGCCCAGTGTGGTTGAGCTTATTCCCATTTTGTAGCTGGAGAAACTGAGGCTCAGAGAGGGCAGGGGTGACTAGTCAGTGACAGAGCTAGCCCCAGAAGCATCCCAGAGGTGGGGTTGCCAGATTTAGCAAATAAAAATACAGAATATCCAGTTAAATTTGACTTGGAGAACACCATATAGTCTTTTCATATATGTCTCATGTACTGTTTGGGATATACTTATACTACAAAGTTATGCATCGTTTATCTGAAATTTGAACCTAACTGGATGGTGTGTATTTCATCTGCATTCCTGCCCAGTAGGGTGGCCAAGAGGTGGGTCCAGAGGAGTGGAGGATGGAAGGTGGACAGGTCATGAGGGAGCTGCCCCTCCCTGTGACCATGCAGGTGTCCACCCACCCAAGGGCCGATCTACAGGGACAGCGCAGGTGGGAGTGAGAGAGAGAGTTGTGGGGAGAGAAGGCAGGAAAGGCAAGTGGAGCTCTCTGCTCCCAGCCAGGGGCCTCCCCTGGCTCCTCTCCTGTGCTCACCTGCCCATCCCCCAGCCTTTACCTGCCACAGTACCCCCTCACCCCCACCCCAACCACGACACCTTTTCGTTCAGGCTGCAGCTCTGTCCCAGCTCTTCTGCTGTATTTTTAAAATTTTTTTTGTTTTTTTTTTTCTGTTTGTTTTATTTTTGAGAAAGAGACGGAGTGTGAGTGGGGAAGGGGCAGAGAGCGAGGGAGACGCAGAATCCAAAGCAGGCTCCAGGCTCCGAGCTGTCAGCACAGAGCCCAGTGCAGGGCTTGAACCCATGAGCCACAAGATCATGACCTGAGTTGAAGTCAGACGCCTAACAGACGGTGCCACCCAGGCGCCCGAACAATCTCTACTCCCCTCTTCTCATGGCGCGGTGCTATTTTCTTTCCTAAATGAAAACAGCTTTTTGGGTGTGTCCATTTTTTGTCCTAATAAAAGGAATACGGGTTCGTTACAAATATTTCAGGACCAATAAACAAGTATAACGAAACAAATTGAAGTCATGTATAATTCCACCACCAGAGAGATCGATCAGCTATTAATATTTTGGCGTATCTTTTGACCTTTTCCCATGCATACACGTGGGTGTGCGTGTGTGAATAGGAGGGTCTAGTGCTCTCATTTTATTTTCTTAATGACTCACAGTAACAAGGATGTACTTGGGGGATAATTCTGAATAGTTTTTTAACTTCAAGTGAACAAACCTGAAAAAAGAAACCATGCTCTGATGACCATAGGAACTAATCTCTTTCGTTTCTTTTCTTAACTTCCTTCCTATCATTTCTCAGAAGACATCACTATTCATTTTATTAGCCAAAAGTTCTCTTGAACTTTCCTGTTTTCTTAAATTGAAGTGAGAGTCACATAACGTGAAATTAACCATTTAAAGCGTACGAGTCAGTTGCATTTATATACCTACCGCCACCATCAGTTTCTGAGACATTTCCATTCCCCCAAAGGGAACCCCATACCCAAAGCCGGTCACTCCTTTCTGCCCTTCCCTACAGTCCCAGAAACCCTAATCTGATTTCTGTGTCTGTGGATTTACTTCTGTATATTTCATATAAACAAAATCGTACAATACGACCACATGTGATCTTGTATGCCAAACTTTTTCAGCAAAAAAGCTGAAAGAATTCCACAGAGAACATCCATATTTCTTTTCTTTTCTTTCTTTTTTTTTTTTTTTTATTTCTAGGAGAGAGAGAGAGAGACAGTGTGAGCAGGGGAGGGTCAGAGAGAGAGGGAGTCACAGACTGGAAACAGGCTCCAGGCTCTGAGCTGGCAGTCAGGACAGAGCCCGACGCGGGGCTCGAACCCACGAACCGTGAGATCATGACCTAAGCGAAAGTCGGACGCTTAACCGACTAAGCCACCCAGGCGCCCCAGAACATCCATATTTCTAACTCCTGGATTCCACCAGTAACATCTGCTAGATTTGCTTTATCACTCATCTGACCATCAACACGTGTGTAATTTATTATTTTTTTAACTAAAAAAAAATCTTAACACTTTTTTTCAAATTTTTAATGTTTTATTTCTTTTTTTTTGAGAGAGAGACAGAGCATGAGAGGGTGAGGAGTAGAGAAACAGGGAGATACAGAATCAGAAGCAGACTCCAGGCTCTGAGCTGTCAGCACAGAGTCTGACACGGGGCTTGAACCCACAAACCACCGGATCATGACCTGAGCTGAAGTTGGATGCTTAACCCACTGAGCCACCAGGCACCCCAGTTTTTTGTTGTTGTTGTTGTTTATTTGAGAGAGAGAGAGAGAGAGAGAAAGGGAGGGGTAGAAAGAGAGGGAGAGACAGAATCCCAAGCAGCCTCTGCATTGTCAGCACAGAGCCCGACATAAGACTTGAACTCAGGAACAGTGAGATCGTGACGTGAGCCGAAATCAAGAGTCGATGCTTAACCGACTGAGCCACCCGGGTGCCCTGTGTAATTTATTAGATACATCAGTCCATATTATTTGTTTTTACTTGTAAAAACCTTTTAACTTTAGCCATAAATTCTGTAAGGTGTATAGAATTTGTGCCCTACGTGACCACTGCTCAGGGCAAGACAGAACGTTTCCCGGAAAGCTGGCTTGTGACCTTCCCAATCCGCATCCCCCAGAGGTAACCACCATGCTGACCTCGATCACCATCGATCTGTTTTGTCTGACTGTGAACTCTTGAACTCCTGCATGGCTAGCTGACATCTCTCAGCTAGAGGTCCTCTTTCTCATCCCGGCTGGCATGTTTCAAGAGGGCTTGCATTCACACACAGAGCACTTGCATGAATGAGGTAATGATTAATTTACTTCCCCCTTTTGCAAAATTAATCTTTGACTCCGTAAGTGCCCAAGAGAGCTGCAGGTCCGCTGGAAATGAGAGTGGATAAAATTCCATCCAAGCCAAGAACCGTGATGCTTTGTGGTGGTGGTGGTGGTGGTGGTGGTGGTGGTTTTTAACTGGCCCCACCCAAGCCCCTCCGGGCACCAGGCCCCATTGCCCCTCAGCCTTCCTGGAGGTGGGCGGGGACAGATGGGCTCAACACCTTTTCTTCTTTCCCCTGAGGGCACTCTGGATCAGGCACCACATCACCTCCATTCACTTCTTTTTTGTGGTGCGGCGCCCGTTTCCAGAACATTTACACACACACACACACACACACACACACACCCAAGTAAGATCCCTTGTGCTCATTTACAGTTAGTTCCTGACTCCACCTGAGCCGCTGGGAACCACTCATCTACTGTCTGTGTGTGTGGATTAGCCGATCCAGGCCTGTTCACGCAAGCGCAGCCCTATGCCATGTGGCCTTCGGCTTCTCTCGCTTTGCAGTTCCCGAGGCTCATCCCTGACGGAGCGTGTCGGGGGCTCCATCTTTTTACTGCTGAGAAATTCCTCAGTTCACTTGGACGCCTCTTCCTTATTCCCATGGCAGCGACGGGGCCACTGAGACCCAGCTGGGGAGGGCGCTGGCCCCTCTGGGGGCCCCATGTTACTTCCTGTCTGTCTTCAGCTTGGTCACCAGCCTGTCAGCACTTCCCCTGGGGCCCCTGGGGCCGTGCATGGCCATGTGGCTGGGCTAAGTGAGTTCACAGGCTGTGTTTAGATACCTGCTGTCCTGACTGCCAGTTCATTTTTCTTCCCTAAATAAGCAGAGACCCTGGGCTCATCCGCGACCCTGATTGTACCTCCCAAATATCCACCTACTCTTTTTACGCTCACCATTTCTGCAGATGCCACCCCAGCATCCACCACCCTCAGCTCTCACCTGGCCCTGTCACAACTGCTGACTTCACTGTCTTCCTAGGCTCTGCTCCTGCCCTGTACAGCCCCAAGACATTGGCTTTAAGGATACAGGGCGGCCTTTTTGCTTGGTGCCCTTCCCACTTCCTCCTCCAGCCTGTCTTCCAGACACATGCTTGCACTTTCCTGCCTCAGGGCCTTTGCACAGGCTATTCCCACTGCCGAGAACATCTTTCATCCTTAGTTCTTAACTTGTATCATCACTTCCCAGGAGGCTCACTGACCACTGGATCTTAAAGCAGGTCCCCAGGGTGCCTGGTGGCTCAGTCCGTTAAGCTTCTGATTCTTGATTTCAGCTCAGGTCATGAGATGGAGACCCGCATGGGGCCCTGTGCTGAATGTAGACTGCTCGGCCCTTCCCCCGTGCTGACGTGTGTGGTCTCTCTCTCTCAAAAATGAAAATAAATAATAGGTGTCTGTTGTGCCACCTCTGGTGTGTTTCCTTGGTAAACACCAATGTGCATGAACTTACAGTCACCTTTGCGAAGTCTGTCTACCTGGTGGTCTCCCCGACTGGGCTGGGCAGGGCTGTGCCCCTTCGCTCGCAGCTATGTCCAGGAGCCCCCCAGAGTGGGCACTTGGGCTGTTTGTTGAGAAGCAGAGGAGAGGCTGGGCAGGACCAGCGAGCCCCGTGCTGGCCTCTCCTCCCGGCCCTCCCACTCCCGCCACTGAATCCCTCTCTGTCTTGACTCTCCCAGGACCTGGCCCGACTGCAGGAGGGCCGACAGCCCGAGCACCAGGACGTCACCCTGCAGAAGGTGTCGGACTCCGAGAAGCTGCTGTACGTGCTGGAGGCGGACGCGGCCATCGCCAAGCACATGAAGCATCCCCAAGGAGACATGATTGCAGAAGAGTAGGTCCCCTCTGCGTCTGGCTCCTGGGGCCGGGCAGGACGACTGCAAGCCTGCTCGAGCCCGCAGCCCAAGTCAGGATTGACTGAGGGATAACTGGATGCCAAACACTCCGTGTTATCCTCATGACGACCCATCTTGTAGTCAGGGAAACTGAGGCTCAGGCTGACGTCCCCTGCTCTGGTCAGTGTGACCACAGCTCCTGACCACCGTGCTGTCTGACCTCCAAGCTCTTGAGCATGCTTGCACACTGCCCGATGCCCCCGCCAGCTTCCTGTGCTCACGCTCTCCCCTCAGCTCAGGTGCAGAGAGATGGGCACCCACGGTGCCTCCCGCCTGGCTCTGCGCTCCCCCCGGGCAGGGCCAGGGTCTCTTGATGCCTCCACGACCCCCTGTGCTGTTCCTGTCATGGCCCACCCCACCCCTCTGTTCCCGCTCAATGGTGGACTCCAGAGAGCATTGAACCTGATCGTTTCTTCCAGAACCTTCTATGGTTCAGGGCACACAGTAGGCCCTGGAGAAACACTGATAGGGAAGGAAGGATGAGGGAGGGTGTTAGTGATTGGCCAGAACCTGAGGCCACAGGGTCACCCTGTGCTTCCAGGACACTAAACAGAAAGCCCCAGATGGGGGTCTGGGGTGCGAGGCCCCTGCTGGGGTAGCGGTGTGGGCGGTGGGCCTTCCAACCAGCCCCATTGACAGGGATGGCCACTCCCCCCACTTAGCATCCGTCAGCTGAAGGAGCGCGTGACCAGCCTCCGCGGGAAACACAAGCAGATCTACAACCTGGTGGTGAAGGAGGTAGACCCGCAGGTCAACTGGGCAGCGCTGGTGGATGAAAAGCTGGTACGGCCCAGGCTTCAGCTGTGCGTGGGGTGGACCCCGCCATTTAATGGGTACCGCGGTCCTGCCTTGGAGGGTGGTGTTCCTGAGGTCTCCTGACGCCTGTGTCAGTGAGAAGGTCAAGGCTCAGAGAGGTGTAACATCTAGCCCAGTGTCACACAGCGCAAGTGGTGGAGACTCGAACTGTCCTGGGATTGTTCTCCAGCTCTGGTGGTTGGGGTCCCGGCTGGCTAGGAGGAGGGGCCAGATTTCTGGCTGGCTGCTGTCCTTCCTGTGCCCCCTGCCACGGAGAAGCATGGCTGCTGGAGCCGGTAGTCGTCTCCCAGCGGCCTGACCTGGCCCAGGCCTCTGTTTCCCCACCTGTGCAATGGAAATGACAACCGTGTGGGCCTCTGAGGTGACAGTGAGATTCAAGGGGACAGTGTCTCCCCGCGTCTCTCCCAGGGACCCTTGGCTCCCTCCCTGGTTCTTGGGGTGGGGGGGCTGCGAGTCCCCACGGCCCTTGCCCACCCCCTGCCGGTCATGTCCGCCCTCCCAGGACAACCTGAGCAGCCAGAGCTTTGGGACAGACCTGCAGCTGGTGGATCACCAGGTGGAGCAGCACAATATCTTCCACAACGAGGTCAAGGCCATCGGACCCCACCTGGCCAAGGATGGGGGCAAGGTGTGCACCATGTGCAGCGGGCCTGGACCTGGGGAGGGAGGGGCCCACGCCCGCAGCACCCCCTTACCCCGTGCCGTCAACTCTGTCTGCAGGAGCAGAACAGCGAACTCCAGGCCAAGTACCAGAAACTGCTGGTGAGCGAGGCCCCCAGGGGATGGGGGGAGGGGAGGTGGGTGGCAGGTGGCGTGGGCACAGGAGGCGTGTGCAGTAAACACTTCAAACAGAATGAGAGGGGTAAGTGGGAAGGATGTGGTACCCTGAGTCCCTTCCTGAGAAGCATCCCACCTTGCTCTGTGCTCACGGAAAACCCTAATGGAGCCACGGATACAGCCCATACTACGAGTGACTGCTTATTTCTTCGTTAAGCACCTTCTGTCTGCACCAAGTAGGATGCTATGCACTTGAGTGAAAGTTTTCTGTTTCCCCTTTTAGAATCCTTAAGGAATGTGCTCTTTTTATTTTTTTAATGTTTTTTTTTTATTTTAAGAGGGAGAAAGAGAGAGAGAGTGCACGTGAGCGAGTGGGGGAGGGGCAGAGAGGGAAGGAAAGAGAGAGAATCCCAAGCAGCTTCTGCACTGTTAGCGCAGAGCCTGATGCGGGGCTCGAACCCAAACTGTGGGATCATGACCTGAGCCGAAACCAAGAGTCAGATGCTCAACCGACTGAGCCGCCCAGGCGCCCCAAGCACATATTCTTTTTAAAACTGCACAAGTTGGGGCGCCTGGGCGGCTCAATCAGTTAAGCGTCAGACTTCAGTCCAGGTGATGATCTTGCAGTTTGTGAGTTATAGCCGCACATCGGGCTCTCCTGTCAGCGTGGAGCCTGCTTTGGACCCTCTTTCTTCCCCTCTCTCTCCCTGCGCCTCCCCTGCTCACGCCCATTCTCTCTTCTCTTTCAAAAATAAACATTAAAAAAATTAAAATTGTGCAAGTGGTGTATAAACGCTTCCTTGCCGCAGCTGGTTCAAACACCTCAGCTGCGGGCATGCGGGGGCCCCGGGGCCGACTCCTCCATCCCAGGTTGGTGGGGACACGGGCAGCCAGCTACTTAATCTCTTGGAGCCTCGGCTTCCTCATCTGTGTAAAAATGCAGTTCCTTGGAGCCCTGTCTCCTAGGATGGCCTCAGCTGGGGAGAAGCCCCTGCCACAGGGCAGGCCCCATGGACGCGTTCGCTACTGTCCTGTGTGCTGAGCAGATGCAAACGTCGCTCCCCCTTCCCGCTCCTCCCGGCCCCGCACCCACCCCTCTCACGTGGGAAATAGTTTGCTCCTGTCCTCCCAGCCTTCTATACGGTCATCGTGACAAAGGCAAAAGTAGAAGCTGCTGATGCTCACGTTTATTGAGCACCAACTGCCTGACGGTCTTTGCACCCTACGAGGTCAGTGCGGCTGCTAGCCCCATTTTGCGGGTGAGGAAACTGAGGCTCCCGGAAAAGGGTCAGTTTCGCACACTGCTGGGAAGGGCGCGTCGCACACGCTCCACGGAGGGACGCGTGCTGAATGCGTGAACGCGTTCCGGAGGGCCCTGTGACTCGTTCGAGGGGGCGGAGCCGGCAGCTCCGGGGGCAGGTGTGCACAGGTGTGCAGGGCGGCTCAGCCCTGCCTGTGCCCCGCCCCCACCCCACCCCGCAGGCGGCGTCGCGGGCGCGGCAGCAGCACCTGAGCACGCTGCGGGACTACATGCAGCGCTGCACCAACGAGCTGTACTGGCTGGACCGACAGGCCAAGGGCCGCGTGCAGTACGACTGGAGTGACCGCAACCTCGACTACCCCAGCCGCAGGCGGCAGTACGAGGTGGGCCGGGGCCTGGGGCTTTGGGGGAAGGGCGAGGGGGCGCGCAGGGCTGCCCCTCCCCCCCTCACCTCCACCCCCACCCCGTGCAGAATTTCATCAACCGCAACTTGGAGGCCAAAGAGGAGACAATTAACAAGCTGCACAGCGAGGGGGACCAGCTGCTGGCCGCCGAGCACCCCGGGAGGAACTCCATTGAGGTGCGTGTGCCCTGGGAAAGGATGCCTCCTCCAGGGTGACCTCAGGCAGCCCTTAAGATTGAGGGTCCCGCATCCTGTGTCTGTCTGTTTCTACGTCGTGCTGTCTTTCTTTGCTCGGTCTGACCCTGTTTGCTCTCGTTGTCTTCTCCTTTACCACCTCCTGCCCTGGGCCCCTGGGCTTCTGAAGCCCATGCGTTGCCTGGTAGTGGCTTCTTGGGGCTGCCCTAACGAATGACCACAGACTGGGTGGCTTTAAAGAGAAACCAGGGCACCGGCTGGCTCAGTGAGAAGAGTGTGAAATGCTTGATCTCAGGGTTGTGAGTGCAAGCCCCCCATTGGGTGTAGAGATGACTAAAAAAAAAACTTAAAAAAAAAAAAGAGACAACAGAAAATTATAGTCTCACAGTCTGAAGGCCAAAGGTTTGAGATCAAGGTGTTGACAAGCAGCTTGTCCCCTCTGGAAGCTCTAGGACACAGTCTTCTTACGTCTCTCCTTGCTTCTAGTGCTTGCCAGAAGTCCTTGGCATTCTTGGCCTGGGGCTGCGTCACTCATGCACTCTGTCGTCACACAACTGTCTCCATTGTGAGTCTGTAGGTCATCTCCTTTTTTTTCCAAAAAATTTTTATCGTTTATTCATTTCTGAGAGACAGTGTGAGTGGGGGAGGAGCAGACAGACAGAGACAGAATCCAAAGCAGGCTCCAGGATCTGAGTTGTCAACACAGAGCCCGTGTGGACGTTGAACTCACAGACTGCGAGATCATGACTTGAGCTGAAGTTGGACACTTAACTGACCGAGCCACCAAGGCGCCCCTCATCTCCTTCTCTTATAAGGACGCCAGCCATTGATCTTGGGGCTCACCCCAAATCTAAAATGATTCCTTCTTGAGATCCTTAATTAATTACACCTGCAAAGACCCAATTTCCAAATAAAGTCACATTCTGGGTGGACATGAATTTGGGGAGGGGACGGACACCACTGTGAGAATTTTTAAGAGCACCACTTTGGGAAGATGCAGCCCCTCCTTATTCCTTACGCAGCGCACAACCCAAGTACCTGAACACAGCAACCCCCTGCCTGGCTCCTCACCATGTCTCCTCTCTCCTCCCACACCCGGGAAGAAGCTGGGTGCCTCTGTGGGGGCCACATCCAGGGAGATGCCCCGTCCCCCACCATTCTCTGGTCCAGAGTCCTGCCATTCCTCCCTTTGCATCCCGGGCACCTGCCAACCCCACCCCCATCACCACCTTCTCTGGGCAGGCGCACATGGAGGCCGTGCACGCAGATTGGAAGGAGTACCTGAACCTGCTCATCTGTGAGGAGAGTCACCTCAAGTACATGGAGGACTACCACCAGGTACTGCCGGCCCCGGAGCACCGTTGCTGGGAGCACTCGGTGCCTACCTAGCTTACTCGTGGCCTGAGCACGGATTCCTCCGGAAGCTTTGCGGGTCTGCCTTCCCAGGCCTCCCCCTGCCCATGCTTTTGATGGCATACATGGGTGCACCCCTGAGTTCGCCCGGCCCTGTCTTCTCTGGAGGACGGGGCCAGAGAATCCGATTCAGCAGTTCATTTGCGGCCCAGGAATAAGTGTGGGGTTTTCATTTTGGTGAAATACATATAATGTGAAATTTGCTGTTTTAGCCACTTTTAAGCACACAATCCAGTGGCGTTTATTACACTCAGTGTGTGTGCAGCCTTCACCTTGGAAAGGTTTCCGGAAACTTTATCACCCCAAACAAGAAGTCTGCACCCATGAAACAGTCCCCCATTCTCTCTCCCCCAACCCCCTCACTCTTTCTGCCTCTGTGAACTTTCCTAGTCTACATTTCGTGAAACTGGACTCACATGTTATGTGGACTTTGGTGTCTCTAGCTTGAACCTCATGTTTTCGAGGGTCGTCGATGTCAGGGCATGAATCAGAACCTCATTCCCTCTTACAGCTGAATCATACTCCGTCGTATCGGCAGACCACACTGTGTTTCCCCCGTTCCTCATTGGTGGACACTGTCTGACTGCCACAAGAATATGTATTTTTAACAAGAGCTGGTCACCTGATTCTGAGGACTAGGGAGACTCTTGAACTCAGGTGATACTCCAGTAACTCCTGGTTCAGTGTCTAGACCCCCACTGGGCTGCGAGCTTCACAGGGACCCCTCAGCCCTGTTTGTGGTCACAGCCCAGGGGACAGCTGACCAGGAGTGGTTTCGGAGTTGATAGACTGGAAAATGGTCAAGACAGTTTTCTAGAGCAAAGTGGGGAGGCTTGTCCTCTGGGCATCAAGACTTTGAAAAGTGTAGCACTTAAGTCAGGGTGTCCCTAACTCAAAGAGAGAATAGGAATAGCAAAGAACCTAAGCTTAATGGTACATATATACGAAAACTTCATATGTTGTAGAAGTGGTCTCATGTGGATTGGTGGGAGGGGCTCTGGCCCAAGAGGCTGCCAGGAAGCCGGCTGGGGAGGATTGGGGCAGGGGTGGCGGGTGTCTGAGCTATGGAGAGTGGGGTGGGGACGGCCCCGCCTGGGGCTGGGCTTGCAGCCATAGCTGCATTGAGTCTGTAAGAGGGCCATCTGGTCTCCCCTAGTTCCACCGGGACATGAAGGCTGCCCAGGAGCTGCTGTGCAAAGTGGACTCAGACCTGAACCAGAAATACAGCCCTGACTTCAAGGACCAGTACCAGATAGAGCTGCTGCTGCGGGAGCTGGACGTGAGTGACGGGCCCCGTGAGGGCCTCCCCGCACAGCCCCCTGCAGCTCCAGCCTGGGGAAGGTGGTGTCTCACTCAGCACACACCCCGCCCCCCCCGCATTCAGGACCAGGAGAAGGCTCTGGACAAGTACGAGCATGTGGTGCGGGGCCTGCAGAAGCGAGGGCAGCAGGTGGTGCCCCTCAAGTACCGGCGGGAGACACCACTCAAGCCCATCCCCGTGGAGGCGCTCTGTGACTTTGAGGGGGACCAGGTGAGCTGCTGCCCCAGGGCCCCAGGAGCCCCGGGCAGGCTGGGCCCAGAGCTGCCCCTTTCATGTCACTGACAGGTCTTAGGAGAGGCAAGGCTGGATTCAGGGGCTCACACAGTGTTTTCGGGGGAGCTGCGTCCATCTCTGTGGTCGGCTCACTCTTTGCCAACCCCCCGCAGTACCCCACCAGTTACCCTGGTCTTCTGTTCTGCCGGCTTAAGTCCTGCCTCCCGCCTAAACCAGTCACTGTGGCTGGCAGGTGCCATTTTCTCACTGGCCAGGCCTGAGTCACATGCCCAGCCTGAGTAGTCAGGGACTGTGGGGCGGGGGTTCTCCAAAGGGAAATCCAATCCAGGCAGGTGTTGAGACAGCAAATCCAACACTTCCCCGTGCAGCTGGGACCCTCCCTGCTCTCTGTGGCGAAATGTTCTGGGGAGGGCTGCAGAGATGGGCTGAGATGTGGGGGGTGGGCCAAGATGGCGACTGGGCCCCTGGTCACTGGCCGGGGCAGGTCTCTCCGTGCCCTCTGACCGGCCTGCCCCTGCCAGGGCCTCATCTCACGGGGCTACAGCTACACCCTGCAGAGCAACAACGGGGAGAGCTGGGACCTCACCGACAGCACAGGGAACAAGCTGACCGCCCCTGCCGTCTGCTTCGTGATTCCCCCGACTGATCCCGAGGCCCTGGCTCTGGCCGACAGGTACAAAGCAGGGAGCCGGCATGGACTGGCTGCACTCGCAGCCCTGGGCATCTTGACTCAGCCTCAGGAGGCAACTACCACCCGACACCTGCACCCCCTTGGGCGTCAAGTGGGACAGGAGCAGACCCCATCAGCCAGGCTGAGCTGCCACATGTGAATGTCAGGCTGTGGGCGGCAGAGCCAGTGAGCAGTTTCTCTGCAAGTTCCTCTGGGCCTTTGCATATACTGTCCCCTCTACCAGACACCTGCTTGAGGCCTGGTTGGCTCAGGCCCTGAATTAAGACGGCTCCGTGGTTACCTCTTCTGTGAAGTCTCCCTATTTTCCACTCCCCCTCCACCCTAGCTCCAGGAAAAGTGCTGCTGCCTCTTGGCTCCAGCACCTTCTCCCACCGCACACACACACACACCGCCCCATATTAGCACCCTGTGTGTCAGTCTCACGCAGGGAGGGGCTCCTGCGGACTTAGTCTCCAGGGCCTCGTTCAGTACCTGGTGCGAATTACGTACCCAAGAATCCTTTGTTAAATGAGTGATGCAAGTAATGCCTTCATCTGTTCATTCTGCACATATTTATTGAGCACCTACTCTGTGCTGCTACCTCAGGAGCAACTTCTTGGTGGGGAAGACAAAGGAACAAATGATGATTTTAGGTAGTAAAACTTGGTATGAAGAAAAGAGGGAAGGGAGGGTCTACCTGAATCCAGAAGCAAAGAAAGAGCAGCATGATCGCAAACTTTCCACATGGGCCAGGTTCCAGCTTTCCAAAGCACTGTGATGAGCCTCGTGACTTCTCTGGGCCACGCCCAGCCACTTCCTGGAGTCCCAGGTCTGTAAGCGCAGGGGGGCAGTGGGCTGCCCCAGGCCCCCAGCCCATGTTTGCACTCACAGCTTGGGCAGCCAGTACCGGAGCGTGCGGCAGAAGGCGGCGAGGAGCAAGAATGCACTCCAGCAGCGGCATGAGGTGCTGAAGGCAGAGAGCCCCGGAGGTGAGTGCGACGGCCGCCGTCCCAGGCTCCGGGCGGTCTGTGCTACAGATGCGATGGCAGGGGACGGGCGTGGCAGGGGCGAGGGAGGCTGGGTCAGCCCCAGAAGGCGCTGGTCGGTCTCCTAGGCCCTCTCCCTGTACCTCATTCCTCCCAACCTCCTCCCCCCGCACCTGACTCTGTGATTTCCTTCTGGCAGAGGCCTCCGACCTGCAGGGGCGGCATCTGTTGGCGGCCTTGGACAGGGTGGCCCGAGATCTGGACCGGCAGGAGAAGGCGATCACGGGGATCCTCCGGCCGCCGCTGGAGCAGGGCCGGGCTGTGCAGGACAGTGCGGAACGGGCCAAGGACCTGAAGGTACCGCCAGCCTAGTCTTATCCCCACGGGGGCCTTGGTGCTCGACGGGGACCACCTGCCACACGTCCCCAGAAGTCCTGAGTGATGGGGGGCTGTTCTGGGCTGATAACCGAGGAGGTGCCAGAGCCCTGGTGCCCCAGACATGGCCCCAGGACCACGGGCAAGCACGGCTCATGCTGCCCCCATACGGCTGGCTGCCTGCAGGTCATGGCACTGTGGATGACACCAGTGACCGCGCCCCGCAGCACAGGGCCGCATGCAGCTTCGTAATTATAGGGCCACTTGCTCGTTGCTTGACCGCAGACCCACTATTCAAGCCCAGGCCTCAGTTTCCTCAGAGACAGTCAGGGCCAGAGGACTATGGACACGGGTAGGGGTGCGGCCAGGCCACGCTGCATCCCTTCCTAAGTGGTCAGAGAGTCACCTGTGAATGGGGAGAGGAAACGTACCCACCTCGTGGGGTCGCCCCCAAAGGTGGATGAAGTCATGCACATGATGTGCATGCGACAGGAGCTGCTTGATCACTACCTGTCCGTTCCCATCAGTCCTGTTGTCGCAGACCCCGCGTCACAATTCCCCAGGGTGCTCCTTACCGGCTGGCTCCCCAGGGAGGGCTCAGGCTTCCTCAGGCTTCTGCTGTCCCACAAGGCCCCTGGAGGGAAGGGGGCTGCGGGCTGTGGCCAACTCCAAGGGCTCTGGCGCCCACAGAACATCACCAACGAGCTGCTGCGGATCGAGCCCGAGAAGGTGCACGGCACGGCTGAGTGTGAGGAGTTCATGCAGTCCCTCCCGGGCAGCGGCAGCGCGCCTCTGCTGAGGACCCGGGTCGATGACACCAACCGCAAATACGAGCGCCTGGTGCAGCTGCTGAACTTGGCCCAGGAGAAGTGTGTGGCGGGAGGGCAGCGGGGAGGAGGGGGGGGCGTGGAGCCGGGCAGGCACCCCTCACTCCTGACCTGTGTCCTCAGGGTGGACGTGGCCCACCGCCTAGAGATGAGCCTGCAGCAGGGCTGGGAGGCGCTGGCCGCGTATGAGAACCGGCTGACCCAGGACGACGCGGTGCCCGAGAGTGCCCAGGCCCTGGACAGCAAGAGGCAGGAGCTGGTGGTGAGTGCGATTAGGAAATTTAGGGAGCCTCAGAACCCCGTCTCTCCAGGTGCCCACAACCCTCCAGCTCTGAACAGGTGGGGACGGAGGCCCCGAGCACCAGGGCAGTGAGCCCTCAGGGTTTGAAAGGCTGTAGTGGGCCAACTTAGAAGTTGCGGATGGAGGCCCATGGCATAAATCCCAGCTGCTCATGGGGCCGGTGTGGCTTGTGAAAATCAGGTGCTTGATTTTAAAATTGAATATCTGCATAAAATTGCCCAGATTTCCAGGATCTCTGGGCAAGCAGATCTGGCCAGCTCGGCCCTCATGCTCTGGGAGCGGATGGCACCCCCACCCCCAGCATCTACTTTATCTGCCCAGTTGCCCTGGGGTCACTTCACAGGATGCTGTGGGCACCCAGGTCTGTGGGCCGTTAGGAGGCTGCTTATTCACACCGGTCCACAGGATCCTTGCTCTGTGCTGATGTTCCCACCTCAGAGCCAAGGAAACTGGCTCAGAGAGAAAGCCTCTGCCCAGGCCTTGAGGCTGGAGAGCAGCCGGCCACTCTGGTCCTGGGCACATGCCGCTTCCTGCGAGGATCTTACACAGTAGTTTTTCCGGCTTGTGTTCACGGTGACAGAACGGAACACTGCAGAAATGACCACCAGGTGTAATGAGAAACACAGAGGCAAAGCCCTCGTCCTCCCCCCGCCCAGGCTTCCCACCCCCCCAAAGCAGGAGACCCCAGACCATTGGGGCGGTGCCGCCCTGACACGCGGAGCTCTGGCCGCAGTGCCCACCGTCTGCTTCTCTCCGCCCTGGCAGGCCCTGGCCTCCGAGCTGCAGGCCCAGAAGTCCCTGCTCAGTGACGTGGAGCAGAACCTGCAGGCGGCCAAGCGGTGCTCGGGTTCCCTGGCCAGCTGCTTCCAGGAGCACTGCCCGGACCTGGAGCGCCAGGAGGCCGAGGCGCACCGGCTGGGCCAGCGTTCCGACAACCTCCGCCAGCAGGTGGAGCTCAGGTGAGCCCCGTGGGCGAGCTGCAGCCTCTGCTCAGCTCGTCTGCTGTGAGCGGCTTGCTTTCTAGACTTTGTTTTGGGAAAAAGCAATCCATCTGCAAAGTAAAAAGGGGATTACGAGCAGCCCCTGCCCCACGGTGGGCATGGCTGCCAGTCTGTGTACACTTCCAGAAATATTCTTGAGGGGGCCGGGGGGGTGGTGGCGTGAATGACAGCCCACCACATCCGCCGCATCCTGTGTGCTCCCGTCCTACGCCTTGTCGGCCGCAGGAGTCCCTAAGTGTGACCTCCGCTTGTGTTTTCTGGAAGAGCTCCTGTAGAGCAGATCCCGCGTCCCTCAGTGCTGGGTGCAGTGCACCAGTGGGGCAGCCATGCAGACCCGCAAGCGGGTTGTGTGTGTGTTAGATTTTAACTACAAACTCAGCCTCTTTACTTGGTATCGGAGTTGCCTGGGCCATCTGCTCCGTGAGGCAGGGCCAGCAGCTGGTGTCTGTCAATGAACTTGTCCATCTCATCACGTGGTTGAATTTACTGGCGTAAAATTGTTCATCATATTCTCTGCCCTTTCACGGTTTACAGGACTTGAGGGGATGTCCCCCGCCCCCATTCCTGATGTTGTACCTTTCCTATAGTTCTATTTGCACTTCCTTTTTCCTTCCTGATCCTTCTGAGGTTTGTCAATTCACTGCTCTCCTGTTTTTGTTCTTTCACGGGCATCTGTTCATTATTTCCTACTGCTGCTTAGGTTTGCTCCTTTTCTTTAAAAAAATTTTTTTAATGTTTCTTTTTGAGAGAGAGAGAGAGAGCGTGCAAGCACGCAACAGGGGAGGGGCAGAGAGAGAGGGAGACCCAGAATCTGAAGCAGGCTCCAGGCTCTGAGCTGTCAGCACAGAGACCAGTGGGGGGCTCGAACCTGTGAACCACAAGATCATGACCTGAGCTGAAGCTGGATGCTTAACTGACTGAGCCCCCCAGGTGCCTGTTTCTTTCAGATCATTACTTTGAGAGCCTCCTCCTTTTCCAACAGAAGCAGTTAATACTATGTATCTCCAAGTGCTGCTTTTGCTACGTCCCACCAATGTTCATGTTTCATTTTCAGCGAGTTCACATTTCCTAATGTCTTCTGTGATTTGTCCTTGGACTTGTGAGTTAAGTCTTGTGAAACAGAGCAGGCTTCTCTGCCAGTTAGTATGTGTGGACCTACCTGTGCTGCTCCGAGGTCAGGGAGTAGTCTAACTTAACATTCCGTAATTTGGTTAACTACTTTTTTTTCAAAATGTTTATTTTTGAGAGAGAGAGACATACACACAAGGCGAGTGGGGGGGGCGAGGGGGGGGGGGAGACTCAGGAATGGTGGGTGAGCTCATGACCTGAGCCGAAGGATGCCCAACTGATTGAACCACCCAGGTGCCCCAACTACTCTCTTTCTGAGGAATGTTTAGGTTATTTTGTTAGGTTATATTTGATCCCTCCTGCTTTTAAAACATGAGCAAAGATGATTTCTTTAAAAAGAGATAGGAGGCCACGCCTGGGTGCCTCAGTCGGTTAAGCCTCCAACTTCAGTTCAGGTCATGATCTCACGGTTGGTGGGTTCGAGCCCCGCGTTGGGCTCTGTGCTGACAGCCAGCTCGGAGCCTGGAGCCTGCTTCGGACTCTGTCTCCCTCTGTCTCTGACCCCCTGCTCATGCTGTCTCTCTTTCTCTCTCAGAAATTAAAAAAAAAAAAAAAAAAAAAAAAAAAAAAAAAAAAAAAAAAAAAAAAAAAAAAAAAAAAAAGCACATAAAAATAAATAAATAAAGGGTGGGGGGAGATAGGAGGAATCTCCTGACTGGGGCAGAGGCCTGACAGGCTCTCGTCCGTAGGGCCCAGAGCCTGCAGAGCGCCAGGGCCGCGTATGACAACTACCGCAGCGGCTACGACCACACGCTCCAGTTCTTGTCTCACACCCCCAGCTACGAGCCCCAGGAGACAGACAGCCTCAGCCAGATGGAGACCAAGCTGAAGAATCAGAAGGTAAGGCGGATGCGTCCGCGTTCACAGGCCGACAGCGGCTCGGGGGCTGTTGGAGGTCGGCAAGGCCCAGGCGTGCAGGGGAGCCAGGCGGTGGCTGCCGCCTGCCCTGGTGGGAGAAGGCAAAGGCCAGGCAGAGACGTGTCCTCGAGGGACCTGGGCCCTGCCTGGCTGCCAGCACCCAACTCTGAAAACAAGAGCGGTCTCGCTCCCTCCTCGGTGCCCAGCCCAGGGCCTGGCCCAGCGTGGACAGTCCACGCAGGCTGGCCGAGTGAGCAGATGGCTACAGCAACACAAGAGGGGTCCTCGTGGTAAAAAAAAAAAAAATCGCATTTCCTAAGTTCAGAGTCCCTGGTCCCCTGGAAGGCAGCAGTGTCTCAGGAGTGACGGACACAGGACAAGGGACACAAAACCCCAACTGCCTAGACTCAATCCCAGGTCCCGACCCTAACAGCCATGTCCCCATGGGCAACTCACTGAGGGTAACTGTGCCTCAGTTTCCTTGCTCATACACTGGAGATAGTGACAGCCCTTACCTCACAGGACATCTTCAAGATGACGTGAGATCGTCTGAGTAAGATATTAGAGCCGGGCCTGACACCTGGTTTCCTGGCAAAGACGACGATGTTGCTGGCGCTTCCTCACAGGGCCGGAGAATTGCCTTTTGTGACAACTTACACAAGGAAGCCGTTCATGACTCCTTGCACTACAGGAGGAGTAGGGTTTCAGATTCTGAGGAATCCAGCTACTCTGTCAAGGGTGGTTTTTGGTTTGGTTTGGTTTTGTTTTTTATGTTTAACATCTCTGTTGTTTGACAGAACCTGCTGGATGAAATAGCACGGAGGGAAGAGGAAGTCCAGAAAGTCTGCACCTGCTCCCAGCAGTACCAGCAAGCTGTCAAGGTGAGCCGGGAGCTCCCGCCCCGAGTGTAAGGCGGGAGGGCTGCACAGAGAGGCGCTGGGGCTGGTGGGTCGTCCTCGGGCGCCGCGGGCAGCCCTGGGAGTGGGCACCGCCCTTGAGGAAAACTGTGTTCCCGACACCGAACACCAGAGAAGGGACTGCTGCTGCTTGAAGCAGTAAACTGGGAGCATTTATCCCAGAGGGAAAACAAAACAACAAAGTAGAATAAATAAAATCTTCATAGCGTTCTTTACCGAAGCAAAAGAGAAAAACTAGAGCTAACCTACGGGCCGAGGGTGGAGAAACGGCGAGGTCAGTGGATCACGAAGCCGGCAGAGCGCTAAAGGGGGGAGATCGGGCGCAGGAGCATCAGGAGAACCGGCTCACGAACTGTGAGGAGAAAGGAGCGTGCCACACTCAGGGCCCGGAGGGGGCTCCGTCTGGGGCAGGAGGGGACTGCGGGCCTCCCTTCTGCCGTGTCCTGGGTCCAGGGACACGGCCCTGGACAGCTGATGTGCGATGGTTCTCAGAATGGCCTGGCAGTTAGCGCAGGATGCAGCCGTGCAGACCTCCGCAGTCAGCTACGAGGGGCAGAAGGACGTTGCTGTCTCGACCTCACTTTATCTGCCCTCTGCCCCGTCTCTCTCTTACCCAGGACTATGAGTTAGAAGCAGAGAAACTAAGGTCCCTTCTTGATTTGGAGAACGGAAGGAGCAGCCACGTCACCAAGAGAGCCAGGCTCCAGTCCCCTGCCGCCAAAGTGAGGGAAGAGGTGAGCCCCGTGGGCAGGCCTGGGGGAGGCGCAGCACGCAGGCCTCGGAGACGCACCCCAACAGGGGAGTGGGGCCCAGAGCCCTCCTGGGTGCAGGCAGACCCGTTCAGTAAGAAAAGATGATAAACTTGTTCTCAGGCAGTGACGCGGATATACCTGGAAAGAGCCTGCCCCAGGGGTCTGGGGGAAGTACACGTGGAGGCCGGGGGTTAGCTCCTTCCGCGTACGGGTACGTTTCGGCTCAGAGAGAGAGACCTGCTTACGGTCGCAGCAGACTTTCAGTCCTCTTACTCTAAATCCAGTTTCTCCGCTAGCTGAGACTACAGCACAACTCCAGGTAGCAGGAGATCAGAAGCTACCCTCTATCCCCAAAGGCCAAACTTCTCAAACACGGTCCGGCTCCCTTCTGTTCAGCCTGTTGACTCTTGTTTGCTGACTGCTCTCCTGCAGGAAGCGGCTCTTGCTGCCAAGTTCACTGAAGTTCACGCCGTCAACAGACAGAGGCTGCAGAATCTGGAGTTTGCTCTGAGTCTCCTGCGACAGGTAATGGATCTTAGGAAGACTTTCTACTTAAGACTATTCCAGCGGGTCAGAAACGAGGCCCATTCTGCCTCAAGGACACAGTCCGTGAGCTGGTGGTGGCGTCCCTGGCTAATGGACGGCACCAGCGCGAGTGCTGGCCCAGCCAGCACTTCTCTTGGCACGAAAGCAACACGTGTTCCGTCCAACAAACATTTGCCGAGTCCCCAGGGCAGGTAACTTGTTTTCAGGGGCCCACGTCTGTCCATCCATACGGTGGAAAATGACCTAGTGCCACCGTGGAAGTCTCTGTACCGAGCGCAGCAAGCAGAGTTGCAGAAGAGGGGACGGCTGCTCGTGCAGAAACATAAACATGTGGCACGTGCTAAACACGTACATGTCTCAAAGATGACAGCCTCTGGGAACAGCACCGGAGGTGGGACTGTGGCCATGGTTATAAACTACTACTTAAAAAACCTAAACTGTGTGTCTTACCACCTTCTAAAGCAACCCTAGAACTCCGTGAACCCGACAGTGAGGGAGCTTGGTGGGCAGGGTCACAGGGGGACTGGTCTCACCAGCCAGGTGGCAACAGGCCGGGCAGAGCCTTAACCACGCACTGTCTTCTCCTCCTCAGCAGCCAGAGGTGGGGGCGAGCCCCAAGCCCCTGCAGCCCGGCGCCCCGGGCTCCGCGGGGGAGGAGACGTGGAAGGTCCAGGAGGAGCTGGAGGAGGAGACTGAGCGGAGGCAGCAGCTGGAGAAGGAGGTCAGGAGCGCCCAGGAGGAGGTCCAGGCCCTGCAGCAGCGGAGCCCACAGGAGGCGGTGGTGCAGAAGCAGGTGCTGAAGAAGGTGCCAGACCCGGCGCTGGAGGAGAGCTTCCAGCAGCTGCAGCAGATCCTGGCTGCGGAGCGGCACAAGAACCAGCTGCTGCAGGAGGAGCTGGAGGCGCTGCGGCTGCGGCTGCGCGCCCTGGAGCAGGAGAGCCTGGACGGGGGGCAGGAGTACATGGTCAAGGAGGTCCTGCGCGTCGAGCCGGACCGAGCCCAAGCGGACGAGGTCCTGAGGCTGAGGGAGGAGCTGGAGGAGCTGAGGCGGCAGAAGGGCACCCGGGAAGCGGAGGCGGCTCTCCTGCAGCAGCGCATAGCGGCCCTGGCCGAGGAGAAGGACCGGGCCCAGGAGAAGGTCACCGAGAAGGAGGTGGTGAAACTGCAGAATGACCCCCAGCTGGAGGCCGAGTACCGGCAGCTGCGGGAGGCCCAGCAGCGGGAGGGCAAGCTCAGGGCGGAGCACGAAGAGGAGCTGAGCTTCCTCCAGGACAAGCTCAAGAGGCTGGAGAAGGAACGCGCCATGGCAGAGGGGAAGATGACGGTGAAGGAGGTGCTCAAGGTGGAAAGGGATGTGGCCACCGAGAGGGAGGTCGGCGACCTCAAACGCAGGTATGAGGATGAGGCCGCCAAGGCTCGCACCAACCAGAGGGAGAAGACTGAGCTGCTTCGCAAGATTTGGGCCCTGGAGGAGGAAAATGCCAGGGTGCTGGTGCAGGAGAAGGTGCGGGAGATTGTCCGGCCGGACCCCGAGGCAGAGAGGGAAGTCGCCAACCTCCGCATGGAGCTTGTGGAGCAGGAGCGCAAGTACCGGGCGGCCGAGGAGCAGCTGAAGAGCTACCAGAGCGAGCTGGAGGCGCTCAGGAGGCGGGGCCCCCAGGTAGAGGTCAAAGAGGTGACTAAGGAAGTCATCAAGTATAAGACTGACCCCGAGATGGAGAAAGAGCTTCAGAGGCTCAGGGAGGAGATTGTGGACAAGACCAGACTTATTGAAAGGTGTGACTTAGAAATCTACCAGCTGAAGCAAGAGATCCAGTCCCTGAAGGACACCAAACCCCAGGTACAGACCAAGGAGGTGGTCCAGGAGATCCTCCAGTTCCAGGAAGACCCCCAAACCAAAGAGGAAGTGGAGTCTCTGCGGGCCAGGCTCTCAGAGGAACAGAAGAGACAAGTCGATCTGGAGAGAGAGAGGGCGTCCCAGGAGGAGAAGATCAGGCAGAAGGAGGAGGAGCTGTCCCGGGTGAAGGAGAAGGTGGTCCAGCAGGAGGTGGTCAGGTACGAAGAGGAGCCCAGCCTGCGGGCAGAGGTGGACGCCTTCACCGAGAGCATCGATGTGGAGCTGAGGCAGATCGACAACCTCCGCGGGGAGCTGCGGCGGCTGCAGCGCAGGCGCGCGGAGCTCGAGCGCCAGCTGGAGGAGCTGGACCGCGAGCGGCAGGCCCGCAGGGAGGCCGAGCTGGAGGTGCAGCGCCTGAAGCAGCGGCTGGCCGACCTGGAGAAAGAGGAGGGGGAGGCCCGGGAGAAGGTGACCCTCAAGCAGAAGGTGGTGCTGCAGCAGGACCCGCAGCAGGCCAGGGAGCACTCTCTGCTCAAAGTGCAGCTGGAGGAAGAACGGCACCGGCGGCAGGTCCTGGAGAGCGAGCTCGAGACCCTGAAAAAGAAGCTCGTCAACCTGGAGAAGATGGAGGTCAAGGAGAAGGTGGTCTTCTCTGAAAGCGTCCAGGTAGAGAAAGGCGACACCGAACAAGAGATCCAGAAGCTCAAGAGCAGCCTGGAGGAGGAGAGCCGGAGCAAGAGGGCGCTGGACGCAGAAGTGAGTCGGCTGGAGACCAAGCTGTCGGAGCTGGAGTTCTCTAACTCCAAGTCGTCCAAGGAGCTGGACTTCCTCAGGGAAGAAAACCACAGGCTGCAGCTGGAGCGGCAGAGCCTGCAGCTCGAGACCCGGAGGCTCCAGTCAGAAATGGAAATGGCTGCCACAGAAACCCGCGACCTGAGAAACACCCCCACGGTGGACTCGGGGACGACCCTGGACTCCAGGCTGTGGTCCCTGGAGAGAGAGCTGGACGACCTCAAGAGGCTCTCCAAAGACAAAGACCTGGAGATCGATGAGCTGCAGAAGCGCCTGGGCTCCGTGGCCGTCAAGAGGGAGCAGAGAGAGAACCACCTGCGGCGCTCCATCGTGGTCATCGACCCCGACACTGGCCGGGAGCTGTCCCCAGAGGAAGCCCATCGGGCCGGCCTCATCGACTGGAACATGTTCGTGAAACTCAGGAGCCAGGAGTGTGACTGGGAGGAAATCTCTGTGAAGGGTCCCAGTGGTGAGTCCTCCGTGATCCACGACAGGAAGTCTGGCAGGAAGTTCTCCATTGAAGAGGCCCTGCAGAAAGGACGGCTGACCCCGGCTCAGTACGAGCGCTACGTCAACAAGGATATGTCCATCCAGGAGCTGGCCGTCCTGGTGTCCGGGCAGAAGTAGGTCTGGTCCACCTCTTCACCTTCTTTGAAGCAGACAACCCGCCGGCCGTCTCCTAGCCAGAACTGCCGGGTCTTCTCCTCCCTGACCTCCCTGTGCAGGCTCCAAACCTGTGCAGAGCTGAGCCCTTCTCACTGTCATTCAACCTGGGTGAGGGACCTGCTTCATCCTCTGATGATTAGACACCTACGATGCCCCTCTTCTGTCCCTTTCCTACACACTTCCATCAATAGACTTCTTGTGTGACACCTGGAAGCTTCCCAAAAAACTAAAGCACACGACAGCCAAAGTGGAGGAGCCGTTCCACGTGCCGGCCTTCACACCCCAGGGGTCGAAAGGCCTCCCTTCCACACACCTTGGTACAAGTGTACCAATGGACTGGGCCCCTCGGGGCTGCCAACCTGCATTCACACACAACCCAGGATTCTGGCTGAGAGCCCACTTTCTGTCAGAGGTCTCCTGGTGAGCTAGATCCAGGCTCGGTGCCAGAAGAGGCGCAAAGAAAACAGAACAGCGTCTGGCCTTTGGTGCTAGAGTGAAGGTTAACTGTCAGCCAAAATGTCCCAGGAACATGCATCATTAGAGAATGTGTTGTGGTTCTGAAATTAAAGTATTTTCATAATAGACTGTTGCTAGTAGCCTTAGTTTTAATGCCTTACAAGTCTTGTGTGTTAGCTCATTGGTATTTAGGTATATACTACACTTTGATTTTTCACCAAATGAATTTTAGGTTCTGTTATCTCATATATTACGGAAGGAAATGGGAACTCTATTTATAGTGCAAAAATAAACACCTGGTGGCTTGATTCTAATTTAATGTTGTTTCTTCTTTTGCATGTGAAGCTTAGTTGCTTCTCCTGCCCCTCTTGGCTCCTGGCAGCAAGGGATAGTCCACATATACTGGCTCCCAGGGGAGGAAGAATTAGTTGCAAATACGGTAAAAAGAATTAGTTGGCAAAATGATGTTTTGGAAACCTTGAAACAATTTATTGAGTTGCTTTATACAAGATTAACAATTTCCACCCCCCGCCCCCCCATACCAACATCATCGCGCCGCAGCACAAAAGCCACAGCCCCTCTCACACCTAAGGAACGGCTGCGCCAAGGAAAGCGCCGCAGCCCCAGGCCCCGGGAGCCCGTCTGCCCGGCCATGGCTGTTTAGGTCATTCACTCTTTCGTTACCACAAATAAAGCATACAGAAGAAAAAGAAATCTCATAAACTCCCCATCAAAGAAACATTTCCCTGAGGCAAGAGGCATCACTAGATTCCTAAAAATGAGGGTATTCAGCTCCAGCTGCACACTCAATGGTACACGGGGAGGAGGGAGCGAGCGCTGCAGGGAAGGGACCTTGGGTGTTCTTGGGCGGAGAAGCCTGGAGAGTTCCCACTGCTCAGTGCTCACGGAAGGCCTCTGCAAGGCTCTGAGCTCAGCAATACAAATCTCTTCTTTGGCTCTTTTGCTACTACCTAAGACTACTCTGTAAACAAACTGGAAACCCAAGATTCAAAAAATAGATACAATGAAGGGATAAGGAATCCACTTTAGCCAGATGTGAAACACATGTTGGTTCTTACGTTAAAACAAAACAAAAAAACAAAACAAAACAAAACAAAAAACCCAGAGGCCTAGCTGGATAGCTGATAGAGGTCTTGCTCCGCTGGAAACTCGGCAAACTTCTGCATGAATGGTGAGTTACTGAGCACTGTACCCTGGAAGGCAGGGACCGAGAGAGCTGCCTGTACATTCTGAGGAGGCTGCTGACCCTTAACATATTTGCAATCACTTAGCTGAAGGGGTCAGTTCAGACGGGCCTTGCGGTGCACACTTCACAGGACTGGCAAGCGCCCCAAACGTCCTTGTGAAGCAGCCGCTGGTGGAGTGCACTACAGGCAGCTGTCCTAGTCTGTCACTGACGCACTCTCCAAGTTCATCAGCGCTCCACCCTCAAGTCAGCGCACAGCTCTGCCGCCTGGAAAGCCCTAGGACGTCAAGGCCCGTTTCTACACGGCAGACGCTTCACAGGGGCCTGTTCCCGCAGCTCTGCCTGAGAATGGTTTCTAAATAAAACAAACTGGAATGTCTGTGACTTGGAACCCCTTGTATCCTTGGCCCTCAGAGATGAAGGGCTTTGGGGCTCTTCAGTCCACCTGAATGAACTCTGAAAAACAAAATGGGGGCCCTGGCTCTACTGGGACCTGGGGGCCCAGATGACCTTCAAGTCAGGACGGCACAGATTAGGATGTGCAACTGTAAAAAACTCAAACTGGCTATGTCTTAAATACAGACATATCTTTTTTAAAAAGTCTTTATCTGAGATCCACTCAGAGGGCTGAATGGACGTGTGTCTAATTCTGCTCCACCATAAAGGCACTGGAATTATGTCTTACTATAACATGACATGCGGAAAGCAGTCCCATTCTATCCAATGCATTAATGGTAATAATGAAACATGGACCAAAATAAGTGTCTTTAAAAATCCTGTCACAATTGTTGAATCTACAAAGGTCTTTTCTCTGAAAGAGCTTCATTGTCATGTTCAGCAGAGAAGCTGGCCCCCACCACGATGAGCACGCATTAGGTGTTCTGAGTGTTTTTCAAAAAGACAAGGTAAGTCTCCCAGCTGTGTGTCAGCCTGGGTTTTTGTCCTGTTGAGCACACAGCCTGAGGATGGGACGGACACCATGACTGTCAGGGATCCCACTGTGGCCAGAAGGAGTCCCTGATCAGGAGGGCACCATGAGGTACTCTGACCAAATGCTGGGGTCAAGCAGGTTTAAAATAGGTGTGCCCTGCTCTGCCCCGACACCAGAGCTTCGTACATGACCTAGCACGCACCCCAGCCCAGAGCTGCCCCTACAACGATTGTCCATGACCGAGCCGCGGGGCCCGGGGCACCAAGCCTGTCAGTGCCTCCGGAGAAGCCCAGGGCTGCTCCCCTTGCTGAAGGCACACCACAGTGCCAAGAGACGCTCCCCTCAGCGCTCACACCTTCGCCGGAAGGAAACCAATTGGCAGAAAGAGCATAGTGATTATCCAGTTTCCGAGACCTACTTGGTCAGCGTCCACCCAGACCTAAGTTAGGCGGGCCTTTCCTCTGAAGAGGTCACAATTTCCGTGATACACCAGCCCCTTTCCCATGAAGCTGAGAAGCATCTGGAAAAGAATAAAGAAAAAACACAAGCCTTTCAGGATCTCGGATTCCTTTAAGGCAGCAGTAACAAAAATTCAAGGGGATCACTTAACTGGCAAAAGCCCCTGAAAGCTGAGTGTTCTAAGGCTCAAACGAACCCAAAAACTCTTGCTGGAGGCTGAGATGCAGCCTGCAGTGTGCATGGCACGCATGAGGGCAGGGGCTCGCCACATGCCTGCCACTGCAGCCATGTGTGTTCTTGGTCGCCACCAACGTCCCCTGGCAGCCTGGGCTCTGTTGTGGGGTCCCCAGACCGTGCTGCACTCAAGCAGCAATAAGACTCTCACCATCAGAACCCTCAGGTCCTACGAGACCAGCTCAAGGAGCTAGAAGGCTAGCGTTCTGAGTCTGCACAGGAAAGAGAGCACAACAGATGCAGTCACACAGTTTTCCATTTACAACCACTCGATGGAATCCTCCAACCTCAAGATGTAAAGGAGACCGAAGCGGTACAAGAAAGCACTGCCCCCTTCCTTATTTTTTGCACTGAAAATAGCAAGGGCCAATAGTCATGTTTCCAATGGCTCTTCAATTATTTTCTTTTAAAGTGTGACATTCATGAAAGCAAGCAGAGGCAGGGCTATCTTTCAAATCACAAGGTCTCACCTCGGTGGTTCTGTGACCCCACATTACCCTCTTAGCTACAGCAGCAGCTGCCAGTGTGAGGTGAGTCCGTTGCAGCTACCACTTCTCTAGAGGAAAACAGAGTCCTTGTTCACACAGGCTTAGCCCCTCGCTTCCTTTCTCTAAAGAATGAAAATTTCCACCTTACAAATCTTCAATCCCTTCTTAAATGCAGTCAGCCTCCAGCATGCACTAGGAACATGTCAGCCTCGGGCCAGGGACCCACAGCACATGTGGTGGCGCACACACTCGGAAGCAACAGGACACAGGCACACGCAGCCAGGCAGCTCCCTGTCTTACTCCCACCTCGGAGCCTCACACCAGGGCCACCCCAGGCTCAGCATCCTGCAGAACAGCTCTCCCCGGACCGGAGTGGCCTCCTTGGGCCTCTCTGCAGCAGGCCTACAGTAGTAAGAAGAGCAGGAGGCCGAGACCCAGATCTCGTGAGGCTGCCCACCAGCGTCCCATTAGGTGTACTTAAGAATCAGGTTCCAACTGGGGCACTTGGGTGGCTCAGTCGGTTAAGCGTCTGACTTCGGCTCAGGTCATGATCTCATGGTTCACGGGTTCGAGCCCCACGTCAGGCTCTGTGCTGACAGCTCAGAGCCTGGAGTCTGTTTCAGATTCTGTGTCTCCCTCTCTCTCTGACCCTCCCCTGCTCACGCTGTCGCTGTCTCTCTCTCAAAAATAAATAATAGATTAAAAATTAAAAAAAAAAAATCAGGTTCCAGCTGCCTTCTCACAGCAATACCACACCCCTTTCTGAAAGCCTTTGCTCTACAGAGACATAGCCCCTGCCGTGTTCCCGCAAGTGTGCCTTCACCCTTGAACTCAACTGAAAGCTGCTCCACTTGGGCACACATGCTGGCATCACAGGTAAGGGTCCCTCCTAACAGCCCGCCACCGTGATCGTGCCGTTGGGCTCTCCCTTTCACTAAAGCTATAAGCGCCTTTTGGTGCCTGGGTGGCTGAGTCAGTTAAGGGTCCAACTCATTTATTTATTTTTGAGAGAGCTAGTGAGCCCAAGCTGGGGTGGGGCAGAAATAGAATCCGAAGCAGGCTTCATACTATCAGCACAGAGCCCAATGCAGGGCTGGAACTCACTAACAGTGAGGTCATGACCTTAGCCAAAACCAAAGAGGGAGATGCTTAACTGACTGACCACCCAGGTGCCCCACTAAGCAACTGATGTCTGATTTTGGCTCAGGTCATGATCTCAAGATTCACTGGATCAAGCCCCACATCAGGTTCCATGCCGACAGTGAAGAGCCTGCTTGGGATTCTTTCTCTCTTTGTCCCTCTCTCTCTCTGCCCTCCACGCCCCACCCCCCCCCCCCCCCCCCCCCCCCCCCCGGCCCCCGCCTGCCACCATGACACTCTCAGTCTCTCTCAACAAACAAACACATAAATAAAGCTTTCTGTTCGCTAGCAGCACCTGGAAGGTGTAGCAGCTTAAATGTGAACACTTTTCAGTTCCCCAATTAAACCTTGAAAATGAGCACCAATGTGAGCACCAAGATTAACTAAGAGAATTCCCCTGCTTTGAACACAGGCCATCACTACATCCCCTGTGAGCACACGGGGTAAGGCCGACCCGGGGGTAATCCCAAGAGGGGAACAAGGGGATATTCCAAAGTGGAAACCTATGTTGATCTGAGTACCCAAAGAGCCTGAGCCTTGAAGGACAATCCAAGATAACACAGTGACAACGAGTGAAAGACACTGAACTCCCTAGCAGCAGACAAGGCATCTTAACAAGTGGAAGGCAGAATAGCACATGGTGCACGTGGCACTCTGACCACCTGGCAATTACCTGGCAGACTCTGCGGGATGTGGGTGGACACGGCAGCGTGTGGGAGAGGCGCTGCCCGGGGTGGGCTGGAGTGCAAGCCAGCCAGGAGACCTGAGAGAAAACAGGAGGGGAGAAAAGAACAAAACACACACATTGAAGACAGGAACAGAAAAGCCACTTCAGTGGAAGAGAGCCCAGACAACCTACTGGACTGGTTCTGAGTCAGAACCCCAAGGGGAGGGGGCTCAGCACAGTTCCCAGGAACGCTGCCCGGGATCACACATCAGACAAACACAGGAACCCAGCATACAACAACAGAACTCATCAATCACAGCACAGCCAGTGGGGACCTTCTGCCCATCCAGCATGAGGAGAGAAGCACTTACTATGGTTGAGGCCATGGTGGAACGTCCCAGGGGCAGGACCCGTGACGATAGCATCCTTGGAAACCCCTGCTTTGGCAGAGGACTCGGCGCTGAAGGAAACCACATGGAGGGGAAACTGGGAGATGATCCCGAGGGAGTTGGAATTCATGGCTCCAGGCAGCTTCGGGCCACCGGACTTGTAGGACGCAGACAGCAGATTTAAGGGCGAGGAGCTGGCCAGCAGCACAGCCCCACTCGTTCCTTTCTGGGGAGAAAACACAGCACGGTCAGAGCACCAGCCTTGTCCACAGCTCACTCACAAACCAAAGCTGGAAACGGATGTGCAGGGCAGGAACCCACTTGTAGACCGCCCCTTGTGAAGGCGGCCCCTACTCTGCTGCCCTCAAAGGAAGGAAGAGGACAGTCTCTGAACTGGCATGGAGTGCAGCGCCTGGGTGGCTCAGTTGGTTAAGTGTCTGACTTAAGCTCAGGTCATGATCTCACTTTGTAGGTTTGAGCCCCATGTCAGGCTCTGTGCTGGCAGCTCAGAGCCTGGAGCCTGCTTCGGATTCTGTGTCTCCCTCCTCTCTACCCCTCCCCCGCTTGCACTCGGTCTCTCTCTCAAAAATAAATTAAAAAATAAAAAAGCCAGGTATTAAATATGCCTCCTTTATGCAAGAAATGAAGACCACCTTATGCAGACATCCACAGCTGTGGGCATATAGAAACACCAGTGTGTTCCTATTTATATACACTAAACATAACACACACACACACGCGCGTGAGCGCGTTTTGAACTTGGTCTTTAGAAAGAAATCAGGAAAGATACACCTGGGTGGCTCAGTTGGTTAAGCATCCGACTTCGGCTCAGGTCACAATCTCACCATTTGTGGGTTCAAGCCCCGCGTCAGGCTCTGTGCTGACAGCTAGCTAGGAGCCTGGAGCCTGTTTCAGATTCTGTGTGTGTCTCTCTCTCTGACCCTCCCCTGTTCACACTGTCTCTTTCTCTCTCAGAAATAAATAAATAAACATTTTTAAAAATATTAAAAAGAAAGAAAGAAATCAGGAAACCAAGGAACACAGCCACCTTGCGGGGGTTGGAACAGGCTAGACGTAGGTGAGACCTTGCTGAACATACCTTTATATAGTTTTGTCTTTGTAACCGCAGAGTCATTTTATGTATTAGAAACGTGAAACAATTGCTCTCTCTCATTTCCCCAGCCTATATCCAAACTTCTCATAATTACCTATCAGCAAGCCTCATCGGCCATTGGACTCTGTCAAATTGCCTTGGTCTGATCTGCAGTGTCCTTTAAAATTCAACTAAAAGAGGGGCGCCTGGGTGGCTTAGTCGGTTAAGCGTCCGACTTTCGCTTAGGTCATGATCTCGCGGTTCGTGGGTTCGAGCCCCGCGTCGGACTCTGCTGACTGCCAGCCCAGAGCCTGGAGCCTGTTTCAGAGTTTGTGACTCCCTCTCTCTCTGACCTTCCCTGCTCACTCTGTCTCTCTCTCTCTCTCCTAGAAATAAATAAAAACATTAAAAATTAAAAAAAAAAATAAAAATAAAAAAAATAAAATTCAACTAAAAGAGAATCACTCTTACAAGTTACTGATTTCCTGGGGCATCTGAACATCTCCACAGAACTCATGATCTGAGAGATGATACCATACTCACTTACTTGTTTTGAGAGATGGACAAATAGGTGGCGATGAAATATGAAAGGACTTTTGTGGCTCATTCTATGCCACCCAGGATCACAGCATCTCTGCAAACTAGTCCTTTCCCTCTGCTCATCCTCAGAGCCTGGGATTCCTACCACTAGCAAAGCAAAGACCTGAAAACAGGAAGCCCCGTCCTCCTCCTGATTTCCGGGCTCACTGTTCCTACCTGACCTTCAGTAATCAGACCTCACTCTCTGACCAGGGCAAGGCAAGCGGCCCTGTCCCCCAGACTCACAAGGGGCAGGCTGCTGTGCCAGGACACTCACTGGCAAGGAGGTAGACGATGTCATGCTGCTAACTGCGCTGGACTTCAGGGAGGAGGTCAGTAGCTTTGCCACTCCCTGGGTCCCACCACTGGAGTCTCCATTTGGACCACCCGGAGGGGCCACCAGGGTCAGCTTCTGGGAAACGGGTGGTTTTTTCACTGCAGAGCCTGGGACGGGTCTGCTGGCAGACTGTCCTGCGGAGGGAGGCTGTACACCGGGGAGCAGGTTCCCGGAAGTGGAGCTCTGGACTGGTGTTCCTCCAGAGGAAGAGCTGCCAGAAGAAACCCCATGTTTAGAGACAGAGCTGGCAAAGGGACTATTCTTGTAAGACGGCCCTGAAGAGCTGACTGAGTGCTGTTTTGCTGGATGGCTCAGGGCAGTGGAGGACGAGGCTGGCGTCTTATGAGAGTTGCTGCTGGAGGCCGGTGTGCCTCCTGAAGAGGCTGGCGTGGAGGGATGGAAGCTCTGGCCTTTGGTTGCTGTCTTCACAAGCTGGAGGAGGGAACGATGGCACTGTGGGGAGGAAGGCTTGGGGCCCTGGAGCTTATTGACAAAAGGAGAAGGGGGGGTGAAGCTCTTCTGCTGTTGAGCACCCGCATGAAACACTTTCACGTGGGGGCCGGGCACAGGAGCCGCCGCCTGGGGTGTGTGAGACGTCCGTGGCAAGCCGTGGTGCTTTGCTTTGGACGGGTGCACTTCCTGCAGGCCCTTGCTGAGCGCAGTCTGACAGGACAGCTCTTTGTAGCCAGAACTCTCTGGTTTTTTCTCCTGAGAGGACTGCCCCAGTGCCAAAGCCTGTTCAGCCAGAAAATTGAGGGGAGACTGCAGAGAACTAGAAGGCGGTGGGGCGGAAGGGTTGGACTTTGGGAAGTTCCTCTTCTCGTCTGCACATGCGGTCCCTGCGATCTTCTCTGAAGGTGCTTTCGGGGGCACAGGCAGTGTGAACTCAGAGCTCCCACTTGCTCTGCTGTTCAGCACAGCCAGTTCCTTAGACACAGTCTCCAATGAGGAGGCTGAATTATGGATCAAGTCTCCGTCCAACGAGTCCTCCAGGTTGATAGGAGCAGGATTAGCAAGGCTGCCAGACGCCTGGGATGAGAGCTCCCTGTTTGTGGCCCCAATGCTCAGGCCTCCTCCTGCGTGTTCTGAAGGCAAAGCCAGGGGGCCGCCAATCTGGCCGGATGAGACGGAAACCTTTTTATCAGGCTTAGAAGATGATTCCTAAAGGAAAGTAGAAATTCCGATGGTTAGAAACGTTGAAGATGCCAACACTGGCCCTGTGGTAAGGATGCAAATGTGAGAGCACCACAGGGCCCAAAAAACCCTGGCCTTCCTGCACGGTCACAAAACAAGGGAGGAGGAGAGTAGCTGCCATGCCTGCTTGACCTTGAAAATGCTGCTACCTCTTCACCCTCGCTGGCTCATGTCTGGCTGGCTGGGACTGGCTTACCAAGCATGCCTACTTGCTAAGTACACATCCACCCACAAAGTAACTCTCTTCTGTTTCTGAAAAAGTCTAAGACTCAAGCAAGAGATGCTCTACCTGTCAGCCTCACCTTGTCTCAGAGTGCTCCCAGCTGCAATCAGAAAACAATGCACAGGGGCACCTGGGTGGCTCAGTGGTTAAGCATCCGACTTTGGCTCAGGTCATGATCTCACTGTTCGTGGGTTTGAGCCCTGCGTCGGGCTCTGTGCTGACAGCTCAGAGCCTGGAGCCTGTTTCAGATTCTGTGTCTCCCTCTCTCTCTGACCCTCCCCTGCTCATGCTGTCTCTCTCTCTCTCTCTCTCTCTCTCTCTCAGAAATAAAACATTAAAAAAAATTTTAAAAAGAAAATAATGCGTGGCGTGAGAACTGCTTGAAATTAGCTATCTTTTCCTCCCTGGTCTTTTTTTTTTTATATATTTTTTTATTTATTTCTAGGAGAGAGAGAGAGACAGCATGAGCAGGGGAGGGTCAGAGAGAGAGGGAGTCACAGACTGAAACAGGCTCCAGGCTCCGAGCTGGCAGTCAGCACACAGCCCGACGCGGGGCTCGAACCCACGAACCGCGAGATCATGACCTAAGCGAAAGTCGGACGCTCAACCGACCAAGCCACCCAGGCGCCCCCCTTCCTGGTCTTTCTAGCATCTATCTCTCATGGGTGCAAAGGAAAAGTCCTGTCATGGGAGCAGGAATAGGGTCTAGTCGTCACTGCCACATCCTGAGTGCTCAGTGCCATGTGTCTCAGATACTGTAGGAGCTCAGCAGATACTTAGGAGGTCAGAATTTGCACAGCTTACTCCCATGGACTAGTGTGGTTAACGGCACTATAAAGCCTCAGGAACTGGTAAAATAGCAATTTTTTTACACTGAGAGATTTCTGCAAAGCGGGAGATGGTTCTCAGTCTCTGCTCTCTTCCCACTGGACTTTCCTCCATCTCTGCCAGGCAGATGCCTCGAAGCCAGCTGTCCTCCAGGCTCACCACCTGACTGGCAGTGTTCTTCCATGAAAAAACGACCACCACACTGTAAGCATCCGCAGGGGGCCCTCACTCCTCAGAGGGCTGTCGAGAGACCTCACGTAAATCTCACCACCACCACCACCGGAACTGGCCAGGTGGGTACCATCTCCTAGAACTAAGGCAGGAAGATACTACCTGGCCCAGCTCAGGTCTCTGCCCTGCCAACCTCAGACACCTGTGGTGGGCCAGGATGCCTCTTGGTATAACCTCAAGAATGCCATCCTGAAGAGCTGACCCCAGTGCAGCAGAGCTCAGGAGTTGCTATGGTCACCTGAGAGGTTTCACGCACATGGCTAGAGGATGGAGAATGGCACATGACCAGAGCAGGATGACTCACCTTCATCTTGATTTTGGAAGAGGCCATTACTTTCTTCTTGGCCCTGGTTAAAGGAATGAACACAGAAAAGGTTTAAAGAAAACTCACAAAGAAGAAGAAGATAATAGTAGTCCTTAGAAGAGAAAACACAGAGACTCACAGGATTGATGTCAGGTGCCCATGGCCTCGTCTGCTCTCCTTAAACAGAGTCCTGAAACAGAGAATACTGGATGGTCTGCGCAAGCTCCCTGAAAGCAGGCACTCTGCTTCTAGAGCTTTCCTACCACCCCTGGTACTCAGTGGCTATTATACCTTAAATGTAAGAGGACCGTTGAGCTTGATTCCTAGTCAGAGAATCTAAAGTAGCTGCACTGGCTGCTCGAAAGCGAAGAGTCCAGGAGTGAATCAAAAAAGCTATGGCTCTGCCCCAAAATTTCTCATAGGATTTTTCTCCTGAAGACAGCAGTGCTTTCCTTATTGCTGACTCTTACTCCTTCCAAAGGTCAAATGCAGAGTGATCCACAGCATGTCTTTTTCCAGGGAAACACAACAAAATTTTCTTTATGACCCTCCCTATGTACCTGCAGGCACACAGAGCCTGCTTAAGATCCTTTGTCTCCCTCTCTCTGCCCCTCCCCTCCTTGTGCACACGTTCTCTCAAAAATAAATAAACTTAAAAAATAAAAAAAGAAAGAAAGAAATTCACTCTCTAAAGAGAGAAGAGCAATCCCAGCTAAAGCAGGGACAGAGACAAGGAGGCTCGATGATCTGGACTCCAGGAGGGTGACGGAGTAGGAGGCACCAGGAACTATCCACTCACCTGGACAAGTGCACAATACAATCTGTCTGAAGTGACTATTTGGGAACCCTAGAGTGTGCGGAAGGCTTTCCACAGGGGAGGGCCTAGAGGTAAACTGCTGTCAATTTCAGCTCTTAGCACAAGTGCAGCCTCCCGTCCGCAGCCCCGCGGCAGGGAGGCACACACACATTCCTAGAGCACTTGCACACAGCTTGCAGGAACTAGAGCAAGCAATAAGGACCCTGTCCTCCAACTATCAGGGAACCTCTGCTCTGATCACTAATGGCTGCTTTTCATCACAGAAGTGCAAAGAGGTGGGGAGCCACTGCTGTCCCCTTCCACCACCCACTATTGCCCCCCCCCCCAGCTAAGGTCACTTCCAGGGGACTTGAAAAACCGGTGCCCTTTGTCCCCGCTTCATTTGTACACTTTCCCACTTTCAGGAGTCAAACATTAAAAACCAGAACATTCAAAACAACTGCATATATGGGGGGGAAATGAGAAAGTGACCACACAAGTCCGAGGAAGGGCTTGGCCGAGACCTAGGAAGGCCGTTCACACCGCAGGCTGCTTGAGCTGCATCACAACATTCACAAAAACAAAACCAATCAGCTGAACAGTGACCATAGTTAACAGTACTGAATTGTAAATCTGAAAGTTGCCCAGAGAATCAATCTTGTAAGAGTTCTTGCCAAAGAAAAGAAAAACTGTGACTATGTGAGGTGATGGATGTTCCCTAGAAAGAAAAAAAGGAGGTGTGAACAAAATGGAAATAAATAAAGAGATGGAAAACCTAAAAAGAAATCAAAGAGAGATTGTGGAGCTTTAAAGTATAATAACTGAAACGAAAAATTCTCTGGAAATGTTCAAACACATGTGAGCGGACAAAAGAAAGAGTTCACAAACTTGGAGAGAGGATAATGGAAATCACCAAGTCTGAGGAACAGAGAGAACAAAGACTGAAGAAAAGTGAACAGGGCGTAGAAGATGTGGTAGGACACCATCACTTGGAGCAGCACGCACACCACACACTGTACAAGTCCCGGAAGGAGAAGAGAGAGAGAAATAGGCAGAGAGAATAGTGGACGAAATACCAGCTAAAACCCCCCTAAATCTGGTGAAATAGATGAACATAAAAACCCAAGAAGCTCAAAGAACTCCAAGATGAACCCCACACAAAGAAGCAGTATGATCAAACTCCTTTTTTAAAGTTTTTATTTATTTTGAAAGAGACAGAGACAGAGCACGTGCATGAGCAGGAGAGGGGCAGAGAGAGAGGGAAAGAGAGAATCCCAAGCAGGGTCCATGATGTCAATGCAGAGCCCTATGTGGGGCTTGATCTCCCAAATCATGAGATCATGACCTGAGCCAAAATCAAGAGTGGACACTTGAACGACTGCGCCACCGAGGTGCCCCTATAATCGAATTTTAAAACACAGAGACAGAATCTTGAAAGCCCAAAGAAACAAGTAAATTATCATTTAAATTATCAACAGAATTCTCATCATAAACTTGGGAGGTCAGAAGAGAATGAGTTAATATATTCAAAGTGTTAAAAGAAAAGGTCAAACAATCCAAATCCAGCAAAACCATCCTTCCAAAGTGGGGGAAATATTAAGATGCTCGCAGATGGGGTGCCTGGGTGGGTCAGCTGATTAAGTGTCTGCCTCCTGATTTCAGCTCAGGTCATGATCTCATGGTTGGGGACTGAGCCCTGAGTCAGGCTCCATGGAGCCTGCTGGAGATTCTCTCTCTCCCTCTCTCTCTGACCCCCTCCCCACCCCTGCTTATGCTAGCTCTCTCTCGCTCTCAAAATACTTAAAAAATATACATACATATATATATATATATATGTATGTATAGTTTTTTATACTCACAAATGGACAAGAGCTGAAGAAAATCATGAGCACTATACTACCCTGAAGGAAATGCTCAAGGGCTTCCCATGAGGAGGTCAAATAAAAGGACACAAGACAGTACTTCAAAGCCATGTGAAGAAATAAGGATCTCAGAAACGTAAATACAAGGGCAATCATATCAACTAGTATCCTCATAAAAATGGTTTGTAGCTGTGCTTTTTATTTTCTAAAATTTTTAAATGTTTTTTATTTATTTATGAGAACAAGAGAGAGACAGCATGAGCAGGCGAGGGTCAGAGAGAGAGGGAGATAAGGAATCTGAAGTAGGCTCCAGGCTCTGAGCTGGCTGCCCGCACAGAGCCTGACAGGAGCTCGAACCCACGAACCGTGAGATCATGACCTGAGCTGAAGTCGGCGCTTAACCAACTGAGCCACTCAGGCACCCCTGTGCTTTTTATTTTCTACGTGAGTTAAGAGACTAAAACTTTTAAAGAAAAAAAAAAAAAAAAAAGCAATTAATACTATAAAAGCATTACTATCACTTTGGTTTCTAACTCCAAATCTTGTTTTCTGCCTAATTTAAGACACTAATGCATTTCTAAGAATTATTAGCTTATGTTTTGGAGCACATAATGTATAAAAATGTAATTTTGTGACATCAACCACCAAAAGAGGTGGGGACAGAACTGTAGGGGAGCAGAGATTTTACAGGTTACTGAATTAAAGAAGCCCTTCCTTATCACTAATTACTTTAAGTATGAATGGATCAAACTTTCCAATCACAACACTGAGATTGGTAGAATGGATAAACAACTCAATGCGGTCTACAAGAAACTCACTTAAGATCTAAATGCAAAAACAAGTTGAAAGGTTAAAGGGTGGAAGAATATATTCCACACCAAGAGTAACCGCAGAGGACAAAGAGGGCTATGCTGACATCAGACAAAAGAGAAATCAAGAAATATTGAAGATATAATCATCAACATTCCTGCAACTGAGGCAAAAATTGACAGAACTGGAGGGAGAAATAGACAATTTTACAATAATAGTTGGAGACTTCAGTACTCCACTCACAATAATGGATCGAACAACCAGAAAGAAGACAAATAATACAAGACTTAACACATAAACCAGTGAGATCTAACAGATATACACTCTACCCAACAACAGAATACATAGACTTCTCACGTGTACACAACAAATTTCCCAGGATAGAGGCCACAAATTAAGTCTCAAGAGATTTAAAAAGATAGACAATATACAGAGTATCTTCTCTGACCACAAGAGGATATAGTTACAAACCAGTAACAGAAGGAAAACTGACAAATTCACAAATTTGTAGAAATAAGAAAACAAACTTTGATCAATGGATCAAAGAAAAAAAATCACAAAGGAAATTAGAAAATACTTGAAAGATGAATGAAAAGGAAAATACAATATACTGAAAATTACAGACACACCAAAAAGAACGCTAAGAGGGTACTTATAGCTATAAACATTTAAAAACAAGAAAAATCTCAAATCAACAACCTAACTTTACAACTTAAGGAACTAGTAAAAGAACAAATTAAACCTAAAGCAAGTGGAAGGAAACACTGAAAATCAGAGCATAAATAAATAAAACAATATATAGAGAGAAAAATCAGATCAACACAATTGACAAATCTTTAGCTAGATGGGCTAAGAAATGTTCAAGAGAGGAGACTCAAATTACCAAAATCAGGAACAAAAGTGGAGACATTACTACTGATTCTACAAATAAAAAGGATTGTTAAGTGAGTACTATGAATAACTGCATACCAACAAACTGGATTACCTCGTTGAAATGAACAAATTCCCAGAAACACAAAACTTACCAACACTAAATCCCAAAGAAATAAAAATTCTGACTAGAGGTTTAACTAGCAAGGGGACTGAGTCTGTGATCAAAAATCTCCCAACAAAGCAAAGGTCCGGACCTGATGGCTTCATGGGTGGATTCTACCAAGTATTTTAAGTACTACCAATTCTTCTCAAACTTTTCCAAAAACTGAAGAGGGAATACTTACAAATTCATTCTATAAAGCCAGTGTTACCCTGATATTAAAGCCAGGCAAAGACACTCCAAGAAAACTACAGACCAATATCCTATATTAACACCAATATAAAACTCCTCAACAAAATACTGGTAAACAGAATTTAGGAGGTTAAAAAGATTATACATCATGTCCAAATGAGATTTATGCCTGGAATGCAAGAGTGGTTCCATGTACATAAAGTGATCAATGTAATACACCACATCAATAGAATGAAGGAATAAAACCCCACATGATCACCTCAATTGATGCAGAAAAGACAAAGGACAAAATTCAACATCGATGAATGATAAAACAGCACTTAACAAGCTACGAATAGAAGAAAACTACCTCCACATAATAAAAGCCATGTATGAACACCCTCTCGCCCCCGCAAACACCATACTCAGCGGTGAAAGCCTGAAAGCATTTCCTCTAAGATCATAAACAAGGTAAGAACGCTTGCTTTCACCACTTCCATTCAACATAGTACTAGAAGTTCTAGCCAGAGCAGTTAGGCAAGAAAGAGAAACAAAAGGCATCCAAATTGGAAAAGAAGTAAGCTGATCTCTGTATACAGATGATATGATCTTTTATGTAGAGAACTCTACAGATCCCAAAAATTTTTCAGAATAAATTCTGCAAAGTGGCAGAATCAACACAGGAGAAAAACAGCTGCATTTCTGTACACAAAAAGTGAACAATCTAAAAAAGAAATTATGAAAATAATTCCATTCACAAACAATCAAAAAACAAAACAAAAACCAGAAATTAACCTCACCAACGATGTGAGACTTGCACAATGAAAATGACAAAACGTTGCTAAAAGAAATTAAAGAAAGAAATGGAAACACACCTCACCATGGATTGGACTTAATATTACTAAAATATCAATACTACACAAAGCAATCTACAGATTCAATGCAATCCCAAGCAAAATCCTAATGACTGTTCTTTGCAGAAATAGAAAAACCCATTCTAAAAATCACAGCGAATTTCAAAGGATCCTGCATAGCCAAAATAACCTTGAAAAAGAATAAAGCTGGAGAATCACACTTCTTGATTTACTTCAAAGCTACAGTAATCCAAACAGTGTGTCACTGGCATAAAAGCAGACACATGAACCAACAGAAGAGAACAGAGAGCCGAGAAATAAGCCCTCATATACATGGTCAAATGATTTTCGACAAAGGTGCAAAGACTGATGAGGGAAGCACAACCTTTTCAACAGACAGGGTGCTGGGAAAACTGGACATCCACATGCAAAAAAATGTATATGGGTCCTTACCACCATTTACAAAAATTAACTCAGCTTCATGACACTGAATCTGACTATGATATGTAAGACACAAGCAACAAAAAGTAGACAAGTTGGACTTCTTTAAATTTAAATTTCTGCATATCAAGGGGCACCTAGGTGGTTCTCTCTCTCCCCCCCCCCGCCCCCCGCTCTTCTCCCAAACTCATGCTCTCTCAAAATAAACAAACATTTAAAAAAATGTTTTGTGTGCATCAAAAGATACTACCACAGAGTAAAATGGCAACTCACAAAATATTTGGAAATCACATCTGTCAAGGGATTAATATTCAGAATACAAAAAGAACTCCTAAAACAATAAAAGAAATAACCCCATTAAAAAATGGGCAAAGAACTTAAGACATTTCTCCAAAAAAGATATATACATAGTCCAATACATTAAGTGATGCTCAACATCATGAAATCACCAGGAAAATCCAAATCAAGTATGTAGGGAGAAAACCACATCACATCCATTGTCTACTATTAAGAACCCAGAAAACATCAAGTATTGGTAAGGATGTAGACAAATTGGAACCCCTGTGAACTGTTAGTAGAAATACAAAACGATAAAACCACTATGGAAAACAATGACAGTTCCTCAAAAATTAGACATACAGGGCACCTGGGTGGCTCAGTCAGTTAAGAGTCCAACTCTTGGTTTCAGCTCAGGTCATGATCTCGTAGTTTACCCCTATGTAGGGCTCTGCACTGGCATCTCAAAGCCTGCTTGGGACTTGCTCTCCTTCCTTCCCTCTCTGCCCCTTCCCTGCTTTCACTCTCTCTCAAATAAATTAACATTAATGACAATGTTAAACATACAATTACCATGTGATCCAGCAATTCCACTTCTCGGTATATACACAGAAGAACTGAAAGCAGGGTGTTGAAGGGATATTTGTACACTCTAGTTCATAACAGCATTGCTCACAATAGCTAAAACATGGAAGCAACCTACGTCTCAACGGACGAGTGAGTAAAATGTGGTCTGTACATACAACGGAATTTTATTCTGTCTTAAAAAGGAAAGAAATTCTTTTTTTTTTTTTTTATTTTTTTAATTTTTTAATTTATTTCTAGGAGAGAGAGAGACAGCGTGAGCAGGGGAGGGTCAGAGAGAGAGGGAGTCACAGACTGAAACAGGCTCCAGGCTCTGAGCTGGCAGTCAGCACAGAGCCCGACGCGGGGCTTGAACCCACGAACCGCGAGATCATGACCTAAGCGAAAGTCGGACGCTCAACCGACTAAGCCACCGAGGCGCCCCAAAAAGGAAAGAAATTCTATAATGTGTAACACAAACAAATCCTTGGAAATATTATACTAAGTGAAATAAGACAGTTACAAAAAGACAAATTTTGAATGATTCCACTTAGATGAAATACTCAGAGTAGTCAAAATCATAGACAAAGTAGAATGATGGTCACAGAATCAGAGGGCATGGGGGAAATGTGGAATTATTTATTGTTCAATCAGAGTTTTCCGTATTAGAAGATGACAAGATTTATGGAGACGGACAGTGATGGTTGCAAAAACAATGTGAACGTATTTAAAACCACTGCACTGTGCACCTAAAAATGGTTAACAGGGTGAATTTTATGTAAAGTGTATTTTCCCACATAAAAAAAAAAGAGCACAGAGCACTAGCTCCAGCTAACTTTCTTGTTCATACTGCAGAGTCCATTTTCATGGAAAGCTACATAACACAGAAGGTCAGCACGTAACTCCAATAAACAGCCAGCCCTGCTCCTCGCAAATGAGACATCTGTTCAGAAAGGGGACATGTTTCCAAGATGAATCTACTTCTCAACTTCTTCCAAGAGCCATTATCTCAAAACACGTAAGAGCACAGTGACGCGGGAAGAACATGCAGCCAATTCCAAACTGAAATGTGACAAAGAATGCAAAATCCCACAGGTAACTTCCCTCTTCAAAGGGAGAGTAAGAGCCATTCACAGCAACCATTATGGCCCCCAACTCCTCGAGTGCGATCAGAGCTGACCTGGCTAGACAGCGACTTCCTGAGGGAAGGGACCCTGTTGGTTCGTGCAAAAGAAGCACTCAAATATGTCTTTAAGGCAAGAACACTCAACCTCATCACCACACTGACCACACTGGCTGCTCATGGCCCTCACCTGGCCTGCATCCAGCCTTTTGGCCACAGAGGTTTGACCTCAGCATCCAGAAAGGCCTTCACATAGTCCTCCCAAGACTGGCTCTTGTTATTCCTCTCCAGATCGTAGCTCTCCAGTTTTATCTTCACCACGTGGCAGAGAAGCTCCCTGAGGAGTAAGCAGAAGTCAGAAACTTCAAACTACCCCAAATCCTTCTTTCAAGGTTTCAATTATGTGCTTTCAGCAGCCCTGATTAAAGTAAATGATTCTAACCTTCATTAGAAACACGGGAACATGCTCAGACACTGGCCCCACAAACCCTCCAATGAGGCAAGGTCCCAGTTTGGGCACACCTGATTTCATCATTCCACTGGAATTTCTTCCGGGGTCCCATTATCCTCCTGCCCCCCTTTTCTTCATCTTCTTCCTCATCAGAGCAAATCCGCTCCCTCTGCTCCTTGTCTTTCTCCTCTTCCAGCATCCTATAGTGTGAACAGAATCAACGGGACCCTACAGGTCACAGTTACAAAAAACAATTTCCTCCCACTCACCACCTCCCCACTGGCCCATCCCCACCCCGGGCTTCTAAGAAAAGGTGCAAATGCTACACAAGAGCCAAGAGTTTCATTCACAAATGTAATAATGAAAACAAAACAGAAAAAAAAAAAAAACCCACACACACACACACAAAAAAGAAAGAGAAAAGTCAGGAGGATGATGTCCCATAAGAGCCAAGGGACACACTTACTTGGCGACCTTGGCTTGTGTGTGTGCCTGGCACTCATCCTGGTACTTGGCCATCTGCTCTGGCATTGCCCTTCCAATGGCCTCCTTAAGCTTCTGGAGAGGCTCCTTCAGACGCCCCCCCTGCAGAAAGCAGGACATGGTGTAAGACTGGTTTTTGCATCCTATACCGAGGACATGCTACTGGAAAAACTGCCCGAGGCTGGTACAAGAGCAGAGGTGGCACCTGTGAAGACTCAGTCACCCACTCTGCCGAGCCCTAAAGCCAAGAGACTCCACTCCAAAGTCACCCACCTGTTCATAGAGGTGAAGTTTCCGAGCACGTTTAACCAGTGTGTCTTTGCTGCAGGGCAGGAATGAAGCAAGATAGGCATATACCCCAGAACGGATTTGGCTACTCAGCTCCCGAGTTTGCACCTCTATGCTGAAGAACAGAACAGAGTCATCAAGGGTCCGCAGCTCACTGGAGCTTCTCTCATCATTAAGTCACCCGACCACAGACAGGAAAACTAAGAGCCGAGACTGGGACCAACCTCATGTCATTGGTCACACAATGTAACTGAGTGACTAGGGCAACAGATCTCCAGCAGTCACCACATCAGAACTCCCACACCTGATGAACTCGGTTGGTTAGGTAAAGAGGGTCAAAACCCGCAGGTCAAAAACAAGAACAAGTCAAATGTGTAGTCAGGAAACAGAACCTGAGAGAACAAACTCCGAAGTACTAAGTATCACAAATAACAAGAACATAAGAGCTTTCAAAATGGAAAGTGATTAAGTTACTTGGTGTGGCCAACAGCATTTCCTTTTTTCCCAGTTTTATCCCTGATTAGGAGGTCAGGGAAGTCCTCACCCCTCCCAATGTCCCCATCTAGATCAGCAAAAAAATATTTGTCTTCAATCCATTGAGCTCTCTTTATCTGGCAGGCTCCAGCGGGCTACCATTCACACAAATCTCCTGTGTGTGCTGACTCTCAGGTGCTCTCTACAGTCCAAGCTTCCTGACCCAAGGGGCCAATTCCGATCCTGGTCATTTGCTCTATATTCCCTAATCTCGACAACTGTTCTTACATGTGTAAAATCCTCAGGTGTTGAGCAACAAGCTTCCTCTACTATATAAAGCCACTGAGAGAGAAGCTGGCAAGGCTGGAGGACTTGATATCAAAAACCTGGTTTGGATTTATATGTGTGGTTTTTCTGCTTCTATAATCCAATTCATACAATGCAACATTCTCAGAGATTCAGACATGGGGGAGAAGTGTCATGGGATGATATGTATATACCTTGGCCTTGGGAGTAGAAGTGAGAGCGAGAGGAGAATGACCCCAGGAGAGCAGGCCCCTGAAGCTGCGCCAAGTTATCTCTTACTTTTCTGCATAAGCAAGCGACACTTTTTCTCTCTCATCTCATACTTGCCAAGAAATCCTCTTCCAACTGGCCATGATCATTACATACAGCGTTCTATTAATATCTGCCGCTTAAGACTAGTAAGATCTACCATTTCCTGGAAACAGATATTTGGTGTACCCAACCCCCTTTAAAAAAAAAAAAAAAAAAAAAGAATAGGGGCCCTGGGGTTGGTCAGTCGGGTGAGGGTCTGACTCTTGATTTTGGCTCAGGTCATGATCTCACAGCTCACTGGATCAAGCCCCACATCAAGGCTCTGTGCCAACAATGCTTGGGATTCTTTCTCTCTTTCCCTCTCTCTCTCTGCCCTTTCCTGGCTTGTGCTCTCTTTCTCTCAAAATAAATATAAGTAAACTTAAAAATAAATAAACAAAAGGAAAATAATCACCATTTTTTCCTCTCATAAGCAGTCATCTTTAGGTAGTTCAATCCATGCCCATTTCCCCTGGCCTGCACGACCCAGGCACGGTAACAGCAGACACATGTAAACAAAAGATACTCACTCTAAGAGGGTGCCATTAACATCCTGGGTGAAGAACTTCTGTCTGCTCTCTCCTTCAGCAGCTCTGGCAGCCTGGTTCACAGCAGACAGTAACATCTGTTAGTGCACTTTCCTCACACAACCACACACTCACCCACAGGCACAAGGCCAGTCCTTCCCTAAAGAACACCTGCCGATTAGATAAAATCCTCACTCAGTCCTAGATTAAGTTCACCTATGATCACCCTATGCTCCCAAATTGGTATATCTAGCTTTTTTCAAGTGCTGCTGAAGCATCTATGGACTGTCCGTTGTTCCAAGCAGTTGGAACAACACCATCACATAAAAGTCAGTCATACAGAGTCAAAGCAAACATGATGCTTTTGATTCAAGGAGCTAGTTACCTCCTGTGACCAGCACCCTGCCACCTCAACTGTGAGTTGGAATTTCCACACTTCAACAGTACAAAAACAATCAAGAACTCGAACAAACCTGCAAGATGAGAAAACCTTTATCTATTACCCTTAAATAGTAACAAGGTGCTACTTTAGCACTTAAGGACATTGTGATTCTTGGGAAATTCACAATCCGCTTACAATTTATTACAAATTCTATCACCCAGACCATCTTAACCACTAACACACCTTCCTACCTATTGCCACAAGGCATAGCAGGCCTTTTGCTTCCCACCAGAACACAGCCAGTACCCTGCATGGCAGCCACAGCAGGCAGCCAGGGCACTAAGTGCAGAAGTCAGGAAAGCAATCTTGGCAAAAATCTGAACCATTGGTTCTCACCTTTGGCTACATATTGGAATTACCTGGTGGCTTTCCCCACCCTAGACCAATCGCATCAGGATCTCTGGGGATGAGGGCAAGAAATCCACATTCTTTAAAAGTAACCCTGGTAATGGGGCGCCTGGGTGGCTTAGTCGGTTAAGTGCCCGACTTTCGCTTAGGTCATGATCTCGCGGTTCGTGGGTTTGAGCCCCGTGTCGGGCTCTGTGCTGACTGCCAGCTCAGAGCCTGGAGCCTCTTTCAGTCTGTGACTCCCTCTCTCTCTGACCCTCCCCTGCTCACACTGTCTCTCTCTCTCTCCTAGAAATAAATAAAACATAAAAAAATAATAACAATAAAAAAAAGTAACCCTGGTAACTTTAATGTGCACAGGGGATTGAAAACAGTTGACCTAAACCCAAGAGTTGCTGGTCCTAAGGCTTGAGGCAAAATAAAATATCTAAAATCAGACTTGATCTACAATAATGATGGGAAACAAAGGCAGTTAAGATTCTTGTCTTAAAACGAATGATCAATCCCTTTGAGACTACAGGCACTGAGAACCACCCTCCACCTTCCTGTCCCCTCACATGCATTCCCTCATTATAGCCTCTGAGGCCTATTCCTACCTGACAGCTCCCTCTGTGTCATTAGCTCCTAAACATTAATAGACAGAGCCAAGATTCTATCTAAAACTACCTTCTCCCAATACCTTCTACGCCTTCACAGCTTCAAAATAACATATAACGTGTGTCAATCTCTCAAATCTAAACCTCTACCCTAGGGGCACCTGGATGGCTCAGTCAGTTAAGAATCCGACTTTGGCTCAAGTCGTGATCTCACGGTTCATGGGTTCAAGCCCCACGTCGGGCTCTGTGCTGACAGCTAGCCCAGAGCCTGGAGCCCGTCTTCAGATTCTGTGTCTCCCTCTCTCTCTGACCCTCCTCTGCTCGCTCTCTCTCTCTCTCTCTCTCTCTCAGAAATAAGTAAAACATTAAAAAAATAAAAGAATTTAAACCTCTACCCTAAACTCTTTTTTCTAAGCTCTGGATTAGAATTTCCAATTACCTCTCTAAATGGATGATCCCCTGGTATGGACACACAGCTTACCCAAAACCAAACCCACCAGTTTCTGCTCCTACTGTGTTCCCCACTTCTAATAACTACGCTCCATCCTCCTGAAATCCTTCTACTCCCTTCTTTAAAACCCTTAGGTAGCTCTCTGCAAGCCCAGAATCAAACCCAAACTCCTTTATGTGAAATTTATGACTCCCATTCCCCACCACATTCCAGGGGGTCCCCACCATCCAACAACTCGACTCCTCGTCCAACGTCAGCTCTATGCCCTGGCTTCCTCGAAGGCCATCTCTCCACTGAGCCTGGCCAAACCTGTTGCCTCCAGTCTGATTCCTATGTACCTAAGGAGGTTCTTTCTTATCTCCTTAAGTCTGGCTGTCCACCTGACCATCTGCTTGGCCACACAAATATCACAGAGCTTACCTCATTCTGCTCTGTCCTACAGACAGCTGCTTACATGTCTACTGGTCCACTTACAGAACAAGCTTGTGGAAAACAAGAACTGAATCTTACTTGTCAATATATTTCACACAGCTGCCTGTTACATAATAGAGCTTAGTAAATGTCGCCTAAGTGAATGGATGAAGGAACAAACAAGTATTACTGAAAGAATGCAACCAGAGGAAGAAAGTTTGGTACCGACAAACAGAACCTGTAGAGGATATGCAAAACTCAAGCTTCTGCAAACCCTTGGAGGGAGAGAAGTGCAAAGGTCCTCCAGGATTAAAGAGGGTAAAATGGATGGATGGAAATGAAAGAAAGGGTGCAACTTTTAATCCATTCACCTGCCTATTTCTTACATTTTCAGAAGTATTCAGAATTCTTGGCACTTCCGAAATACTGAGAATATGATTTTAGTTTGAGAGAAAATAAAACTGAGTCATTCTTTTGTTTAAGCTTACATACTGCTACTTCTAAGATGCAGAAGCACTTTCATACTAATTCAACCTAATCACGATAACCTGTGTTTCAAATGCCCCACTGTTTGTCAGACCTATCAACCACTTAGGTTTTCCACTTAAATTTTATTTTAGATAGCAGCCAATTTTCCAGTATGTCTGAGGCTTTCTGGCTATATACTTTTCAAGATCTTTTTCCAATGCCTTTTGAATTATGTAGACAGTATCTCTGAGGGTCTGGTTTTATACTGAAGATAATTAGTCAAGTGCTGTATTTTTTTAAAAATCCAATTAAAAGAACAATTGGATTTATATCTGATTGTCTTCCAGAAATAAGGGAGATTCCTCAACCCTAAGAAGAGATACGCTTGCTTAAGGACTTGTATCAATTGATCAATCCTAGATTAACTAAGAAATGAAGGTAAACAAAACAGCTCAGTCATGCTGATTTATAATAGTTCCAAAAGCGCTTTAATGAGCTATTTTAATTCTAAGAAAGTCACTTGCAGCCTCTTAACACCTAGATCAGAGCCTTATATACTGTACCTGTATTTTCTGGCATGATTTTCTTTTTAAAAAACATCAAAGAGGTTAGGTTTTTCCTACCCTTTTCTCTTTGGATCCAAGTCTCTCAAGGATTTGTGAGGCAGGGGTTCTAAGACTATAGGAGGGTAAGCTGTGAGCAGGCAGAGTAGAAGGGTGGGTGACATGAGGTCTCTGTTTTCTTTTCTCAGTATTGTTCCCAGTTTAGCTTGGGTCAGTAGACCTGACCATCTGTACGGGCCAGGCTGAGGAGCTGCCAAACTACATCAAGACAGTAACCTGAGGTGGTCAACACACCTGATTTCTCCAACAACCAAGACAAAAGGCACAAGCAAGGCCTATTAAGTGAAGACAGGGTAAGGCCATCAAATCAAATCACTGGATTCTTTGGGGCCATAAAAACGTATAGTACAAAGAAACAGGAAATGACCAACAGGCTAACATAAGACGACAGCAGTGAATACAGTGAACGCTGCTTGGGCATCCGCCAAGACGGCCTCCTTGGGGTACCTCTTTAACAGAGGTAAGTTTTCAAATACAGTTTTTCAAAGTTTCAAGCATCACATCTAGTTAGAAGGTCAATCTCCTCTCTCTCTCTCTCAAAAATAAATAAACTTAAAAAAAAAAAGTTGGGGAGGAGGGACATGGGTGGCTCAGTCGGTTAAGCATCTGACTCTTGATTTCAGCTCAGGTCATGATCTCACGGTTAGCAAGTCTGAGGCCCCGCAGCACAGAGCCTGCTTGGGATTCTGTCTCTCTCTGCCCTTCTTCACTAACGTGTGCACTGGGCACATGCATTCTGTCTCTCCCTCCCTCCCTCTCTCTCTCTCTCTCAAAAATAAACTTAAAAGTCCACTTTTTCCTTCCCAGAGTAAAGATTATTCCCTAAGGGATGGATACATACCAGACTAGGATCTGCTTAAGGGACCATGGTAGGTGACAAACAGGATCCCAGACCTCTTCTCTCCCAGGACATGCATTCTGCCACACGGAGATGGCCTCTAACTTCCCAACCCTCCAACCTGGTTCGTTCTTGTGACTTGCTTTACCATTAGAGTGGGAGAAGTGATGTGAATACATAATTTCTATGGCTAGCTCTCATGGGCCTTGCAGCTTCCACCTTCATTCTCTTGAAATGTCACCACGAAACTGCCATGCTCTGAAGAAACCCAGGATGAAAGACCAGAAGGAGGGAGAGGACGGATGTCCTGGCCACCTCAGCCACTCCAGCCGTCACAGCACCCGGCCAACTTGTCAGCTGAATGTAGCCACAAGAGTGAGCCAGGCAGGACCAGAAGAGGAACCACCCAGAGTCAGGAGAAATGAACTGCTTTTTGAGGCCCTAAATTTCGGGGCAGTTTTTTAATGTAACAGTAGAAACTGATACATGTTTCATCTAAGGCCAAAATTTTAAATGTAAACAATCTTATAAAAATAAAGAAGAGGAAAAAAGAAAATAAGGGGAGTGAAAAATAAAGTCAGAACACATAACACTACTAATGTTACAGTTATGTACATCAAGTTTAATTTAAAATTTAAAAACGCAAAATCCAGTTCAAGATTGAGGACAGGGCTCCTTATTAAGGATCCAAGTATCGTATCCACGAATGGCTTTTGAAACTATATGCAACTTTTGTGTACATAGGCATTTTTTCCCCCTGGGAAGAATAGCTTTCCCAGCAGAGTTTCAGTGAGGTCTGGGTTTAGAGCACTCGGCACACATGTAGGAGTCGCCAAGTGCCCAAGTACGGGGCCCTGGTGAGAACGGAGCACCTGGGGATCATTTGGAATGGCATTAAGTACCTTTCTAAAAATAAGCCTTCTTTTTCATGCAACCATCAAAAGTGATGAGGGCTTTAGAATAATATTTATTAAGTTAAGAAAGCAGGAAACAATTATTCACAACTATAATTACAACTGCATAAAAACATATACACAACGCTAGAAAGGAATATGCAAATTGAAAATAATTTTCAGATTGGCAGAATGATAGGTAATCCCCATTTTCTATCCCATTTCCCAAAGGTTCTTAGCGCTGTTATAGTTGAAGGGCTAGGTGATGACTTAAGTATCAATTTCACATATGAATGCTGATTTTCAGTACGTCGATTTGTCCTGGTCACCACCTCCCCACCAAAACCCAACCATGCCTACCTTATCTATAGGGTCCAGAACCCTGTCTCCTTTGTCCCAAGAGATAACTTGGCAAACACTGAGGAAGGACAGTTTGCTTGGGGTCCATCCAGTGGACTCCAGAAAGTGGGGCTTTCTTGAATCACAACCCAATGCTGTTTCATGTTAAGCCACTTTGTTTCCATGGAATTTATCCATTTTTTCCAAGAAAGCGAAATAATCAAAGTTATAGACCAGAACACTACTATGGTGGGCGTGGGCGCACATCCAAGAATGCTTTTGACTTTCCTCTAAAAACACAACTGGATACTGCCACGTATACCTCACTCAACTTACTTAACAAGACTTTCAGAAGCTACAAAACAATTAGATTACAAACCAGCGGACTGAGAACAACAAAGAGCAATTTTTTTAAACATAAATTCTGAGAGCAAACACAGAACAGTATGCTCAAACATGCCAAACTTGAGATTCAACTACTTCCACCTACACGTCCTATTAAGATATACTCTGAAACCCTGACATGGCACAATTCATTTAAATCATCACATTCAGATAGAATACTGCACACAGGTCAATGAGGAAGAACTAGGGATCTGAGTAAGACATTTGATTTACTTCATCTGTTGTGCTCAAATACTTTTTCGAAACAAGAAAATTGTTTGTACCAGGGGTTAACATTTTACCCTGCCCTAAAACACAAGAGATATTACACAGAACAGTGATTCTGAAATGCTTTGAGAACCACTGGTTTAATACTTAAGCTACAGAATCTAATGCCACTGGAGTTGCATTTAAGTCAGGATGCCCAATGTAAAATGTTTTTTAACTAAAAGTCATCATAACCAATGACCTATGTTTGGTTTATGGTCAGTAATACATAACTAAGTTGACAATTCTTAGCACTCTAGAAATCAATTCCCAATTGCCAATGGCTGCTATAGCCCAAAGACCGTTGCTGTTTTTAATGGGTCATGGACAGTATGAAGGTTCAGCTTCTTCTTGTTCATCACACTTTAGGTATTCCTGTGATTGCTACTTAACACTGATGATGGGCAAGTCCAGGGAGCAACGAAACCCAGTGGCAATGAAGCACATACCCTATGTGTATAACATATACTTGCAAACCTTTAATTTTCAAAGCCTTCAAAAGATTACTAAAATGACAGATCTGTGCCTCAGCTGCCTGCTGCCAACATTAGTGTCAGTCTATTGCAACAAAGAAAAGACATTTGTGAGGAAGGAACGGACAGGCAGGAAATGGAAAAAGAAAATCCCCTAGAAGAAAGCAAAATGTTTTTCAGGAGTAAAAGAACCACAGAAGGCCTAAAAATGAAGCCTGATGGTCAGAGCTTACACGGTTTCCTCACTCAGGAGAAGAAGAGAGGCTGGAAAAGCTTACACCGAAACTGCCAACTCACTAAGGGTTGCTCTGGGCAGTGAGCTTCATGTGGTGCAGAACCAGTGTCAATCTGCCCAAACCGCTTCCAGGAAAGCCCGGCCACTCTGTGTCACCATACCTGAGCCAGCTCCTTAACGCGCTTCTCCAGGGGCGCGGGCAGGCCTTCGGGGAGGGAAGAGGGCTGCCTGAATTCCTGGTCCAGTCCCACCCCAAGGGAATCGCTCTCATCATCCATATCACGGAAAGGGCTTCCTTCTGGAGACTCACTGAGCAGCTGCTCCAAGTCCAAATCAGTCAGTGAGTCCATGGCAGTGGCCGCCTGGAGCAAGTCGTTGTCAGATGTGGAGCCGAAGAGCGAGAGCAAGGGGTCAGAGGTGCCCTCCAATTCCCGCAGGCCCTGAGCTTCCGCCGACGAGACCGCTACGGGCTTGTGGTCTTCGTCCCTCTTTCTCTGAGCATCTTTCTCCTTCTGAAATTTCTTTAACATCTCTTTAACACTCAAAGCCCCAGAATATTTCTTTTTCTTCTTCTCCTTACTGGCATTGAGAGCTGTGAAGCTGCAAGCAAGGAAGAAACGGGTTACGAAGGCTGCAGCACACCTCAACGGGGAAATTCATGAGACAGCCCTGCTCCCAACGCAACTGCCTCCGGGAACCTCAGCCACAGGGCCACCCTGTTACTCCTCCTCCCTCCTCCTGGTATAGGGAGCTCCTTCTTGCTGGGACCAAAGCTTGAGAGTTAATACAGGTTAGCAGAACAATGTCACAGAATGCTAAATATCCGATGTGTTTTTAAAAACCACTGCCAGGCTGAAATAAAAGGTTGCAAAAAAGTGGTGGGGGCAAGAAAAATGTTTAAAGGGAAAAAGCAGGAGCAGCAGAGAAACAGCAGCAACTTGAAGGGCAGCTGGGGTGAGACCGAGTGAGGTGAAGAAAGCAGGACCAGAGAAGACAAGAAAGTGGTGGAGACAGGAGAAGTGGGGCAGAGGAGGGGTGCCCAAGAGAACAAGAAACATCAGCAGTCACACAGTGACAGAAATAGCTACCAACACCGACAGAGGGACAGAGCCAACTCCGATGTCTGACACACAGAGGGGTGAGAACACTGACTGCCCACGGTGGCACTGTGGGACGTGTGAAGGGGACCGGGAGGCCAGGCCCTGCTGCCTCTTCTGAAGCTGTGAGGAGGGGGGCACATCAGCTCCCAGGTGTCCTGCCCTAACAGCTCAGATTTCGTCCTAGCAAAGAATCTGCTGCCTCTCACCCGGCTTTGGAAAACTTGGACTTTTTCGATTTCTTCTCCTTGTCATAAGTGTCATCTTTTTTCTTCTTCTTTATCTTCTCACCACCTTCCTTCAACTTCCGCTTCTGAGAATTAAAGACAAGGCACAGTTACACGGCTCCCTAACTCAGGGAGCAAGTGCACTACACAGCACTGGCCTTGCTCCGCCCGGGGTTCATCCTGAGAGCTGTCTCCCCTTCTTCATGAACAACAGCTTTCAGGCCAGTCCCTGGATCACAGACCTGCAGCAGGTCAACAAGGCATTCCCACTGGCGGGGTCTCCTGGAAGCACCCAGGGCTGAGGCAACAGGCCACTCTGTAGCCTGAACTTTTCTACTTCAAGTAAGCTGTATGCAGGCCCTACGTCGTTTTACACACACGAGCAGTGGTAGGTAGGTTTCAAAATAAACTTATCTTAAGGCTAACTTGTTTCTGTTGGGGTGACAGCCCTGGGAACTGAACGTGTCCACAGAAGAACACAGCAAGGCTGGTGCAAACTCCCCTCACTCCGCACCCTTCATGGCCCTAGTCTCTGTCCTGAAACCACTTTGAGAAATAAATCCCTACCAAGCCTGCTGGGACACAAGCACAGACAGCTCCACGTCCACAGCACCTCGCCACACTCCGGGTGTGAGAAGTGACCTGTCAGCCTCGGTACGGCTCATGCCATTCCGCCAATCTCCTGAGCCATCCTAAGCCAGCACATGTTCTGGTAAGTCACCTACTGACCTTGTCAAGTAATGTAAAAAAGAGCAATTCCAAAATCCAAAATCCAAAATCTAATACTGTTCTAACCTTTGGAGATTTTTTCTTCTTTTCTTTAATGAAGTCATCTTCAGATTCTGATGCTTGTCTAAATTGCAGAGTTCCCGAGTTAATGTAAAATCCTCCATACTTTGTAGTCAAAGAAGCAGGAACAAGCTCATCATACTGAAAGAGGAGAAAACAAATGGTCAGCTACACGTTCTGGTACTCAAGTCCACAGGTGCAGAGAGGGTCTTGACAAAGCAGATGTGACTGTGTTCTTCCATCACGTTTCAGACAGATGCTAAGACCTGCTTCTGGCCAACCACCAATGTCCAAGCTGAAGGATGTTTGGATAGATCTGGTCATCACTTTCAGTGAGGAAGGGAATCAAGGCCAGATCAAGGGTGTCACTTCCCCCGTCTCACCAGGCCAGCTCTTTCTTCACACTGAAGGCATCCCCACACTGACCCCTTCCCCACCTCCAGGCCATTATCAGTAGGAGCTAAGGTGGTTTCAATGGCATTTTTAGTAAGGACTTACCGCCTCAGAATTATCAATGAAGGAGTCCGATTCATCATAACCGTACCCCATGTCAATCAGGTCCTGTATCCGATCTTTTCTACGTTTCTTTCCACCCTAAAATTTAAAATAGGTCATGTGATTTTTCTATGTTTAACTGTGGTAGGAACACCTAACACGAGGCCTACCCTTTTAACAAATGTTTAATTCTAAGGTCACATGCTTTTTTTGATACATAGAATTAACTGTTGCTTTGAATTCCATCAACTAGTGACTAAACGTTGTAAAGCATGGAACAGTCACACACACACACCTTACACCCACCCCACACCCCCTTCCCTGAAGACCTTTTAAAATAGAACAGATTTGTGTCCACATAACATGGCCTAAGACAGAAGAAGAAACTAAATGGCTTTGTATGCAAAACATTTATTCTAAGCATAAATTCTAGAAGTAAAAGGCCCTTCTTGCTCATTCATCCATTTAGCTTCACACACTAATGCCTGACACATGCATTTTCTATACCTTAATGCATTTATCTAATAACTGCATTTTGTTCTCTCCAACCCCTGTACTTGTTTAGATGATAATCCACTAAAGGAACATAAAAATGTCTAGAAACCTCCCCCACTCAATGAGGTTGTTTTGTTGCCCAAGAGAGGAATCTTACATATTTTTCTTCAAATTTCCGGGCAAGGGCCTCCACTTTATGCCTTTCCTTCTCTTCATCATTGAAAGGATCTGAGAGATCTTTCTTCTGTAAAGAGAGCATTCCACAAAAATAAGAGCCATAAAAAAATTCCCACAATCCTATTCATAATATCTGACTGCAGTAGTGACTACTCAATACACATAAATTGAATAAAAACAACTGTTTTTCAGGAAAGGGAAAACACATGCTACTGTCCCATCAGTGTTTAATTGCCTGTTTAAGAAACTTAAGAATTGACTTAAGAAAGTCAAGTTTCCATTTATGTAATTCAACAAAACTTAACTGAATGTGTACAATGGTCCACCATAGCACTAGGTCCCAGAGGGCTCCAAAAATGGTAAACGGCCTTTACTCAGGGATGCTCAACCTACACAAAACTGTGTTTCAATACAGTTGGTTTCCCCTGAACTCCTAAATATTATTTTATATATTTAAAAACATTATTCTAAGAAGGTACACTGGCTTCATTGGACTTCTAAAACAATTAATGGCTCAAAAAGGTTAAGAACCCACTAAAAGCAGTCCAAGGCCTTGAGGGCTATTCTGCCTTACTGGCTGGAAGAGTGGTATGAACTTGCACTTCCCTCAATGCTACCAGAAGTCAAATCCAGGTTCACAGCATTCCCTTTCCTTAGAGGCTTATCTTGATGGGTCAGTAATCTCGTCTTTTCCCCCAATATCACTACTCACTCCAAATATTTTCACATGGATTTCCAAAGTTTATTTCTACTCTGTAAACTGTTGCATTTTTCTCATCAAGTACATTTTCCAGAGTTGGGACCTTAGGTTTCTTTGGCGAGGAACCTTCATTTTAATAAAGGTGTCCTGTACCAAATACATTTAAGACTTCAGAGTAGACCAAAATCACTAAAGATTCGATGCCTGTCTGAAGACAAAACTCAATTAATTGCCTCACTCTCCCATTTCTGCCTCCTGAAAGCCCACTCACCCATAATATATCAGTTAAATGATTGAGGGTATATATGTATAATGAGATATTAGGGAACATACATCTGATGCAGGCATCACAAATGAGTGGTCTTTAAAACACGCACTCATCTGTATATTATAATTTTTCTATAATGACCACATACAACTTAAGTGGTTAAAATAATCTTAAGAAAGTCTACCAATAAAGAGCAGTCTTTGGTGCGCCTGGTTGGCTCAGTCTGTTAAGCGTCTGACTTTGGCTCAGGTCATGATCTCACGGTTCGTGGGTTCGAGCCCAGCGTCTGGCTCTATACTGACAGCTAGCTCAAAGCCTAGAGACTGCTTCGGATTCAGTGTCTGCCTCTCTCTCTCTGACCCTCCCCTGATCACACTGTTTTTCTCTCTCTCTCTCCCCCTCTCTCTCTCTCAGAAATAAAAACATTAAAAAAATAATTATAAAGAGCAGTCCTGGATTAAATGTGCATGCCTTCATGTCTTGCAAACAGTAGTTATCCAAAAGCACTACTTCCTGAACATATGAAGGTCCAGCTCTGTCCAAACACAGCATCCAAGATGTAAGCTCTCCTCTGTCCAAGTCCTCCAGGGCTTGTATTTGTACCAGACTTAAACAATTACCACATTGTAACACCTGTTACCTATATTGGCCCAAGTCTAAAATACAAGACTGAAAGTTCCCTTGAGGCTGCGATAGTGGCTTCTCCACCTTTATATACTCCTTGGCATCTAGAACAATTCTTTTACATTACAAGTATATGGTAAGTGAATTAATACATGAATCTGTCAGGTTACATAATATTTGGAACACCACAGAGTAGACACAAAGAATCAGAAGTTCTGAATCTGAAGGCCAACAGTGAATCCCCTGAAAATGAATCCAAAGTTCTCTGTGTATGCTCCATGCATTTTTCTCCAATAGAGGAGGACACTTGGACCCCCAAGAAAGGTGAAATCAGGGTACTGGAATTCTAATTCCTACTGATTTGGTTTGAGCCCATAAATAAAGACTTTAACCAATCTCTGCTACTGTCTTTTCCTCTCAAGGAAGATCATCCCATTCCTACTTTGGAAAAGGAAGCTTGCATGGGTTTGAAATTATTTTTCCTCATCTTGCCCACTAGCCCAAATATAAAAGGTTGACCCTTGGCACAAACTTACTGGCTTCCACTCAGCTAATGGAAGCTGATCTTAATCAAGGAAACACATTTTTATCTGAGCAAAGAAAGCAGGTAATGCTTCTAACCAAAGGCACTCACCCCAAACAGCACAACAGTGAATCAGACTGAAGGGGCACTGGCCACTGAGTTCTGCTGCCAGAAATTTTGCCTACATGATCTCATTCTACCCTCAAACACCCTGCAAGCCAGGTACTAGGCTGATCCTTATTTTACTAAGAGCCATTCTAGAGACCAAAACACTCCAAGTGCAGGACCCCACTAACCCGGGCCTCAGCCTTGCACAGTGCTCCAGGGAGGTGCTTGTGTTCTTCACCTGCTTCCTCTCATACTGTAGGATCCCATCTACATAAAATACAAACACGTGCAAGACTAGAGGCACCTGCGAGGCTGAGTTGGTTAAGCAGCCGACTCTTGGTTTCATCAGGTCATGATCTCGGTTTGTGAATTTGGGCCCTGCATCAGGCTATGTGCTAACAGAGCAGAGCCTGCTTGGGATTCTATGTCTCCCCCTCTCTGCCTCTTTCCTGCTCACACTCTCTCTCCCTCAAAAATAAACAAACTTGGGGCTCCGGGGTGGCTCAGTCAGGTGGGCATCTGACTTCACCTCAGATCATGGTCTCACCATTCTTGAATCCCAGTCCTGCATCAGGCTCTGTGCTGACAACTCAGAGCCTGGAACCTGTTCTGGATTCTGTGTCTCCGCCCCCCCCCCCCCCCCCCCCCCCCCCCCCCCCCCCCCCCCCCTCTGTGTCTCTCTCAAAAATAAATAAACATTTAAAAAACTTAAACAAACTTAAAAAAAAAAGTGAAAAACTGATTTAGGCTCTCAGAAATCATGGCACTGGGCCTCATCAGTATTTTGGAAGGGCAGGAGAAGGGTTTCTGGTGTTCTGGAAAATGTTACATTTTTATAATCCAGCTACAAGTTACATGGGTGTGTTGAGTTTGTGAAAACACATCAAACTGTGAATTTACCATATATGTACTTTTATTATATACAGAATTCAGTAAAGAGTTTAAAAAATTTTTTTTCCATGTTAATGAATTATCAAAACTTCAGTAATAGCTGAAGCTGGTGATGGGTACATGGGCCTTATTAATTACACTACTGTCCTAGTCTGTGCACATTTGAGAAGTTCCATGCTAAAAAGCAAAACGGGCGCCTGGGTGGCTCAGTCGATTAAGCATCCAACTTCAGCTCAGGTCATGATCTCGCAGTCCGTCGGTTTGAGCCCACGTCGGGCTCTGTGCTGACAGATCAGTCCTGGTGCCTATTTTGGATTCTGTGTCTCCCTCTCTCTCTCTGCCCCTCCCCAGCTCGTGCTCTGTCTCTGTCTCAAAAATAAATAAAAATGTTAAAAAAATTAAAAAAGAAAAAGAAAACAAATCTGCCAGGAAAATAAATAGGTCATTTAAAAAACATTTAAGAGGGATGCCTGGGTGGTTCAATCCATTAAGCGTCCAACTCTTGATTTCGGCTCAGGTCATGATCTCATGGTTCGTGAGTTGAAGTCCTTTATCGGGATTTGTGCTGAGTGCAGAGCCTGCTTGGGATCCTCTGCCTCCCTTTCTCTGCCCCTCCACTGCTTGCTCACTCTCTCTCAAAATAAATAAACATTTACAAATAAATAAGTATAAATAAATAAGTAATAAAAAACATTTAAGAAATCAAACTGATTCTCAAAAGACCTGAAGGCTACAACCTAATTCCGGCAAATAAAACAAAACGACAACAAAAAAATTCCCACAAAATTAGGTATCTATTCATCCAGGTAAAGAAACTATCCAGAAGATAGTTCAGAAGAGATGAGCTATCAGTGTCTTTTCTTGTCTGTCCTTACGCTAAGTAGGCAGAGTGAGATTTCATTGAAAAGAAAAATGTCCAGCACAAAATTCCAGTGAATGAACAGTCATGGTTCTAGAAAGAATTCTATCCTTTCCGGCCCAGAGGCAAAGTCAGCACACCCTGTGGCTGCTTTGGGCTGAATGCTGCGGTCTCAGGGCAGCAAAAGCCTTTTGAGCCTTGCTTCCACCCCCAGAAGTCCCATTTGCACAGGATGCCCCATGCATTCTACCTACAGACAGAGTCTGGGGCTGCTGGGGTGTACCTTGTCTGCGGGCTGAAGGCCTTTCACCTTCCCTCGTATGTTCTTCACCAGCTCTGGGTAGAAGAACTCTGGGCAGCGCTTGTGATCTGGCTCAAAGAGGGTGAGTGTAATCCGAACAGCTGCTGCAGCCGGCTCAGAGTCCTGATGCTGTTCTGTTCCCCCAACGTCCTCTTTCCGGGATTTCTTCAAAAATGCAGGATTCAGAGAACCTGGGAGAGAGGTGAACTGGACCCTGTGGGGCTCCGACATGGCTACCAACAAGTCTTAGCGGGTGTCACTGCATGGCTTCTGTTAACATTAAAAGAAGGGCCAGGTCAAACCAAGATGATACAAATGATTTTTCCTGTTCAGCTATACAGATTTAAGCTTAAAAGACTCATTGTCAAGAAGAATCCATTGTTAAATTGACCTTAATTACCACCTAGTGCTTTTTTTCTGCTTCAATTACTATTCACCTTAACATTTTTATACATACATGTAAATCACCCAAAATCCTATTACTCAGAGATAATCAGTGTTCAGTACACTTCCTTCCAGTCTTTTTTTCTATACCTAGTCAAAAGATCCTTGATGTTAGAGAATCTATGCTGACAGACCCTTAAAGAATCCTCAAAATTGCAAAGACCACCAGAGAATATTTTTCATTTAATTTATCCAACACTTTTCTGGCGGGGAAGAATCTCTTTCTTAAGATCTCTACACTTTTATCACCAGCACTATACTTTCATTTAAAGTCAGTTTTCACAATGACAAAGTTTTCAACAGCTCACAGAAGGTACTGCCTCCTCTGGGATAAGTAGAAAACCAATGTCTCCAGAGGAGTGTGGCTCAGCTCATTTCCTAATGCACCAGTCTCTTCCACCCAAAGCTGGCTCTTGGCAAATTGAAAAATTATCACATACCAGAGACTTTCAAAGTTGCTTGGGAATGGTCAAAACAGATTGTAAAGCCCAGAATTCCAAGGGTTTACAGAATATAAATATAGCAATACACACGCACACACATATGTGCGTGTGTATATACGTACACACATAATTTTGCATGTGCTTTGTGTATAATGTTATGTCTTGTTTTACATAACTCACACTGTAGTGTGAACTTTTTTTTCCTACTGTGAACTTTCTACCATGACAGTAAGTAAGGATATTCATTGCAGGATAGGAAAAATGATAAAAACAACCTCAATATCCAGCATGAAGGGAATTGCTGACAAAACTGTGGTTTTTAAAAACTGATTTATATGAGTTTTTGATATTTTATAGATACATAATCCCTGTTGTACTTTTTCCTGTTGTTATTTACTGTTTAATTTTGATTTGAGATACGATAAAAATTTTTAATTCTTTTTCACATTGAACTCTAACTAGATTTCTTCCCAGCAATTATCACTAGCCTTTCTTTCCAGTGCTGATTTGGCCTGTGTTAAATAGAAATGTATTAGACATCCTAAAGTCTATTACGGAAATCCAAACTGTTAGATTAATCCGGTATAACCAGACATTCTTTAACAAGCACTACACTGTTGTGAAAATTTTTATGGTGTATTTTAATATCTTCAATCAAAGGTTCATCTTTATTATTCTTCTTTTAAAAGTAATACTTAGCGATTCCAGTCTGTTTATTATTTCAGATCAATTTTAGAATCATTTTGACAAGTTCCCAAGAAAGGCTCACTATATTTTGGCAGTAATGAATAAGCAGTGACTAATTCAGGAAGATTTACACATATCATACATAGCCACATAAGAACGTATACTAGTACCTAGGCAGTATTTATGCTTTCTACTATGACCAAAAATTGTGATCTCTAAGACCAGGGAGTAAAATACTAAAACTGAAGAGTTAAGGGGCACCTGGACGGCTCAGTTGGTTAAATGTCCAACTGGATTTTGACTCAGATCATGATCTCACAGTTCATGAGTTCGAGTCCCATGTCAGGCTCTGTGCTGATTGTGCAGAGCCTGCTTGGGATTCTGTCTCTCCCTCTCTCTGCCCCTCCCCCACCTGTGCTCATGTTTTCTCTTTCTCAAGATAAACTTTAAAAAAAAAGAGTTGAAATAATTCTAAGTAGGCAGTCAAGTGATTAGCAGCAAAACACGTTGGCAGTGCAAAAACCCATCGTGCAAATGCCGAAAAGAAATTCCCCTACAAGAAACTTCCAAGGCTCCCAAGGACATTCATGATGCACCGGGTTGTGAAAATAAATCACAGCTCAAAGGTGAGGCTTAAAGATCCTCCACTGACAAAAGCAGTAGTTTCACTACAGGAAGGGAAGCTGTAAGTCAGCTCATGGGATGTAGGAAGTTAACCCCGAAAGGGCCAACCAGGGCCCTGGCCCTGTCCAGGCAGTAATTTTTAAAATGTAACCTTATCATGATCCACATTTTAGACACTGTAACTTCATTCACCTAGATGGTAAAACTGCTTCTCTCAGTTGTGTGACTTTGCAGGCCTAAGAAATTACAGAAATAAGACTAGAGAATAAATCAAACCTGTAACATATTAACACTTACAAGTTAGATTTTGGATATATTTTATAATCATGATTACTGCTTGCTACTTGTTACTAAGTCATGTGAAATACTTAAGAGGATCAGACATGTTAATGACTTGAAATGTTAGACTTACAACTTTAATTTCAAATGCTTAAAAAAACAGAAGTTTGAAAGTGTTCATTTAAACCTGATTTATACAGCTATCAGACATACAAGAGTTAGGTCTTTGGAAAGATATTACTATTAATTTTATAAGTTCACCATTTTAGAAATTAGAAGTATTTGAGAGAACATAAAAACTTTAAATGTAATTAAACACATTTAAGGGGATTTAACATTGTAAAAAGAGTTCATTGTTTGGGAATTATAATCGGTTAAATTAGTACCTTAACTGAAGCTCTGTCAAGGATCACATACTCTTATTTCTATATAACTATTCTTCCATTTGTAAATGAAAGAATTTGGGGAAGTAAAACTTAAAAGGCTTAAGAAAACCTAAGCATTTAAATACTCAACTTCAACAAGGTGAACATCACTCTAAAAAAGCACAGAATTGTGCACATAAAAACGTGCCTCTTAAAAAAACCTCAATTGACATCATCCAAGAAACGCTAGCTGTCTGTTGCAACTTGGTTTCCAGAAAACGTGTTTTTTTAATTATACATCCTCTTAACTACTGTATTTTCAAATCTATTATCAGTAAAACAGAAAAATTAAGTTTTGTTTGCTGATCTTGTAAAACATTTTAGTGGCATTTCCTTAACTTTTTTTTTTCCCACAATAGGCTGTCCGATGAGAATTTTGTCTACTTTCTGAAGTGTTTGTTTTTGTTTCATGTCTTATTGCATTGGCTAAAACTTCCAGGGTAATATTAAACATGTATCTTTCACCATGTTCTGACTCCCATGGGAATGCCTCTAGGTCCAATGGGATGTTGACTTACAATTCGGATATTTTATCAAATCATTAAGCTATCCTTCAATTCCTCAAATTTTAAGTTTTTAAATTAGTAACATATGTTTAATTTTATGCAACCATTTCCTGGAATCTTAAATGCGCTTCCAATTATTGGTTTGTCCTTAAGACAAAACAGCAAATGACAGCTCCTGAAACTAACTGCCGGCACTCTGGGGAAACCGAAGTCAAAAAAATTCCAGGCTGCGGACAAGCCAACTCGCTAAAAACAAAACAAAACGCTCTTACAACCAACTTCTGTAAGACAAAAACGCCTACAGGAGGTGCGTGTGGATCCGCCACCTTTTCAAGGCGAGGGCGACTCAACAAAAACTCTTAAATAGACACTGAAGACTTACTCGGAATCTACCACTGGGATTGGAACCTTTCCAAAACTGTTTATTTCCCCTCCGGGATGTTTGGGCCCTGTGCTCAACTGACGTGAGCAAGTTCCCCATTCAATAACTCCGTTTTCACATACCGAAACTACGCGAGCATCCGCCTTCCTGCTGTCACAACAGCCAGCTCCCAACTTCTCTAAAAGTGTCAAACTACAACAAGGCTTATGTGAGAGCCCGGTCCCGACAAAGACACGCACCTTTGTCCCCGGCGCGACGCAGGCTACGGCCCCACGGGCCGCACTCGTCCCCCCGCGGCGGTCCTCATGCCGGCCCGGGCGCCCGGGCTGCGGCGCCGCTAGCGGCCGGCCCCCGAGCCATGCTTCCCGGCGGGCGGCCGGCCCGCGCCGCGGCCCATGGCAGGGTCCCCGCGCGCTCGGGGGAGCCTCGCCGGCCGTGCCGCCGCGCCGGCCCCGGAGGAAGCGGAGAGACGCCGGCTCCACGTCGGTCGAGCAACTCGGGACCTCGGGCGGGCTGCTCAGGCGCCCGGGGAGAACTTGCGCGGACACGGACTCCGGCCCGCTCCTCGGACGCCGGCCGTTAGAAAGCGCGCACGGAAGGATCCGTCCGCCCCCCCCCGCCGAGCGAGGCCACGCAGAACCCGCCGGGTGCGGGCCCCGGGCTCGGGCGGAGGCTGGCTTCCAGGCCGCGCCGAGGTCCGTCAGGGCAGCTCCCGGAGTGGCGACACGGCCGGCCCTCGCGCCGGACTAACGGCCCTAATGGAAGCGCGGACAGGAGGGGGCTGGAGGCCAGGGGCAGGGCGGGCCGCAGGGCCGGCTCCCTTGCGCACTCGGCCGGCAGCACCTTCACCACCGCCTCCGCCGCTTCAGACCGCGGGCGCTTCGTTGTCACGAGCGGAGGGAGGGGGAAGGAGCCGGGAGTCTCCGGGCTCCGGCGCGCCGAGACCGCGGCGCCCGGGTCACGTGCCGCTCGGCCGCCAATGAACCCCTGCGGGCGCGGTGACGTCAGAGCAGCGGCGTGGCCGGTGACAGCCGGCCCCCGTCACGTGGCCGGAGGCACTCCAATGGGCGGTGCCGGGGCGACCTGAGGTTCCCGGCGGCCCGTGCGTCGGTGGTGGTTGGGTGGTAAGATGGCGGCTGTGAGTCTGCGGCTCGGCGATTTGGTGTGGTGAGTCCGGGCGGCCCGGGTAAAGCGAGGTGCGCCGGGGAGCTCCCTCACTGGGCGCGGGGTTCGCGGCCAGCCCCGGAGCTGCCTTTCTATGCGCTCCAGGCTGCAGAAAGAGGGCGAGACGAGGTGCCGGCGCTGGGAGCGACGCCGGGCGGAAGGGGCAGCCCGGCCCCGGGGGACTGAGGCCGAGAGTGGCCACAGCGGGCCGGGCTCTGAGCTCCAAGGCGGCCCGGGGGAGGGCTTCGCTCCGCACCTGCACGCCGGCGGACACCGTGAAGGGAGTCTCCGGCGCCGCGCAGCTCCCGCGGACGCCGGATTCTTGGGGTCTTGCGGAGGCTTCCCGGAAAGGGGGAGAACCGGGGAGCCGCCGGGGCCATCTCGCCTGGGCAAGCCCGTCAAAACTCCCGTTGCGATGGAACCGACCTGCGCGGGCGGCTTGGCCGGGGGTGTCGAAACCGGACTGCTGGCGCTGCCCCGTGAAGAAATGGAAGGGAGACTTCTCCTTTACAACCGAAGGCTTGGCAGTAACCAGTGCCTTCTTGGGTGCCTCTCGTGGTCTGCTTCTGTGTCCCAGACTACCGCTCGAACCAAGACTGATCGTCCGCTTCCCTCGAGCGACGTAGCTCTCTTCTCGACCCAGAGGAAGGTTTCCATTAGCATGTCAAAGTCGGGCTGGTTTCGCGGTGAATTAAACCAGACTTTGTAAGGGGAAGTCTGTGTTTACCGAGCAAACTGCCCTCCCCGTCGTGGGGACGCTCTTAGACAAGTGACTTGATTGGTTTTGTTCTTCAGTGTTCCTTGACACCAAAAGAATGCACATACCTTATGCACTTTTGTATTCTGTTTCTGAAGAGTTTGGGCCTCTTGGGCCCAGCCGTGGAAGCCAATTTAAGAACTCCTGTTTGCCAGCTTGCCTTTTGGCACTTGAGAGTGCAGGTGGAGAGTTAGGAAAATAAATTTCACGTTGAGTGGGTTGAAGGAGATGGACTGGCTTTTCCAGGGCAAATGCTGACTCTGTGTTTTCTCTAGGGGGAAACTCGGCCGATATCCTCCTTGGCCAGGAAAGGTGAGTGTCTTGCTATTAATGGAAGACATCTGAAGTTGGGTGTGAGGAGGTGAAAATGTAAATGCGTTCCCCTCAATTTCTGGTATTTAGTTAAACTGGACCTACTTGGAAAAAAAATTATATACTTATTTATTTATGTAGTGTCTGCACCCAACCTGGGGCTTGAACTCACCACCTGGAGATCAAAAGTCCCATGCCCTTCTGACTGAGCCAGCCAGGCATCCTTAAACTAGACTTATTTAAATGGAATTTTTCTGTCTCTACTCTCGGATTGTTTAGAAAAGGCAATATCATATAAACCAGGTCATTTAATCTGCAGTAAATGCTTATCTCTTGAATCAGAGATGGCTTTGGTGAAGTTTTTTAATCCTGGAAATCGATTTCAATTTGAATTTAGCTTTACACTTAAATGTAACAAAAGGAGAAGAAAATAAATTCTCCAGGAAGAGAGAAATCTAAATGTAGGTTAGTGAAAAGTCAAAGTATTTTTGTCCCAACTAAGTTTAAATCTTCTTTTCATGTTACCATATGTGCTGCTCCAGTGCCTCTTTGCAGAAGTTGGCATTCCAGATTTTGCATGAGGCGATCCGTCATAGCTTTCCAAATGTTCTGTTTTTATATTCTTGCTAGGAGCCCAGGAAATGTCTTTAGACTGTCTCTTTGCAATATGGCATATCCATTGCCTCAGTTGTCCTTCATTGTCATTGTTACCTGTCTCAGCTCTTCCTGCAGTTTTTTGTGTTTTGTTTTATTGAAGCATAATTGACATACAATGTTACCGAAGTTTCAGGTGTACAACATACTGGTGCAACAGTGCTATACCCGATGGCTTACCTCTTATCAGAAGTGCATCACCACCTTACCTTATTACTTCACAGAAGTGTTTTTTAAGAGTGTTCTCTGCATTTCTTCAGTGATTTAAGGGTCACGTGATTGTGGGGGTTGGTTGACTTTGATCTTAGTTTTAACTGCTTTTAAAACAGGGCTATTGCAGTGAAGGGGATTTTCTACCTACCAAACACTGCTACTTGGTAGATGTATTCTAGAAGTTCCTAGAATATTTGCACTTTTCCACACATCTCAGTAGGTGAGTGCCAGGTTTGGACATGTAGTAGGGCCTGGGTTCTTTTCAAGAATATTCCTTTTCTTTTATTTCATTTTTTTTTCCTCACCAACTTAGAGGTATGGAAAAAACTTTTTTTTCCTCCTTTTACTCCCCAGATTGTTAATCCACCCAAAGACTTGAAGAAACCACGTGGAAAGAAATGCTTCTTTGTGAAGTTTTTTGGAACAGAAGATCAGTGAGTAGTGCTCATCAAAAGTTTCACTTTTTCTGTGGGCGTTATCCTGGATCTGAGCTACTTGCCAGAATGTTCTAGGGACCTTAGTTCATTTTTACCGTAGTCTGTCAGAATGGCATATCATTCTGGCTTTATATCTAAATAAAAGATGCTATTCTTAGCTCATAGAAATTGTTCTGGGGCCAATAACAATGTCAGTCAGTAAGAAATAGGATTCACTATCTTCTTAATATGATAATTACAATAAGAAAATTTCTCACATCTTTTTATCCAACACCATAGGTAGTTCCTTTTATAAGAACCACATTTGGTTCTCTTAATGGCTGTTTATCATTGTGGTTCATGTATGAGGTATATACTGAAAAAAAAAAAAACCCTGAAACCTTTATTATAAGAGAAGTAATTGTTTGATTCTGTTCTTTGTAAAACTAGGTGACTTTCTGCAACGTTGTAACAGTAGAGCTTTTTAACCAGATCTGTCCTAGAGTTTAAATCAGGACCATTGATTTGAGATTCTTGATATACAACATACAGGTCACAGTGAGGGGCAAAATATGTATTTACTTGAGTTTCCAGTGATTTATTCAGCTTTTTCATTATTTCATGGATCTGATTACCTGGTCTAGCTAGATGCTTTACGTAGTTGTATTTCCACTTATGATTCTTAGAGAAAAATGTAGCTTTTGCTTTGAAAAAAGTGTGTGTGACTTTTTTGAGGAATCTAATACCAGTGGTTAAAATACACGTTTCTACAAAGTGATATATTCTATAGCAAAATCTCTTACAAACAGTGTTACTCATTCTGGAGTTTATATGCTGAGTACTTATCCCAGTTGAGAGTTTAACTGGTATGTCTACCTTCACCATGCAGATCTACTCATATACTCAGCCCTGTTCTCTGTCACAAAACAACAGTCTTTTGATGACAATATTTTAAGGTAGTCACTGGCCCAAGAGTTGTGAGAGCCAGAGATACTCTGGAAGCAGGAATATTCTGGTAATGCCATTGACTTGACAACAAAGATTATTCTGATACATAAAAGAAGTGCTAATTGTTTCATTAGCAAATTCAAGTTTCTGACACTGAAGGGAACTTCTGGAGAAAGGTGAATGTTGTGGTCCTTGCTTTTCAGGAACTTGAGTAACAAGACATAAACATTTCAGATGGGAATACATGCAGAATGAGTGATATGGGTGATTGATTATTAAAGTGTTCTAGAACAAGGAGACAGTAGTGGAGAACAGGCAGGTCAGAGAAGGCTGATGGAAGAGATGGGATTAGAATCCACCCTTGGAGGATGGATAGAATTTGAATAGGCAAGAAGAAGGGCATTGCAGGCAGGAGGAAGACCATGAACAACTGGATGTTAAGTTGAATGTGTGGGCAGAGAGAGGCTCCCCACCTGGGGTGAAGAACTGTGCTTGAGAATGAGAGAGGCAGTATGGTTGGTCCAATTGGTTAGCTAAATGAAGATGTACACAAGACTAGAACAAAAGTGGAAACTCATGGAAAGTGGGGGCTTGATGACATTACGAGAGGTATAAAAGCCTTTGTGTTCTTAGAATTTTAAAAATGCTGGAAGATCAAAAGAATAAACTGATCTGTATAACAAATACTACAGATAAGACAGAAAATTGGAGTTGAGTGAATTTTAGCACTTAGCCAGGTACACAAGTGAAGCCAGTGAAAAAGATGCACTTACCAAACACGAAAATAATCTAAAGTATTAGTAGTGGTGGAGAGGATATGATTCCTGGCTAAAGTTTTTTTTTGTTTTGTTTTTAATGTTTTATTTATTTCTGAGAGACAGCATGAGCAGGGGAGGGTCAGAGAGAGGGGGGATACAGAATCTGAAACAGGCTCCAGACTCTGAGCTAGCTGTCAGCACCGGGCCAGATGCTGGGCTCGAACCCACGAACCGTGAGAGATCATGACCTGAGCCGAAGTCAGACGCTTAACCGACTGAGCCATTCAGGCGCCCCTGGCTAAAGTTTTTTTGAGGGGATTCATAAGCAAGTAGATTCAGGGCCGCTGTAGATACAATATCTTTTAAGCTTTTTAAACTCCTTTGGTAGAATGTAAAAAGTTATATAAGGGACATCTGGGTGGCTCACTCAGTTAAGCATCTGACTCTTGCTTTCAGCTCAGACCATAATCTCCTAGTTTGTGAGTTCAAGCCCTGTATTGGGCTCTGGCACTGCCAGTGTGGAGCCTGCTTAGGATTCTCTCCCTCTCTTTCTGTGTGCCTCTCTCTGTCTCAAAATAAATATATATTTTTTTAACTTAAAAAAAGATATTTAAAAATAAAATTACCACAGGCTAACATGTTACCTTTTTGTGGCTAGGCAGTTGACAATGAAAGGAAACAAAGAGTAAGGATCTCCAAACACTTCTGAAGGGAGAAGGGTTCTTAGTGATCAGTGATCAGCAAATGTTATTTAGTGTCTTAACATTATCTGAAGGTGAAGTGTCCAGATGGTCAGGTACCAGGGAATTACTCTGGGGGAAATATTTGGATTTTGGATTTGATGCTGGCCTACTATGCATTCACATGCCAGTTATATCTGCCCTACAATTTGGGCAAGCTGTTTTCACCTTTCTAAGCCTTTGTGTCCTTACCCATGTGTGGGGGTGATGCTCCCTACCTTGTAGCTATGAAGGAGAAGGAGTGGCACTTATTGATACTGTGGTTTGGCATACAGCTGGTGTTTGATAAACCAGGTCAGGATAGAGATATGTTACAAGAGACGCACTGGTAAAAAGCAGGTGGCTTTAAGTAAGGGAAACTTGAATGAGAGAGAATCTATTTGAAAAGAAAGGCATCTAAGAGTTGGAAATTCCTAAGGGCCTCAGCCAGGTCTCCTCTTTTGATCAAAAGGCTTTGAGCACAAAACAGTAAGTTTCCCTTGCCAGGAGTACTGTGTGCAGTCCAGTCCATGCTCCCAAAGGTATCTGATGGATCTAGTCAAGATCAGAAAAGGGGACCAAGTGGGGCGCCTGGGTGGCTTAGTCGGTTGGGCGTCCGGCTTTCGCTTAGGTCATGATCTCGCGGTTCGTGGGTTCGAGCCCCGCGTCAGGCTCTGTGCTGACTGCCAGCTCAGAGCCTGGAGCCTGTTTCAGTCTGTGACTCCCTCTCTCTCTGACCCTCCCCTGCTCACGCTGTGTCTCTCTCCTCTCCTAAAAAAAAAAAAAAAAAAAAAGAAAGAAAAGGGGACCAAGTCAGATCAAAGAGTAGGATTCTTTAATTCGAAAAAGCAAAGTCTGAAAAAGAACACAATCAGAATTGATGAAATGATGAATAGCCTTAAGGAGGTAAACACTGACGTGTTCATAAATCATCAGACATTTCAACAAAAGGCAATGTGACCAGAACATGTGCTGTGGTGACCCTGTTAAGAGCATGCATAAGGATCACTGTAGGAAACAGACATTTGACAAGTGGTTTAGACAGAAAGTACAAGTGGATTTTTAGAGATGAGAACTGCTTTGTTCAGGGCAAGACCCTAAGTGGCTCCAGAGGAAGCTGGGCTCTCCATCACCTTTAATGCTTGATGTCAAGGAGAGAGAGGGCTCTGTGCTCCTGGCATACCCTGGGCTAGAGACCCTGTTGGTTACTGGGCCCGGACTTTGGTGGCTAGGGTCTGACCCCATGGGGTTGTTCCTGAATTCCTTTTTTTATTTTTATTTTTTAACATTTTTATTTTATTTTTTGAGAGACAGAGACAGCATGAGCAGGGAAGGGGCAGAGAGAGAGGGAGACACAGAATCTGAAAGAGGCTCCAGGCTCTGAGCTGTCAGCACAGAGCCCGACATGGAGCTCGAACTCACAACAGTGAGATCATGACCTGAGCCAAAGTCGGATGCTCAACTGACTGAGCCACCCAGGCGTCCCTGTTCCTGAATTCTTAAGGAGTATAAGATTAAGTCAGAGATGTTCAGTTTCAAAACTGACATAGTACATATGGGAAAAAATATTTATAGATGAGTTTTTTTTTTTTATATTAGCAAGGATCTTTATTAAAGAGTTAAAAAGGGTAGCCCCTTAAACCAAGATTTCAACCTTTTAGAAAACTAATTTCTCTCTCTCGCTTTTTCTGTCAAAACATCTAAATTGGGGCTCCTGGGTGGCTCAGTCGGTTAAGCGTCCGACTTTGGCTCAGTCATGATCTCACAGTTCGTGGGTTTGAGCCCTATGCCAGGCTCTGTGCTGACAGCTAGCTCAGAGCCTGGAGCCTTTTTCGGATTCTGTATCTCCCTCTCTCTCTGACCCTCCCCTGCTCATGCTGTCTCTCTCTCTCTCAGAAATAAAACATTAAAAAAAAATTTTTTTTAAACCTCTAACAAATTGTGTTGACATCCATTAGAAAGAGAGGACTGGACCTTCCTGACCAGCCTCTCCTATAAGGGGAAGGACTTAGTAAGATGCTAGATTCGGCTCTCCAAGCCTGGATGGCTACTGTGGGAATTACCCGTGGTTGTTTTGTGGAAATACAGAGGAAAGAATACCTTCAGCGTTAATTTTGACAACTCCACCGGGTGATCACTCTCAAAGATTAAGTCTCAGGCCTATGAAGGCCTACCCTGGACAGACACTTGCCCATCAAAATAGAAACTGAGCTCAAGGTTTAAAAGTTTCATCAGCGGCTATGGCAGATGGAGGGAGCTCATTAAGTTTGGGAGTACTCAACCCCTGGAAACAAACAGTTCAGGAAAATACTGTCAGCAAAAGTGGGTAGTTCCCAAATGACCACCTGTGAGTTTCTGTGGCAGTCTTCATAGCTGAACCCACAACAGCCCTTTGAGGAACTGGATAGGATATTTGTGCTGGTTCTGCCTTTTTAACAGATGTAGACACTGAGAGGCAGGATGTTTGTGGAGTTAAGTGATAAGATGTCCAGGATCCCAATCTGAGATACTTTTTTTTTGTCAAGCCAGATACAAGGTATGAAGTGTGTGAGTATCAAAGAAACTCTTGGAGGAAAACCTGTGGCTTGTAATTAAAAGCATAGCAACTTGAAACTATCTGAGGATTCCTTTTTTCTTTTCGCCTGGCACGTCATTGGCCCACTTTCCCTACATCCAACACTGTGTAATAGTTTGAGAACAGAGCCAGGATGATAGTGAGTGCTCTGCTCCAGGTATTATTTGGACTGAGCCAGCAGTGTCCCTCTGCCAGGGCTGGACAGAACCTGTCCTAGAGAGCATTGAGTAGATTTTCCTCTCCCAGCACCAGCATCCGTCCTCCAGGTGACCCCCTTCGTGGCTGGGACAGGGTCTCCAGGAGCAGGTGTCATGCACCAGGATTAGAGAGTCTGGCACAAAAGAAGCATCTGGCCATATTGGCATGGACAGTGCAGCTTGAAAGCCTCATTTGGGAATGTTTTCAAGGTTTGAAAACAATCTTTTAAACCTGTCTTATCTGCAAGTCTTTGTTGATGTTTGTATGATAATCATGACTTGAAATTAAATGAGGAGCTTTTATTTTCTTTGTGGGTTTTGTTTTGTTTTGTTTTTGGTTATTTGTTTTTTGATTTGTGATTTCTGAACAACTTGGACTTGGGCCAAGTAACAGCAAGTAACAGCAAGTAACAGCTACCAGTAATTCTCAGCTCCTTCCTTTCAGTGGTTTATAGTGGTTGGGGGGAGAGCATAGAAATCATTTGTTGGTACTGCTCTCCAAATCAGATGGAGAAAGAAACAGACCCCCTCTTCTGACCCCATCTTTGTTCTCACCTTGGACTGTGCTCACACTTGTACGTGTTCTCTCTCCACCCCCTACTCCCACCCAAGTCATTGTGTTGTGCAAAGTCTGAGACACATATGTGGGAGTTTTGGAGATTGTTCCTAGACCAGCATGTTTAATATGTCTACATGGTGTGATTTTAACGTAAGGGTAAAGCAGGTCAGAATTACGGAAGTTTTCGAAAATGTGAGGTGTTTAATTCATTTTCAATGGAGTATGTAATTTGAGGGTGGCTTATAGTGGAAGGTTTATATTTGCAAGTGAAAAGAAGTTATAGGGGGTGTATCAGGATACCAGGGTAAGTCTGCTGCTCCTGGCCGTGGTATAGGTACAGTTACACCTGTACCAGGCAGTATTCACCTACCTGAGCAAACCTACAAACAAGGAAGTCATGGGGGAAAACCCCTGGGCAGAGCAGCCAGTGTTCTACAGCAGTGACCTTTACTGTTAATTTGTATTTTTTTTTTTTTTTTTTTTTTAAAGATAATACAGGTTTGGGGCACCTGGTGGCTCAGTCCGTTAAGCATCTGACTCTTGGTTTCGGCCCTGGTTATGCTATCACAGTCCCTGAGTTCAAGCCCCGTGTCAGACTCTGTGCTGCTGGTGCAAAGCCTGCTTGGGATTCTCTCTCTCTGCCCCTCCCCCCGTAAATAAACTGAAGAAAAAAAAAAAAAAAGACAATACGTGTTTACAGTTCCCCCCCAAAATCAAGCTATAAACTGTGAAAGGGTTCCATTCATGTCTGTCTCTCAGCCACCCAGGTACCAGCCATGAGTGTCTCTCCAGAGGTACTGTGTGCAGAATCAAAAGGTTACAGATTCATTTTTCCGTATTTTTACATAAGCGATAGCATACTACACACACTGCTCTGCCCCTTTTTTCCCTTAGCCAGACTATCTCAAGGGACCTTCCATTTTTCTTCATAATGACCTCACTGATTGCCACTACAAACAACGTAATTAACTTCCTTGTACATAAAAAGCAAAGGCCTGTACTTTACATACCACTTGACTAAGCTTGATTTTTCTGACTTCCCAGCCTATAAGCAAATTAGGCAGAAAAGATCCTGCTCCATCTAGACATTGGGAGGATAATGGGAAAGAAATCACAAGTCACAGCTTGTATCACAGAGAGAAACCAGTCTCTTACTTCTAAGCAAACAGAGGCACCGGGGTGGCCCATTCAGTTAGGCCTCTGACTCTTGATTTTGGCTCAGGTCATCATCTCACAGTTCATGAGTTTGAGCCCCATATCAGGCTCGATGAGGATAGCACAGAACCTGCTTGGGATTTTCTCTCTCCTCTCTCTGTGCCCTTCCCCCCTGTCTCCAAAAGAAATAAACATTAAAAAAAAATAATAACTACAGACAACAGCAACAACCAAAGAGGGCCACCAAAGTCTTATAACATTCAATCAAGATGCCAGCATTCCAGCCCCTCTGAATGTGCCAAGAAGGCGTCATTTACTCAGTGATTATTTCTTGAGCACCAGTTGCATGCCAGGCCCAGCTGATGGGCCTCAGTGTATTGGAGAATGGCGCATTATTGAAGTGCCAGCTGAAAAGCAACTCTTTAAGGAGACAGGGTTTTGTAATACTTTAGAGAAAAAACTCTATTCAGATGACTAAAGTGATTTCAATTTGGCTTGCTTTCAAGAAGTAATCCTCATAGGGCTCGGGTGAGCTGGCTTTTTATTTACAGTGTTTCTGATGGAACACAGTGCTTCAACAACAGACTAAATTCTTCACTAGATTAATACTTCTTGCATTTATCTTCTTGAAGTCCTGTTTATACTCCCCGTTCGTTTAGCAAACCATTTTCACTTTTCAAACGTGGTCAGAGAGGAAATTTTCATTTTAGTATTAAAATGCCAGTCTTGAGGATGAATTGAATTTTGACCATTCCATTCTGGCAGAAATCAGTAATTCACTTAAAATGCTTCAGTGAAAAAATAGGCATGGGTTATTGGGGCTTCCTCCACAGATGTCTTTACCTCTCCATTTCTCTCAACCGGAGGCTCATGTGGGTAGAGGGAGGCAGGTATTAGGATGCCTGGAGTGTACTTCCTGTCTCAAGAGCCTCCATAAAAACCACCCCATTGGTCTCACACAGAACTTGTGTGGGTCTCAGTTTCTAACCTGAAGCTCAGAGAAGGAAGAGGCATGTCCAGAGCATAGGGGCTGTTTAAGCTTTACCACGGATACTTGTGTCATCTTAGGGTGACAGTTTAACCCACTTTTCGGGGCATGTCTAGCTCTGCATCTGCTCTGATGGTCTGTCCTTAGAAACACTGAAAGGGGGGAGAAGCAGGAGGGTCTGGTCGGTGGTTTACCTGCCAGACTAAGAGCAAAACTTTATTCAGTTTTTTCTCCCCATAAATTAGACCAATTGGCTCTATCATGTCAACTTTCAGACTTGAGTTGGTCACTGGGAGGTACCTGCCTACTTCACCTGATTGGAGGTTAATGCAGCGAGACCATGTTTGAGTCCTTGTTCATCGTTCAATCTCTGTGGCTTTCTTTGGCCATAGATATCCTGCTTAGTCCTGCTTTGCTGTCATATTTGCAAGCTGATGGCCCCACAGCTGTTGTGTTTGTACAGATCCATAGTCACAGTTGGTAACATGACACTCAAAGCATAGGTGCCTGTTGGTGTGTTGGTCATGCTATTTTTATGTGCAGATGTTAGCACTTTTACTGTTATTAGTGAATATTTTCTAGCTTTCTTTAAAGGAGAAGCCCCTAAGTCAGAATGATAGCTCAGTTTCTCCTTAACACTACCTACTTTTTCGGAAGGTTATGCTATGAAACCTGTGAGCGTTACACAGTAGAAACCTCTAAGTTACTGTTACCTCTCCAAGCCCATAAAATCATCTCCTTTGTGCTGGAAAGCCGAATGTCATTTAGGGAAACCACAGGAAGCCAGCTGGGACAGATTTGTTCAGGTTAGTGTGGCAGGCCAGATACTCCAGAAGTGACGAATGATGGCTATTTTACTTTCATGTGCTTTGTGTTGATGTTAGGAATTAAGAATTAACTATCATAAGGGTATGTTCTGCTTTTAATCACAAGCAGAATGTTGTTTCTAAAGGCCTCTTGTTATGAATGCTGCCCTCATTCCGAATCACATGCCGCACATTTTGTGTGGTTTAGTAGTCACAGACGCCATCATTTATGAACAGGTACCTGTAAGAACAAGAGATTTCAGATGCTGCATTTTGTTAGCCTTGGAAGCATCGCTGGTCCTCAGCTGATTGGCAGGTTGTCATTCTGGTTTGAGTGTCAACTGGGCGGTGCTGTTGCTGTGGTTAATAATGCTTCCTGAGGCTCTGTGAGGAGAGTGGGAGAACACCTCCAGGCTCCCTCTGCCCTGCACCAGTGGCAGGCGATGTGTGGTTCAGTGTGGAAGGCTGGTGAACAAGACTGGATGTAAATAGCCTACAGTTTTGTGTGGAGAATGTTCTGGTTTTGTTTGTGGTGTGGCGGTTGTTGTGCTTGACTTGTTTCAGGAAAACATACTTTTGTAACACCCCTTGAGTTTAAGGTGGTTGATAACATGTTTTTAAAAAATGGCAAGCCTGTTTCAAAGTCCAGTTAAACCAGACCGGTATCTGCATTCTGTTGAGATGAGGTATTTGATACTTTCTGGCATAGCATTGTGGATCATATGCTTTCTATGTGTTTTCTGCTAGTGCCTGGATCAAAGTGGAACAGCTAAAGCCATACCATGCGCATAAGGAGGAAATGATAAAGATTAACAAGGGAAAACGATTCCAGCAAGCTGTGGATGCCGTTGAAGAGTTCCTCCGGAGAGCCAAAGGAAAAGACCAGGTAAGAGACTGATTCTCACTTTATGCCAACATGAGACTGGTTGCTTTGGCATAGTAACTAACGGATTAACTTTGCCCAAACCCAAAGCTCTATTCTTATGTAATGCCAATGGAGAGAACACCACTTCGTTTCTAAGGTACCCATGTTTTGCCAATCAACTTGGAACTCCGTTCATGTGGCTGACTTTTCTGAAATATATTGCTACTCTTAGGAAAGTCACCTGGACTCAGGAGAAGAATCTCAACTTTTAAGTACAACACAGGCCATTTCTCCCTTTTATATCCTGGAGATTAGGGCATAGCTTCTAGGATATATCCACTGCCTGAGTGTAAATCCCACTTCTTAGCTTTGGGACTATAGGCAAGTGATAGGATTTGTTTATCTGCCACTCCAGATATCAATGGGAGCAATAGCAGAATCTATTTCATAGAGTAGTTGTGTGGATAATGCATGTAAAGCGCTTCTCATAGGGTGCGGCTTGTGTAAATGGCAGTGGCTGCTGTGGTGGCTATCATTATTATTATTAAACTTTCAGACATCGTCCCACAATTCTGCTGATGACAAGAATCGGCGTAATTCCAGTGAGGAGAGAAGTAGGCCAAACTCGGGTGATGAGAAGCGGAAGCTTAGCCTGTCTGAAGGGAAGGTGAAGAAGAACATGGGAGAAGGAAAGAAGAGGGTGTCTTCAGGCTCTTCAGAGAGAGGCTCCAAGTCCCCTCTTAAAAGAGCCCAAGAGCAGAGTCCCCGGAAACGGGGTCGGCCCCCAAAGGATGAGAAGGTTTGTTTTATTTCTGCAGCTTCTGGGATTAGTGACTTTTTTCTGCTGTGGCAGAGTTGAGCTCTACAGTGTGCCTCAGTTCACTGAGTGGACACAGAGACCTGTGCTCAGCGCTGCCCTAAAGAATCCTGCAGACCAGGGAAGGGACACAGCCTAGATACACAGGCATGAAATAGGAGCAAAAGATGTTGCATTCAACTAGATGGTCAAGGCAGAAGAACAGTCCACCTCAGCCAGCCTCCAAGTGCTGGCACTGGAAGGGGCTTTGGAAGAAAGAGGGGAAGGCATTCCAGAGACAAAGGGCATAGCCCACGTGGGGCTTGATGTTGGTGTGGATATTCTCATTACAGCTAGAGGACAGGGAAGAGAGCGGAGAGATCAAAGTAGGCTGTCCCTGGATTGTGGACGGCCTTGAGGTCGACTAAAGCAGTATTTACTGTCACTGAATCGGTTGGGGGGGTCATGAACGGGCCTGAGCTGGGTGTCAGGACAGCAGTGCGCTCCAGGCTGTGTGTTAGTGGTGGAGGCTAGAAAAGAAAGCCTAAAGCCAGTCAGAAAGTTAAACCCAGGTGTGCATTTATCAGGAGCTGTCCTGATAGCAAATACTGAAAGGAACTGCCTGAGAGGCACTTAACAGGAAGGGGTCATAAGATTTAGCAGCTGGATACGTAGGGTTGAGTGAGGAAACAGAATGGGAGAAAATTTCAGGTGTTTGCCTGGAAAACGGTGATGCCCTTCTCAAGAGCAAGAGCCGGGAGTAGGGCCGGCTCACAGAGCAAGACAACTGGTTCTGTTCTGAGTGGGATGGGTTCCGGGGTATCCGGAGGAGCCCTGGGGTAACGTCAGGATGGGACGTAGATGTGGAAGGCGAATGTGTGGGTGTGTATCAGTGAAGCCTGGCGGGATCTGTCTTCAGGGAAAGTAAGGAGGGAAGGGCAGAAGTCTGCTTTGCAGGGAGATTGCCCATAGGTCAGAGTTGGGAGAGGTCAGAGGAGCCATCATGGTGAAATAAAGTGGAAATAATGTACCTTTCACCTTCCTGAAAAGATTTGGGTCAAGTCTCAAAAGCCAAGGTAAGAGAATTTGATATGGAGTAGGTAGTCTGTCAAAACACAGGGGAGGATTGTTAGGCACATTCAAGGGGACAGAAGCCAGATGTCTGGCAGAAACAGTTAGGTGATAAGGCCATGAGGAAACACTAGACATCATCAGATCAAGGTGTGCAAATCCAGACACCGCTGAGACCACACAGCTAATGGAAAGAAGCAAGGGGAGCCGTGAGGGTCCCGGACCTGCCTCTGTGCTGAGAGCATTAGATGTGGCAGCTGGTGCTCTGCGGAGGTCATGCTTCTTCCGTGGGGTTCCAGCCAGCTTTTGCGAGACTGTCTGGTTTTTCTCGAGAGAAGCTGAAAATATAGATTTTTATGTGAAATGTTCCAGTTTTATGTGTTAAAAACTAACTCAAAATTTTAAAACGCTTTTAGTTCAAAGGAACATCTCAGAGCCAGACTTGGTGACCTCCACATCAGAGAGGGTCCTTCTTGCTGTCAAGTAACCTGAGGTTGAGAGTAGAGAGAGGGACTGGCGGTTGGGCTGGCCCTGGCTGACCGTGAGGACAGGGAACCGCCAGCCAAAGGTTGAGAAGGTTTAGAAAGCTAGCTGTGGTTCATGAAGAACTCTTCAGGGGTGGTGATCTAACTTGATCCAATTAGATTGATTTTCTGGGGATCCAGAGGACTCTGAGGATTCAGAGGATTTAGATTTTATACTATCCAAATTCCTATTTTTGCTTTCTAAAGCTACGAATTTTGCCAACTCCTGTGCTAGCCCCAGACAGAAACAACTTCTCTTTGGATCAAGGGACGTGTACAGGAGAGATTAGGAGGAGGTCTGAGTCTGAGCCTTGAGTCAAAGCTGTGACTCTGTAACTGGCTGCTGCTGTGTGACCTTGGCCAGCTTCCTTTGCCTTGGTTTCCTGGTCTGATCATGATACCTGCCACCCCACTTTGTTGTGAGAAGTAAATGAGCAAAAAGAGCGGAGTACCTAGAGCAGTGTGTGCAGTGCCCTACACATTTGGTCACTGGCTTTACATTCATCAGTGTTTGGCAGTGGCCCATTGTGCAGTGAGAGCACAGTGGTTTTAGTGGAACCAGAGGCCACCATGGACTTACTGCAGGGACTCTTCTCACAGGCTCCCAGGGAAAAGCAGTTTGCCCTTGAGTCTGAATTATTAATCAGGGGTAGTGACATTGCTGCTGCTGTTCTCACCACCAGGTCTCCAGCCAAGGGCTCTACATGCCAGTTACCTTTAGCAGAGTCCTTCCTACACCCTCCTTGCTTGGCTCGGCCTCTAGTGGAGGATTTGTCAGCTGGAGAGGAAGGAGCCTGGCTAGTGGTGCAGGGCATACACAGCTGTTTTAGTTCAGACTGCTGGTCTTAATCAAGCACCTTCAGGGATATAGTGAACGTGGGCTTGGAATTTTGGTCCATCTTCTGATCTAATAGGTCTTGTAGTTTAAGAAGAGTGTGTGTTGCTATAGCAGTTGTCCTTTGGCTGTCAGACTTCTTTCTGAAACAGCAGTAGCCTAGGCTGATAAGTGGGCAAAGCCCTGGATGATGGCTCTTCTGAGCCATAATCCCCTGCCCCATGAGGATTAGTGAAACGACTGACCTTGACAGTGGAGGTGTCAGTTACGGGCACACAGGGGAAGGCTGGGTTCATGCTTAGACTCTGGTTTGAGAGGTGTGCTCTCTCTTCTCTCAGAGGCTCTTCTGAGTCCTGAGTGGAGAAGCAGAACTGCAGCTCTAGGCACATACGAGCCTGACAGAGCAGAGCCATCAGTCCTGTGGCTCTCCTGAAATCCCTAAGTAGTGCAGAGAGTGATGATTTGGGAGCCGGAGCTTCTGGTTGGTGCCAGATGGAGAGTCAGTGCACTCCACCTCCCCCTCCCCCTCCCCTGGTACCTGAGTCAGGTCACTGGAGCCGTGCTGCCCCTAGGGGAACAGGGGACAGACACACAGTGTGTCCATCACGGCAGGACATTCTTTGGGACAGTACTGCACTAGGCCTCTTTCTTCCCCCAGAGCATTTTATTCAGCAAATATTGGTTGAGCAGCTCCACCACAGGCCAAATGTTTAGAGATAGAGCAGCATGATAGTGAGACAAGGCCCGTCTCATGTTCACTTCTTGCATAAAGTAGTGAACATCTCTCTGCTGGGCATGGCTCCCAGCATGGGATACAAAGTAAACAAAATTGGAAAAGGTCTTGCTATCTTAGATTTTACTCATAATCGTGTCAGCATCACATTCTAATGGGAGAAGACAGAGAGGTCAGGGAAAGCATCCCGATAAGGTGACACTTCAGCAGAGATCTAAAGTGAGCATGTGAGCCGAGCATATAACTGTTGGAAGGGCATTCCCATTAGTGCAAAGACACTGGGGCAAGCATATGCTTCGTGTGTTTTGAGAACAGGTGGAGGGCCAAGGAGGTGCCAGTGAGTTGGAGTGGTGACGGGGTAGAAAATAATAGGACCCAAGGTCAAGAATTAGCGTGGAGTGAGGGTTGTAGAACTTGTAGAGCCCCTTATGCCACAGTAATAAAGCCTTTAGCCTGACTGTGGAAGACTGGAAGTCAGTTTTAGGCAGAGAAGTGACATGCTTCACTCTGGCCGCTGTGTACAGTCCACACTGCAGGGTTCCAGAGCAGAAGCAGGGAGATCCATTTTACTACCATCCAAGTGACAGGTGATGGCGGCCTGAGCATGGGTGTAAGCAGTGGGGCGGTAAGGAGGGGTTACAGATCCCCAGTCGTAAAGCCATCGTTGCCAAGAGATAAGAGGAAAGAGGAGGGCAGGATCAAGAAAGACCACAGAGATCTCAGCCTGGTAGAATGGAGCTGCTTTTCCAAGATTGTGAAGGCAGTAGAAAGAGCTGTTTGGGCAGGAGATCCAGAGTTCAGTGGGCCATGTCAAGATAGGCAGTAGCGATCCAAGTGGAAATGTCAGGGGGCCGCTTGGCTGGAAGATCACACGTGTGGAAAGTGAGGAGTGAGGTGAACTGAGTGGTGGAGGGGATGAGAGCACAGCAGGTGTGAAGCTGAAGCAGCACCTCTGCCCAGGACGGGTGTGGGCCAGGCTATTGGTTGAGGGGGCGCAGCCTGTTCCACTGGGTCCTGCCCTTGCATCAGCCTGGGGAGAGCGTGGGACTCTAGGCTCCCAGTTGCCCTGGGTTTGAAGTCACTTAGTAGCTGAGACATTGGGCACATTTCCTCATCGACACCATGTGGCTCTCTCAATCTTTTTGAGCTGCAGTGGATTCCCTCCAAAGCTGGTACTGTTTTCTGAATGTTCGTTATTGGCCATAAGGAAATCTTCCCTGTGACTTGCTGATAACACTGCACACCATAATTGAGCTTTCCAGTGACATCTGTCCTTGTGAAACTTGGGCACAAGAAGACATTTTGTTACCTCACCAGAGAAGAAAGGTTCACTCTCTGTCGTTGAGAACTTGCCTGGTTTCCCCTAATGGACAGTGAGAACCACGCCTGGGGACTGATGCTGAGACCAAGGAGCTGGCTAGAGGTTTAGTTTAAGGTGGCCTGTGACTACAGGAAGCAGAGCAGTGAGGAAGTGTCCCCCGATGTGGGGCAGGAAGACATCTACTGAGGTGGCTGCAACATCTTGACCATCTGCCTTTCCCTCTGTAGGATCTCACCATCCCTGAGTCTAGTACCGTGAAGGGGGTGATGGCTGGACCGATGGCCGCGTTTAAATGGCAGCCAACTGTGAGCGAGGTAACAAGCCCCCCACAGGCCAGGACAAGCCTGGCCTCCAAACTAGTTTCCTGGCCTGTGTGAGGCACTTGTCCTTTCCCCCCTTTTTAAATTGCAAGACAGTTCTGAGGTGTGTGATGGGAAAAGTGCAAGTCTCCACTCTCAGGGGTGCTCATTGTCAAGTTTGATGCAACTTCTTCGAGACCCTTGGTTCACTCCCCCAACTCAGCCATCATGTATAGAATTATAGACCCACATGAGGTTTTTATTGTTGGGAATAGGGTTGGTTTTCACAATCCTGAGATTGGCCCGCATGTTTTTTTCACTTGATGCATTATAGACAACCTTTCACTGCAACTTTGCTCTTCAGTAGCTGCACATTATTTCATCCTTGAAGTGGATGCCCTAGTCTCCTGTTGAGCCTAATTATGAAAAACCCTTGAAAGGCCTACACTCATTGCCTCTGTGTTTCTGTTTATACTGATCTTCCGTGAGACGAGACACTCAAGGGTCTGGCACCAGACATAAGTAGGCTGAAACCCTAAAATTGGAAGAGTCCTGAGAATTGATTTGGCCCCGTCTGCTGAGTTATCCAAAGGGACTGGTAAATGCTGCATTTTAAAAATAGCAGTGTGCCTCTTAAATATTTTCCTGCAGTGTTACTGGAATAATTTGCGTACCAACCTGACAGAATTGTCTCTCCTTTTTCACTTGTAGCCAGTTTCCCTCTAGCTGGAACAGGGGTCCTTTGTAAAAGGCTTTGACCAACAGTGGAAAAGTGCTTCTAGGCTGTTGTATAGTGGAGACCAGCTCCCCATGGGTTTTCAGCCAGAGGAGAGTCCAGTTACCAGGCAGTTACCATGCAAGGTGATCTCCAGTGCAAAATAACTTGTTTTATTTCATCGTTTTCTGGTTTTAGCCTGTGAAAGATGCAGACCCTCATTTCCATCATTTCCTGCTCAGCCAAACTGAGAAGGTGAGTTGACCTTTGACATTCTTGATCCTTGGGCAAGGGCTGGCCTGAGGGGAAACTATGGCTCCACAGAATCTCACCCTACTAATCTGAAAAGTTAGGCTCTGCCTGTACCACTAATGCCCAAAGCAACTAGTTAAAAAGTCACATAGAGGCCCACTCATGAATCAGATGTTATTAAGATTAAAAGTAAATAAAAAAAAAAAGCACTTAAGACTCAGCAGCTGTGTGGCGAGACATTTGTGGGCCTTCAGAGTCTAGGGCAGAAGCCAGACCTCGGGAGCTATCAGCACCCTTGAGGTAGCCCACGCTGTTTGGTGGGCACATTCTCAAGCCTAACTGGGTAGACCATCTCTCTGGATCACCGGGTTGTGGAGGGAAAGCTTCCCAAAGTCTCTGCAAGGCCATGAGGTAGGCTGAGCCTTGATGGAACCTGATAGGTAGTGGCTTTGGAGTTGGACACATCTGGGTTCCAAGCCAGGTACACTGACTAGATATGTAATTCTGGGCACATGACTTAACCCATCTGATCCTTAGTGTCATCAGCAACAAAAGCACCTGGCAGAGTTGTGTGGATAAGTGAGTGATTAGAAACGTGTTCACTTTCTAATGTGTTATTGGAAAACAGCAAATAAGTTTTCAGTGTTCATGCCAAATTTTAGGCCAAACTTCTTAAGGAATTTATAGCAAAGACCAGTGAACCATTCAATTCAATGAATGGTCTTTTTTCCTCCTTTATTAGCCAGCTGTCTGTTACCAAGCAATCACAAAGAAGTTGAAAATATGTGAAGAGGTACGTACGTTCCATATCTCCCTGTTTTTTTCTTGCATTGGGGTCTTTGCCATGGGCAGAATGACCTGATGATTTGTGCTTTCTTTCCCTAGGAAACTGGGTCCACCTCCATCCAGGCAGCAGACAGCACAGCCGTGAATGGCAGCATCACACCCACAGACAAAAAGTAAGACCTTTGATGAAAAGGCTTCTCATAACTCTAGGTCTCTTAGGGAGCTGGCGGTGACTCTTTAAGAGTTGTATCCCAGCCATTGCTGGGACTGAGTGGAAAGAGGGGGGAAGGTTGTAGTTTTTAATGACAATTTTTTGCCCGAGACTAATTTTACCTGCGGTAGACCCAGGTCCTATAAATAAACAATGGGGTTGGCTTCATAGCTCACTGGTGAGTCTTCGAGCAGGAGGAACACTCAGTTGGGTGGTTCTCAGACTTTGCCGTGCCTCAGAATTACCTGGAAGCCTGCCTGTAAAGCACCAATTGCTAGGGCCCCCTGCCATGAGGTCTCTCAGTCAGTAGGTCTGGAGTAGAGCCTAAGAATTTGTGTCTTGGACACGTTCCAGTCAAGAGACCACACTTCGAGAACCACTAGCTCAGTAGAACAGTGATGAAAACCCAGAAATTGGCTGTGGTGGAGGCAGGTGGGGGCTGAGAGGTGAAGGTGTTTTGAGTAAAGCCCATCGTCCTGCCTTCCCCAGCTCTTTCTGCCTTTGCCACCTGGTTCTTTCCATGCTCCTGTCAGCAGCTCTCTGCCCTGCCTGGGCAGGTGGGAGAGCCTTGACCGTGGTCCCCAGAGCTTAGCTTGTGCCCACACACACCCTTGCCCTTATACCGACAGTGTTTGCGATCGTGGTGATGAAAGCGCTAAGACGGAGCACTCCCTTAAGCAAGATAGCCAGGTCTGAATTTGCCATCTGTATCTCCCATGCAGTTCTTTCTCAGATAAAAACAGTACGTCTTTTACTTTATTCATAAGTTTTCATGCTGATGAAATGCCTGATCCTACTTTTTATTTTGGGTGAACGTCCCTGGGTAGAGTGGAGAAGATAGAGACATGTTATGTGCTAATGAAAGGGGAGGTGGTTATCACCCACTGATTTCAGGGGGATTGTGTTGATTTTTTATTTTTCATGAAAAGACAAGGATGGGGTTGAGGACAGAGTCCAGTGCTTTCACCTAAGAACCTTTGTTGCCCCGTTAGCCAGACCCTTTTTTGACACGAATGTGAAGCTGACTATATGGTCTGCTGGGTGTCCTGAAACGCCAAGAAAAGGAAGGAGAATTCGTCTGCCATGGAATCCTAGGGGAAGGTGGCACTGCTCAGACAGCTGTGAATGACAGTAGATCTCCTGGTTTTGAGCTTTGACTGGAAACTTAGTGGGCAAAGATGCCATTTGGTGAGGAAGGTGGTGGATTCTGTTTTCATTGTTGGATTCAGGCTGGGGTCGAGAAGATGTGAGACTCTATTCCAGCAGGGATGAGGAGACCCTTTCAGGGCAAGAAAGAGCCAGCTTGCAGAGGTGGCTATGGATGTGACCCCAGGAGACTGAGAATACTAAAAGAGTAACTCGGGTCAGGTGAGGTGGAGAAGCTGCCGAGAGAAACCGAAGCCGAAAACTAGAACACCAAGGAATAAGAAATGAAGAAAGAAGCAGTGGTTAGCCACATCACCTACAAGGAGTAAACTGCAAGATCCGAAAAGAGAGCTTTGGGCAAGATAAAATCACCTGTAACAACACATAGAAATAGCAGTAGTAGCCAACAGCCCCCAGGTTCATAGGGTTGCAGGAAGGAGCAGGCTACAGGAAGTGAACGTGAACAGGACATGCTGTCCATCTGAACTTTAGTCCCCAAAGATGAGAATGGGCCTGCAGTCAGAAGGGTGTGGTGGAGAACTGTGGACAGGCCAGTGGAAAGCAGTGATGGGGTCAGGAGAAGGCAGGCATAGGAAGAATTTGTGCTCTGAAAAAGACTGGCTCCAAAGGAAGCTTTGAAGAGGGTCAAGGCCCGTGTCTGCTGGTAGCAGGAAGAACACAAGTGTAGTGTCAGATGTGGAGCTGGTCAGGGAGATGAAGACTGCGATCCTGATTCCTACCATTGAAGAAGTTGGCAGGTCCTGAACACGTTGCTCCAGTCACTTGTCATGGATTCTCATGTGCTTTAAAGTGGCATCTGAAAGCCACTTTAAAGCATTCAGAGTGGCGGATCAGGAAACTGTTGGAAGAGCCAAAGACAGAAGCCTGCTTTCTCACTAAAATGGAATTATAACAGACCCTCTATCAAAGCAGTAAGGAAATAATTTGGAAGACTTGCCCTAAACCATAGGAGGCACATTTCTTTCTGTGGCAGGCACAGGTTTAGAAAAGCCCTTTTCAGGTGAGGGACACGTGTAAACAATAACATAAGAAAAGGCACGATGTACACACACTGCTGTGGGCCCTGATGTGGTGCTGCGAGCCGCTGAGTGCTGTTTCTGGTGGACACGGTCCCACTCCACCCTGAACCGATCAGTGTCTCTCTTTTTCAGGATAGGATTTTTGGGCCTTGGGCTCATGGGAAGTGGCATCGTCTCCAACTTGCTAAAAATGGGTCACACAGTGACCGTCTGGAACCGGACTGCAGAGAAAGTAAGCATTCCTGGTGGTGCTGGTCAGGCGGGGCGGGACAGACCCTTGACCCACGGAGTTGGAGTAACTAATAACTAAGGATAGGAATCCTGTTGCCTCCACTCAGCATTGGCATGTGTACAGTAGGAGAAGCCAAGCTCTATAGTTCAGGCAAGTAAAGATGCAGGTAAACAAGCTTAGGATGTTATTTATAAAAGGATATAAGCTTAGGATGCTGTTTATAAAAGGTAAACACTTAAAAACATCTATGGGTATAAAAAGAAATGAAAATTCTCCATTCCCTGCCATTACCTGAGGTAGCTCACATCGGGTGTTTGTACCTTTTTTTCATACACGAGCAAATACATGTAAGTATATTAATAATTCATTGATACAGAGTGTATGGAGATAGATTTGTTTCTTCCTTTTTCATGGCTACACCGTGTTCTGTCTTTGGGATTGTATCAGCAGCACCTTGCAGTAGAGCATTTGTGGTGGTGGAGATGTCCAGGAGCTGCACTGTGCATTGTGGCACCCACTAGTCACATGTGGCTCTTCAATACTTGTATCATGGCTAGTACAACTTAAGAATTGAAACTTTAATTTTGTATCACTTAAATGTAAATAGTCTCCCATGGCTAATGACAACCAAAGTGGGCAGGACAGGTTTAGAAGTTCTTTTTTTTTTACTTTTTTTAAATGTTTTTTTATTTATTTCTCAGAGAGAGAGAGAGAGACAGCGTGAGCAGGGGGGAGGGTCAGTGAGAGAGGGAGACACAGAATCTGAAACAGGCTCCAGGCTCTGAGCTGTCAGCACAGAGCCCGACGTGGGGCTCGAACACGCAAACCGTGAGATCATGCCCTGAGCCGAAGTCGGACGCTTAACTGACTGAGCCACCCAGTTGCCCCTAGAAGTTCTTAACCTAAGGCTGTGGTCCACCACTTCAAGGGTCTCTGCATGCTCTGAAATGGAATTCCAAGTCTGAATGTGCACCTTTTGTAATGGAGAGAGGCCATGGCTTCTGCCATCAAGTTCTTATCCAAGAAAAAGTGAAGAACAGTAGTTTGAGTGCCAAGAAACTAAAGCTCTGTACTCACCAGGATCACAGGAACAGAGACTGAGGAAGGACCAGCCTGTTGGGAGCCAGTGTGGCTGGGTGAGCACCCCATGTGCAGCGAGGTGCAGCTGAGAGGAGGGTGGTTGCTGAAGGAGGTGACAGGCCTAATGGATTTGAATTAACAGAAATGTTCTTGGCACAGTTAAAAAAAAAAAAAAAATCACTCCAAAGTAACAAACACCTTTTCAGGGATAAAAGGGACTGGTTGGAGAGTGAAAGGGGCTGTGGGGGAAAGAGCACCGAAGGCCTTGCTGAAGGACTTGGGCTTCAGCTGCTGGGCATTGGGTAGGGGCTGTCCTGACCCTGTCCTGACCTAAGTTGGGAGTGTGATCAGGTCCCATCGTCAGTATTTGTTGTGACTCAAGGCAAGGGTAACTGGGAAATGTAGATGTACACAGTTGGAGAAATTGGGAGAGTCAGAGGATTTCCCTTATAAGTACATTCCCTTTTGGTGGAAGTGCCTCTCATCATCCTGTATCTTGCTTGGAAAGCCTTAATGTTATATAAACATGGCCATTCTTTCCAGATTAATTTATGGGAAAGCAGTAGAGCAAAAACAGTTAGGAACCTGGGTTTGGAATCAAACAGACCTAAATCCAAGTTACACCCATCCTGCTCACCCTTTTTAGCAAGATTGTTTATCTCCTAAGGGTTGGCGGTCTCATCTATACAAAAGATTAAATGAGATAATGTAAAGTACTCAGCACCATGCTTGGCACAGGTTAAGTAGTAAATGGCATCTTTAAAGATTCGTCTAAGTCTTTGGGGTTCCTGGGTGGATCAGCCAAGTCTGTCTCTCTTGGCTCAGATCATGATCTCATGGTTCCTGGATTCGAGCCCCACATTGGGCTCTGCAATGATAGCGCAGAGCCTGCTTGGGATTCACTCTCTCCCTGCCCCTCCCCAGCTCACATGTGTGCGCGCGCTCTCTCTCAGAATAAATATTTTTTGAAGCCATCTAATTTTTGACAATCCCTGTAGAATTTTTTTAAAGGATGTTGGTAAAAAAAAAAAAATTACTCTCTGGTTTTTCTGGAATAGCAAATGGAAAATGTATTATGACATTTTCAGAAAAGAGTAATGAGATCTCTCCCAAGCAGAGTTTAAAACATAAAGCTATATACTAAAAGGTTGAGGTACGTGTGTACCATGATAAAGATGCACACCCATTAGGCAGACCTGGACAGCTGGGGCTTCAAGAATAGTCAAAATATGTCAAACAAAAAGTTACTGGGTTTGGCTGATTAAGTCATCAAGTAGGACAGAGTTTTTATGTGTTTATGGATGATTGTTTGTTGTTTTTAAATGATGTCCTCAGTGCTGGTGATTTGACACCTTGCTGGTGATCATTATAAATTAACATGGCTCCACTGGAAAGCCATATGCCTACATTTATTAACAACTTGAACACCATATGGAATCTGTTCTACTTTTGGAGACTTACATTCAGAACAAAAAGGAAAAGTATTGTACATAAAGATATTTGTTGGAGTCACATTTTTTTAAGTTCATTTATTTATTTTGAAGGAGAGTACGAGCGGGCGAGGGAGAGAAAGAGAATCCAGGCAGGCTCCACGCTGCACAGAGCCCAGTGTGGGGCTCAGTCTCATGATGGTGAAACCATGACCTGAGCTGAAATCAGGAATTAGATGCTTGACCAGCTGAGCCACACAGGCGCCCCTGGAGTCATTTATAATTAAAAGTAGGCTTGATATTGAACTACAGGAGAGCCCATTAGATAAAATCAGGTGTATCTCAATGGAATATTCTGCAGCCATCCATTATAAATGATAATTATGGAAGACTGTCCTATAGGTAAATGTAAATCACGCATAGTATTAAAAGTTGGATACAAAATAGGTTCACATTATTCTAATTACTCCTTTAAATGCTTTGGGAAAAGGAAATATGCTGAAATATTCATGGTGTTTTGTTATGAGATGGGTAATTGTAATTCTCAAGGAAGAAAAGTTAAGGCTTTTACATACAGAGAAGCATGTTGGTAAGGAATGGCAGCTTCCCAGCGCCAGCCGTGCTTCCCCAGCACGTGTGGATAGCCCAGGACACCGGGCAGGCTTTGCCACAGCCAAGACAGCCACAGAGGGCTGCGGATAGGTGCATTTATGTCCTGTTCTTCAAACAGGAAACCTGTAGCAGACATTTGTTTTGTACTTACTGTGAAGTAGAACATTGTTCGAGACACCAGTTATGCAAAACTACAAGATGGCCCTTAAGGAGCCCCATCCACTTCCCTCAGAAAGTTGGACCACCAACTCTGGTGTCCCTGGCCCCTAGCCTCAGCCTCCTCCCTTGGGAGGCCAGCCAGGAGGACTGGGCAGGGTGTCTCTGGCCTGGCTGTTGTATTGATTGTGCACTGCCTATAGCTCACGTTAGGATCTGTGACTTTTGCAGTGTGATTTGTTCATCCAGGAGGGGGCCCGCCTAGGAAGAACCCCCGCTGAAGTCGTTTCAACTTGTGACATCACCTTCGCCTGCGTGTCAGATCCCAAGGCAGCCAAGGACGTAAGGATCCCCTGTCTCCCCTCAGGTTGCGGCCAGGAAACCTGGCTGGCCTCCCTCTCCCCCATCTCCCCTGCCAATGAGTGAGTGTCTATAGCATGTGGGGGGTTGAATTTCCCATCTGGGGCCATCCCTCATTGTGAAAAGCATTTTTGTAAATTGAATACAAACTTTTTTTAATCCAGAACAAAAAGTAAAAAAAGCTAGGGTCCCTAAGAGCTGTGCTGACAGGCCCCATGTATTCTTATTGGGTCCATGTGCCCAGATCCTGTGTTTAGCTAGGGCTAGGGCTGTATTTGTGTGTTTTCAAAGTTCAGGTACAGTAGTCATCTTGTTAAACTGGTGACTAGTTTAATCCAAGTAAATCCAAAGAAATTAAGAAAATACTGAGATTATCATTTAAATGGGAGGTTTTTAATAAAAAGGAACACACACATATCCTTTTAAAAGATTGTGAGGAATGTACTAAAGGCACTTTTCTTTCTTAGGCTTATTTCACTTGCTCTCCTCTTTTCAGCCTTAATATTTAGCCCCTAATCAGTAAGTAAGACAAAAAAGCAACTGGGTTCTGACCTGAGGTCTAAGGGGCTCCTGGGCATCTGGCCAGGAGCCTGGGCTATTGCTTCCCCCTTGTGTCTCCACAGCTGGTGCTGGGCCCCAGTGGTGTACTGCAAGGGATCCGCCCCGGGAAGTGCTATGTGGACATGTCAACAGTGGATGCTGACACAGTCACTGAGCTGGCCCAGGTAGCGGCCTCGTTTGTGCTGGGCCTCCAGCGTCCTTGCGGTTGGAGCCCAAGACTCTGGCTGATCACCCCTGAATGGGCAACTTGCTTATTCTAGAAACAAAAGCAGGGGGAGGAAGAAAGGCCTGGAGCCTTGGGGCTAGGTTGTCCTCACTCTCTACTTTCAAAGCCACAGCTAATCTGAACGGCCATGAGAAGAGAGGTGCTGCCCAGCTGGGATGGGCATTAGGTCCCAGAGCTGCCGGCCCTACAGTGAGAAGCAATGCAGGCAGCTGGCAGGCCCTTTTTGGTTTAAGCAGCTATCTACAGTTGACGCTAACAGAGTATTCTTCCCCCTGAGCTGCTGGGCAAGGTGGTGACTTCTGGCCCCTATGTGTCCTGAGGGTGGCCGAAGTCGGGGAAGGGCAGTGTCTGGAGGAGGTGTGGTCGGCCAAGCCATGAGCATGGTCATGTTTGGTCATTGTACGAAATTGCAACTGACTGGGAGCAGGCTGGGAGACTTCAGCTTCACTGCATGCTGCATGTGATTGAGGCATCTGTTGGGGGCCTCAGTGTGGAGGGCCAGGTGTTCCCACTTGAAACCCCAGTGAGAGGCAAGGCCTTCAGAAGCCATGACTTTCCTTTCCAGGTGATTGTGTCCAGGGGGGGCCGCTTTCTGGAAGCCCCGGTCTCAGGGAATCAGCAGCTGTCTAATGATGGGATGTTGGTGATCTTAGCAGCCGGAGACAGGGGCTTGTATGAGGACTGCAGCAGCTGCTTCCAGGCAATGGGGAAGACCTCCTTCTTTCTAGGTAACATGCCTGCCCACCATCGGGCCACTGAAGGCCCGGAGGCTGGGTGGGCCACATCCCCTCTAGACTGCACTGATGACAGCGTCATTCCCGCACGGCCTCTCTGCCTGGGGCCCCCGTGGGAAAGTTTCCTTTGACTTGCACGGTCAGTGCCTGGAAGGAGGAAGAGCCCGAAGGGTCAGAGCCAGTTCTGTCAGGGGCAGGTGAATGGGGCCTCCCCTGGGTGTAGAGGTGGGTCCGAGCAGGGATGAGGGTGGGCAGAAAGTCCCTGCCCTCAGAATTCTTGAGAAGTGACCGTGATTCTCTGCCCTGGCCAGGTGAGGTTGGCAACGCAGCCAAGATGATGCTGATTGTGAACATGGTCCAGGGAAGCTTCATGGCCACCATCGCTGAGGGGTTGACCCTGGCCCAAGTGACAGGCCAGTCCCAGCAGACACTCTTGGACATCCTCAATCAGGGACAGTTGGCCAGCATCTTCCTGGACCAGAAGTGCCAAAGTGAGTTGCCTTTGGCTTCTCTTGCGTTTTAGTTCTGATAGGAGCTGAGAAACTAGGTCAGGCAGCTGTCACAGAGCAGTCTCTTCTAGGGCTCATTGGGTATGAAAGACTCACCCTCTTCAGTCAGTCCATGCTCTTGGACAGAGGGGGACCAGAGACCTGTTAGGTGGGATTTGGGGGTACTGGGCTGGGAACCAGTCTCTTCAGTGTCCAAGAGGGAAGAAATGCTAGATGTTGAGCCCTGACAATACTACAGGTAGTTTCTTAGTTAGAGTCCTGATAATTCTGATAAGTGGCTTTCCCTCCTCAGATATCCTGCAAGGAAACTTTAAGCCTGATTTCTACCTGAAGTACATCCAGAAGGATCTCCGCTTAGCCATTGCTCTGGGTGATGCCGTCAACCATCCCACTCCTATGGCAGCTGCAGCCAATGAGGTACCTACCAGAGGCGAGGGCAACCCTGGCCATCTTCCTTGTGTTTTTACTCTCTCCTCCCCACCCTGTCTTTACTTTGGCTTTGCTTCCTGTCTCACCTCTTGAGGTGGAACGTCAGGCTATTGGTTTTAGACAGGAGCATGTGAAACTGTACACTTCCTTCCGAGCCATGCTTACCTCCCTTGTGATTTCTTTGACCTGTGGATTATTCAAAAGTGTGTCAGATACTTGAAGTTGTCCTACATATGTAATGGTTATTGATTACTAATATGTCTCTGTTGTGGTTAAAAAACACATCTTGTGTGATTTTTTATTCTTTCAATTTATTCAAACTTGTTTTGTGTCCCAGCAGATGGTCTATCTTGGTGGGTGTGCCATGTGCACTTACGAGGACTATGTTCTACAGGTATCAGTTAGGTCGAGGTCGGTAGTGTTTTTGCAGATCGTCTTTACTGGTCTTTTTCTCAGATCCTTTCAACTGCTGAAAGATCTTAAAATCTCCAACTGTGAATGAGGAGGGATTGTCTGTTTTTCCCTTTGATTTTGTCTGTTACCTTTGAAACTTGTGATTTTGAAACTCTCAGCCATTTGTGATGGCCACGTCTTCCTGATGCGTTTGCCCTTCTATTATTATTAAATGTCGCATCTTATCTGTGTTTTGAAGCCTATTGCCCTGTTTTACTATAGCTGCTACTGTTTTCCTATATCTTCGTTTTATGTTTATTTATTTATTGAGAGAGAGAATGAACGGGGGAAAGGCAGAGAGAGGGGGGGAGACAGAGAATCCCTATTTGAGCCTTAAACTCATGAACTGTGAGATCATGACATCTGAGCTGAAATCAAGAGTCAAACCCTGGTGCCCCCAATGTATATTTTTTTCATTCATTTACTTCAGCTGATGTCTTTATACTGCGTCTTCTGTATACAGTCTGTCATTAGCGCTTGCATTTTTACCCATTCTGAAAGATTCTGCCTAATAATTGGGGTATTTCATCACTTACATTTTTTTGAATGACAACGTTATTAAGCACCTACACATGCACTTTTTGAAAACAGTTGTTTAGAAGCATAGCCTTAAAAAAGCTGAGCACTACTTTTTTACTGTAGCATTATAATAAAAACTATGTTTGGTAGGGTGCCTGGGTGACTGTCAGTTAGGCATCTGATGATCTCCCACTTCCTGAGTTCTAGCCCCACATTGCTCTCTATGCTGACAGCTCAGCTCCTGCTCCAGATCCTCTGTCTCCCTCTCTCTCTGCACCTTCCCCACGCACATGTGCTCTCTCTCAAAAATAAACATTTTTAAAACACTACATTTTGTGTAAAACACATATATGAAACAAGTAAGTTCATTTCTTTTAGAAGCTGTATCTTCCAAGTGCTAGAAGATACACATCATTCAAGTTAAATAGAAGTCTCAAGTGGCTTGTTCCAGCGAAGAAATAAACACAGTTCTGCTCTTTTCAGATCTGCCTTTTCGTAACCTATAATCTGTCCCTGAATTTTGTGTTTTTTGTCCCTTCCTTGTCTGCCTGAACATTCCAGAGTACGTACTTGTTTTCAGGTTCAGTACCATTTCAGGTTACTCCTGTTTGTTTTACCTTGGATTCTCTCTTTAGCAGCAGGCTTATTTGTGTATTTTATATAATTTTTTTGTCAATGAGCTTGTCTTTTTTTTTTTTTCCCAATGAGCTTGTCTTTAATTGAAGTTAATTCTGAAGGGTTATGTGTGTGGCTTGTGTTTGCACATTTCTCTGTGAGATGATTTCTGACTTGCCGATGCCCTGACTCTACAGGATTCATTGGCTTGAAAACAGACATTTAGTTAATTTTTCGGTGGAACGTGGTGCTTTCTGGCCATTTGGATGGTGTGAATTTAGGCTCCTCACTGGAGCTACTGTTCAGTATCTTAAGGTTAACTAGTCCAGTAACATTTAGTCTTTGTCTTAAAATCTGTTACTCTGTGGTCAGATTTGGAGCTACCGTTTTATCATTTGATTGCTGTTTGTCTCTTCTGGCTTTTGACTGTCCTTCCTATTCTGCCTTCTGGATTATTTGAATATTTTTTAGAGTTCTTTTTTATCTCCTGGCTTCTTAATGATGCATTGTTTCTCTTCTATCTTTGCTCTAGGGATTTCAGTATGCAAGGATATACAATATCCTTAAACTTCATGGTTTGCTTAGAGTTAACATTGCACCTCTTCGCGTAAAACATAGATCCAGTTTCCTCCCCTCTGCCTCTCCTTTAAGGCTGGGTTTCTCCACCTGGGCACGATAGGCATTGTGTTGTGGGAGCCGTCCTGTGCTTACAGGATGTTTCGCAGCATCCCTGTCCTATACCCACTGGAGGCCAGCAACACCCCCTCAGTTGAGACTGTGTCTGCAGACATTACCAGATGTCCCGTGGGAGCAAAATAATCCCTGGTTGAGAACCCCTGCTTTAAGGTGCAGATGTACTGTGGGTTACGTCTGCCTTTGTTTTAAATATATAGTCAATGTTGGAATGTTTTAAGTAGTCCTATGTATTTTTTTTAATTAAGAGAAAAATATTGTGTATTTCTCTTATTTACCATTTCCAGTGCTCTCCATTCTTTTCTGAGGAATTGAATTTCTCTCTGGTATTGTTTCCTTTCAGCTGGAAGAACTTGGTTTAGCATTCCCTGTAATGCGGGTCTCCTGGCAATGATCGGTTTTCTTTTCTCTGAAAAGGTTTTGATGGAGCCTTCATGTTGAGCTGACAGCTACACCTGAGCTGTAACGGACACTCAGCTGTGGTGGCTTCAGCTAGACTATGTTTGAAAAAAGGCAAAAACTCAGCTGGCTGCATGGGGGAAACCTCGTGTCCACCTGCATTTCCTCAGTGTGCCTGGATGCCATACTGCCTTTGTCAAATGGCTTTTTTTTTTTTTTTTAATTTTTTTTTTAATGTTTTATTTATTTCTAGGAGAGAGAGAGAGACAGCGTGAGCAGGGGAGGGTCAGAGAGAGAGGGAGTCACAGACTGAAACAGGCTTCAGGCTCTGAGCTGGCAGTCAGCACAGAGCCCGACGCANTTTATTTATTTCTAGGAGAGAGAGAGAGACAGCGTGAGCAGGGGAGGGTCAGAGAGAGAGGGAGTCACAGACTGAAACAGGCTTCAGGCTCTGAGCTGGCAGTCAGCACAGAGCCCGACGCAGGGCCCGAACCCACAAACCGCGAGATCATGACCTAAGCGAAAGTCGGACGCTTAACCGACTAAGCCACCCAGGCGCCCCTGTCAAATGGCTTTTTAATTCTCTTCACACACTATTCACCTAATGTCTCTGGGGTGGCTGTTGATTGCCAAGCACTATTCTAGGCTCTTGGGACAAGTTCAGGGGCAGCCTGTTCCCTTCCTTATGGTGCTTACATTTTAATGGAAGGAAGCACAAGATAACAGATAAGTATTTAAACAAGAATCTGTGAAGGTCAGACGTATGAGTAAAATAGAGCAGAGTAAGTAAAGGTGACCAGAGTGAAGTGGTACAGCCACTATTTTAGATTAGGCTGCTCAGGAAAAGCCTTGGTGCTGACTGGGAAGGAGCCAGCTGTGCTGAGGGAAAAGCATCCTATGCAGAGGGAAGGCGAGGATAGCAGCCCAGAGAATAACACAGGAAGACCCTGCAGGTAGGAAGGGACATGATTATAGTTACTAACAGTGCTCTGAGCCCTTTACCTCCCTCAGTCTATTTAATCCTCACGATAACCTTGTTACCTTCTCCACAACATCAAGTATTAGTGGTGATGGCAAAAAAACACTGAGGCACTTGGGTCAAGATTAGTAAGGAGGGACTGGGTGGCTCATTCGGTTAAGCATCAAACGTCCGTCTTTAGCTCAGGTCATGATCTCATGGCTCTTGAGCTCCAGCCCCTCCTCGGGCTCTCTGCTTTCCGCACAGAGCCCTCTTCAGATCCTCTGTGCCCCTCCCCTGCTTGTTTTTCTCTCCAAAATAAACTTTTTTTTTCAATTTAGTTAAAAAAAAAAAATCAGTGTGAGGGCATGGCCAGGAGTTGTACCTAGACAGCCTGCCTGCCTGACCACATTTAGAACCACCTCCAGGAAGCGGATTGTGTCTTTTAACTCAGCTCTGTGGCCAGAGACTAAGTGTATCTCCTTTTTTTCCAGGTGTACAAAAGAGCCAAGGCACTGGACCAGTCTGACAACGACATGTCTGCCGTATACCGAGCCTATATACACTAAGCCCTCAATACCCCTGCCCCCCAGTCTTCCCTCTGGCCCCTCCTCCTCACATGGGGTTGGGGTCCTGGGACTTAGTTCTGGACCAGTCCACCTGTCTCCATCTCCTTTTCTACAGACTTTGAGACTTGCCATCAGCACAGCACACAGCGTCACCCCTCCCCTGGAGGTCCTGGGGAGGGGAGGGGTGTCAGCAGGATTGGCCTTTGGGAAAGCTCTTGAGCTGGGCACTAGCCCTGGACTAGGTGGCTGTGTTCACACACACACCCACACACACCCTACACACCACACACTGGCTCTTGCCCCAGGATAGAAGCTACCCAGAAACTGCTGCCTGGCTTTTTTTTCCTCCTGAGCTTATCTTATCTCAGACCCTTTCCAGTAGAGGAACTAGAATCAGCAGTGAGAACTGGAAGCCTTCCCACTGCTTCCTTCCTTCAGAACAAAGAGGCTGTGGTTACATCCACGTCCCCCCACTGGATCCCCCACGTGAGAGAGAGGCTCTGGGCCAAGATGAGCCAGCACCGACTCCAAACAGAGGGTCCTCATGGGCCCTCCAACCTCAGGTGACCAGCGATGAGGATTGTCATGTTTAAGCTACCAATGTGCAACCAACTCTCCATAAATGCCTTTGTGAACTGAAAAGAGATTGGCAAAGTTGAGCGAACATGGGGCTCTGGCTCTCCAGGGAGAGCAGCAAACCGCCAGCACATCAGGTGAGCCTCACAGAAGCCAGCTCTCCTCGCCGCTCTTGAGCACCTGTCCCAGAAGTCACCGTCACTGCAGAGCCCTAGACTGGGATCAGAGTTCCTTGCTTTGGTGTAGGGGGAGCTCACTCCTCACCAGGCTCTTCTAGTATTTGGATTTGCATTCCAGTCCTTGGGAAGGGGATCCTGAGGGCCATCAGGGAGGAGCAGAGAGGGAGGAGAGTGGGTTCCTTCCTGTTTCCGTTATGCTGCAGACTCCACCTGGAGCCACTCTGACTGGGTCCCCTCACAGCAGTCCCACCCCCTCCAGCCTGCTCCCGCACATGTTCCCCACCTGCCCACCCCTTCATTCTCCCGCCTTTTCTTCCCCTGGAGATGGTGTTTCTGTCCCTTCTTTGGCCCAGACCCAGCCTGACCAACGATGGCCATTTCTTAGGCTTGGCTCTTGAAACAGGATCGAGTGTCTTCACTTCAGCCAGAAGCATGGGCTTCAATGCTTCCAGGGCCCCAGGGTCTTTTGGGAGGGAAGAGAACTGGGCCTGACCCAACCTGAACTAACTGACCCAAAGAGGTAGAGCTAAGACATCCTTGAGACCCTAACATTTCTCCTTGGATAGGGGACCAGAGGGACTTGCAATGTGGCATAAAAACAAGGAGAAGTCACCTAAAGGATGTCAGCGTTCTCTCCTGTGTGGGTTGCATTTTCCAAAGTCATACTTTGCCGGTCAGCATTTCTAGTGAATATATATAATGAGACCACACTGGTGTGGGCCCCTCCCCCTCACAACCTTGGCCCTTTTTCACTGATCAGAACCCAGGCTAGGGGATCTCAGAAGACATAGGGGGAGGGCAGGGAAGATGCCTGCGGGTTTTTGGCATAACTTCACTGGGATCTGGAATTCTTTTCTGTCTGAACACAAAGCCTGTTCTAGTCCTAGCCGGACACTCGGGGTGGGGGTGGGGGGTGGGGGAAGATGCTGTAATGAAACTGGTTAGTCAATGTTGTCTTAATATTGTTGACAATTCTGTAAAGTTTCTTTTTATGAGTATTTCTGTTTAAGCTATTTCACCTTTGTTTTGAAATCCTTCCCTTTTAGAGAAAATGTGACACTTGTGAAAAAGCTTGTAAGAAAGCCCCTTTTCCACTACCCCCCCTTTTTTTTTTCCTTTAAACCTCCTTTAAATGACAAATCTTCTAGGTAATTAAGGTTGTGAATTTTTATTTTTGCTTTGTTTTTAATGAGCATTTGTCTTTCAGAATAGGATTGTGTGATAATGTTTAAATGGCAAAAACAAAACATGATTTTGTGCAATTAACAAAAAGCTACTGCAAGCAAAATAAAACGTTTCTTGGTAACACAACTGTGACTGCTGACCTCGGCAGGGGCCTGTGCCCAGACCCAGAGGGCCGTGTGCGCAGCAGCTGCCCCGCAGCCCTCGCGCCCCAGCGCCGGTACTGCGGGTCAGCTGGCTGGCTGTTCCTCCTGGACCAACGGAACCCGCGACCTCCGCGGGCGGAGAGTGAGGCCGAGCAGGAACAGGCTGCCGCGCCGGCCAATCGCTGGGAGCGGCGAGAGCAACCCATCCCGCTGGCCAATCAATATGTGCAAGCGGAGCAGGGCGCCCTATCAGGGCCGGGGAGGGGCGGGACAAGTGGCCGCAGCGCTCCCCTTGGCAGAGCGGCTGTGGACTCGGCGCCCGAGCTCGCGGTGCCCGCGGTTGGTGCTGGCGGCGGCCTGGGACAGCCGGGGCAGGCGGGCTCGCGCAGCCGCCGGCCTCGATTCGGGGGGCCGGTCGGCCGGTCGACGGCGGGAGAGGCGGCTCGGGGGCGGGGCGGACGCACGTGCAGCCAATCGGCAGCAAGCGCGCTGACGGCCGGTGCACCGAGCCTCGAGCGGACGGCGAGAGGCGGCGATGGCGACAGCGATGGCAGCGACGGCGGCGGAGCGAGCGGTGCTGGTGAGGCGCGCGGGCAGGGCAGCGCAGGGCGGAGCCGGGGGCGGTGGGCCCGGAGGCTGACAGTCGGCCTGTGCCCGCAGGAGGAGGAGTTCCGCTGGCTGCTGCACGACGAGGTGCACGCCGTGCTCAGGCAGCTGCAAGACATCCTCAAGGTAAGGCGCCTGGCGGGCCAGCCCTGCTGCGTCTCCTTCCCGGGCCGAAGCGCCTGCTGTGGACGCGATGCGCGGTATGTAGACCAGGCCCTGTCTCCGAGGACTTGGAGGCCAGTCAGGGTACCAGCACATGATTGCCCACTTAATCACAAGCAGCTGTGTGAGCGCAGTGCGGTGGGCCTGGAATGAGCTCCCGGGGAAGGGGGTCGGGGTCTACGTAGGTTTCCGTCGAAGTTGTGGTCTCGGTCTCCAGCATCATACTCAACTTCTGGGGGCCTCCCTTTCTCAAAAAGAAGATTGCAGTACCAGCCTCACAGGGCTATCGTGAAGCTAAGTCAACTCGCAGAAATGTCCAGGCATTGCCTGGTAGGGCAGGAATTGCGAGTTGTCACGACTACTATCATTTTCTGAACCTGCCCTCCACCCCCAGCATCTTAAGCAAGCCCGGAGGCCATATCTATGTTCAATATACAGGAGTCAGGCTTGAGGCAGGCGTCTGGGGAATGTGGAAGGAACAGCTTACCACTCTGATAGGACCTGAAAACCAGGTTGGGGTGGAAAGGTCTGAGAAATGGGCAGGTGCCCTGGAGGCTTGGATAGGGTGCTCCGGTGAGACCAGCCCACTTGACCCTGCCCTGGTCAACCTAGGAAAGGGGCTTCTGGAAGGACCGTTGAACTGGATCGGATGAACTTTACCCCACTCCCCTCTGCCCCTCCAGGAGGCCTCTCTCCGCTTCACTCTGCCCTGCTCTGGCACCGGCACGGAGGGTTCTGCCAAGCAGGAGAACTTCATCCTTGGCAGCTGTAGGTGAGCCAGGGCTGAGCAGAAACGAGGGTGATGAGCTGCTTGTGAGGAGGACACCTGGGATACCCTCTAGGAGAGGCGGCACAGCCAAGGCCCAGTGGGCCCTCCTGGGGACAGCCAGGGGCAAGCTGCTGGGAGGGCGAGGTGGTGGGAGAGGGCAGCCACAGGCACTGCTCTGACTCCCACGTGTTGCAGCACAGACCAGGTGAAAGGCGTGCTGACTCTGCAAGGGGACGCGCTGAGCCAGGCGGTGAGTCCCCCAGCCCCTCTCCCCTTTCTCTGCTGTTGGAGGATCCAGTGGGGAAGAGTGTGGGGGCCTCCTGCTGAGCTCTGTCACCAGTTAGCTGTGTGACCCTGGGCAAGATCCTTGATCTCTCTGGGCCTCAGTTTTCTCGTTTGTAAAATACTCCCCCCATCCCCCAGCAGCCTCCTCATGGAATTGGTGTGTGGCTTCAGTGAGAGGTGCCGGAAGGGGGATGTTTGCACACGGCCCGGCCCTGAGTCTGGGCCCAGTGAAGCGTGGGCAATGGCTGGATTAAGCTGGCCCCAATTCAAAGTGGAATTAGCCAACATCTGAGCCCCGTTGGTGCCAGGCACCAAGACGTGGGGGAAGGTGCCTCTCCTCCAGCAGCGGGTGGGTGTTCAGTCCATCGGCCTGTACCCATGTTCCCTTTTTGCCTACAGTCACAGCTCCTCCTGGCTGAGGCCACCTTCCCCTTTCTCTTTTCCCTTTCATTTCTTTGTGGTTCCTCTTGGGCCTGAGTTCCTGTTTCCTGACCTCCCTACCTCCCTGTTCACACCCCAAATGGCAAAGGTGCTGGGAGACTTCTGCCCTGTGGAATGACTGGGGCCCGAGCCACCACACACACCCCGTTTCTGCCCCCCTGCTCAAGGGCTCACGGTGGCCAAAAGCAGGAAGGTATCGTCCTTCTGCTTACCCGCCCTTGCCCTTCAGGACGTGAACCTGAAGATATCCCGGAACAACCAGCTGCTGCACTTCGCCTTCCGAGAGGATAAGCAGTGGAAGCTGCAGCAGGTAGCTGGGCCCTTGCCCTGCCAGGGCTCAGGCCACCAGGGCTCAGGCCACCAGGGCAGGCAGGGGCGGGCCTGAGTGGCACTCATGGCTCCAGGGCTGGCCATGGGGATTTGAGGCCGTAGCAAGCGTGGAAGGGTGTTTCCTGGTAGCAGAGCTGGGGCAGCAGTGCCTGGGGCTCCTGAGCCTAGCCTTGAGGGAGGTGGAAAATCTATCTGTTGGCCCCTGGGCCCAGCGGGAACCACAAGGGTCCTCTTGAACCAGGAACTCCCCTTTCCAGAGGGCGGGGGAGGCTGGAGGCTGGAGGCTGGCTCCTGGAGACAAAGTCCATGCTCCCCACTAGCTCCTGTGTGATTGGATTGACCCAAGCCCCTTCCCTTCTCACTGGACACCACCTGGTCTCCACCTCAGGGCCTTTGCCCATGCTTGGCTCTCTGCCTGGAGTCTTCTCTCCCTGCTTTTCTTGTCACTTGGGTGATGCTCAAGAGTCACTTCCCTGGGGCCCTCCCTTGACATCCATCCAGCAGAAGAGACTCCCCCTCCCCCATCCTGCAGAGTCACCCTCTTTCCTTATGCAAGTCAGTCTGTTTTTATCTTGTGCCTTGACTCCGATCACCTGCCCTCCTCTAGAAGGGGAGCTATGTGACGGCAGGCCTGCCAGCCTTGCTATGTGCCCAACACCCAGTCAGGGCCTGGTGTTCAGAGGACACAGAGCTGGCCGCTGGTGGGGGGAGGTCAGGCAGGCAGTTCCTGCCCCACCCCTCCAAGGAGAATGGGCCCTCAGCATGAGGGCTGGGAAGGTAACTGCCCACCGAGAGATGAAGTTGACATTTCTTCCTCCTACGGCCCATCCCGCTGACCACTCCATGGCCACTGTTTTCAGATCCAGGATGCCAGGAACCATGTAAGCCAAGCCATTTACCTCCTTGCCAACCGGGATGAAAGCTACCAGTTCAGGACGGGAGCAGAGGTCCTCAAGGTGAGCTGCCAGAAGGGACAGGAGAACCAGGTTCCCCGCCCTGACCTGACCCTGACCAGGCCCCTGGTGAGCTCTGCCCCCACATCCTCAGGCGCAGCTGATGCACCACCCATCACCTCTCAGTGTACACATATCTTTCCAGCTGCAGTCAAATGATTCACATCCCAGATTCCAGTCTCAGATCCAGGTTCTGATCCCAGAGCCTCCTCTGTCAGCTGTGCAGCCTCAGATCACTTTCTTAGCCATTCTGTGCCTCAGTAGCCTCACCTGTAGAGGGGGTACTCGTGGTAGTGACTACCAGTTGTGATAATGCAGGTAAAATAGCCCCTGACAAATGCTTAGGCAATAGTAGCCACTAGTAGTCGTAGGGCTAGCAGTAGAGGAACCCTTATAATTAGCCAAGGGACTTCACATGGTTTGCAGGGACCAGCTGAGCTCATGCTTAAGCCCTGTCCCTGATTTGCTGTGTGTCTTCAGGTGATTCACCTTCCCTCTTTGAACCTCTGGGCCCTCATGTGAAAACTTAGAACTAGATGGACTAAGGTCCCTCCCAGAGCTGTGACCACCCTGGGGAAAGGGGATGCAGTCCCCATGCTTCCACCCAACATATGCCTTTCTGGGAGCCAGGTCACCCCCATGCCCATGGCAATAGCTGGAAGCAGTGGAAGCTGGGGCTCCGAGGAGTTCAAGCCAGAGTTTTAGTTGTGGCAAAGGAAAAAGATGAGTTCCAGATGGTTCCACCATTCACTAGCTATGTGACCTTAGCACCTTGGAGCTTTCCTTCCTCACCTGTGAAAATGAGACTGGTGCCCCAGGTGAAGACTGGAACTTATCCATGCCATCACCCTCCCTGGCTCCTTGTACCCACGCAAGCTTCTAAGTTCCTTGATTGCCTGCACCCCCATCCACAAAGCCCTCATGCCCCTGGCCTGACCCTCAGGATCTCCCATCTTCCATTCCCCACTCGACCAGCACCCAGGATCCCATGCAATAGAACCTGCCAGACAGGTGGTCAACAGTGCAGACATCCTGCCCCCCACCCACATCTGGAACCCCAGAACCTGCACCTTTAACCCCACACAGCTGGGGTTCAGGCCTGGAGACCGCGAGCACCCAGGGCAGGAGCTGGGAGCTACTGTGACTTTGTCACGCTCTGATGCGGGAAGGGGGGGGGGGCTGCCCTCACAGCAGCTATGACCAGCCCTTCCCCACAGCTGATGGACGCTGTGATGCTGCAGCTGACCAGAGCCCGCAACCGGCTCACCACCCCGGCCACCCTTACTCTGCCTGAGATTGCTGCCAGTGGCCTCACGGTCAGTGCCTTAGTCCAGCCCCTGCCCCAGGAGAGGGAATCCCCACTGGGAGGGACGTGCATGTGAAGGGGTGCTGGAAACCCCAAATTGTTGTCCAAGTTTTCTGTCTATGCACAGTATTCTGGGATAAAATCCTTAGCTTCCATCCTGCATCTCCCAAATGCCCTTAGTCTGGGTCAGTGCTTCTCAAGCCTGGTGCAGAAAGCTACCCGGGGCACCTCAGAGGAGCCTAGAAGCTCCGGTCCATGGGTTGGGGAATGGGGTTCCCCGGTGGTTCTGGGAGTTCTGTGCCATGCAGCCCTCATCCTGTCTGCTTGCCCGGTCCTCCTCCCCAGCGGATGTTTGCACCTGCCCTGCCCTCCGACCTGCTAGTCAACGTCTACATCAACCTCAACAAGCTCTGTCTCACCGTGTACCAGCTGCACGCCCTGCAGCCCAACTCCACCAAGGTGAGAGACCCTCCCCACCCCTCCCCCACCCCCAGTGCCTGGCAGCCTCCAGGGCTGACTCCAGGGCTGGTCCTCTTCTTGCGTAGAACTTCCGCCCAGCCGGAGGCGCCGTGCTCCACAGCCCTGGGGCCATGTTGTAAGTGTGCTGCCCTGGAGCCACCTGCCCACCCCAACCCTCTGCACCTTGGGGGCCGGGGGTCAGGCTGGTCAGCACCACCCCCAGGGACCCTCCCCTCTCCCCACAGCGAGTGGGGCTCCCAGCGTCTGGAGGTGAGCCACGTGCACAAGGTGGAGTGTGTGATCCCCTGGCTCAATGATGCCCTGGTCTTCTTCACGGTCTCCCTGCAGCTCTGCCAGCAGCTCAAGGATAAGGTGGGGCGTGGGGACTGTGGGGTCGGCCTGGCCTCCCTGTCAGACAGATTGGGCCAGTCGGGTAGCAGGCTGCTAAGCCTTTTCATTTTGGGGGGATTCCAAGGGCTCTTGTCACACCTCCGAAGCAACCCCAAATCTCCACTGTATCCACACACACCCAGCAGTTGGGCCACAGAGTTGCTGAGCAACAGTACCCTCTCCCTGACAATTTGCCCTTGGATGACCTTGAAATCTCACCTGGGTCACAGGGTAGAGCAGGGGAGGCCCCCCAGCACCAGCACTCACCATGCCCCCTGCCCACCTCTCTCCTCCAGATCTCCGTGTTCTCCAGCTACTGGAGCTACAGGCCTTTCTGAACAGAACCCCCAGGAGCCTGTCCGCCTGGGACATGTCCCTTGTCCCCCTCACCTATCCCCCCAGGAGCGTCGGCCAGAGCTGGGCAGCGTGGGCTGTTTATTTTCCTCTTCACCCCATTCTGTCCATCATATTTGCACAGATGTAAATGAACACTGGGACCATTGAAATAGGGGACACTGGCTTGCTTTTCATTTTGTGGAGGAAGGTGGTCAGGAAGGTGGAGCTGAGATGTGGCCCACATTCCAAACCCTCCTTCCCTATGGGGCAGAGACCTTTGGACTCTGGGTGGGGTCAAGCCCGGGGCTCTCCTTCCGCCTCCTTTTCCTGCCTTCTGAGCTGCCCCGGGATGGTGAAGGGTAGCTGCACGCTCCCCCTCCATGGAAGGTGAGGAGTGAGTTAGGAGAGCGGACAGAAGCTGTGAGCTGTAGTGCCCTGGAATGTGTTTGCTTGGCATCCCTGACAAGGCCTCTAGGAAATAAAGATCATCAGACTTTACCTGGAGTGTCTGTCTGTCTGTCTGTCTGGGTGAGGACCAGGCTGGGGATCCTGGACAGTCAGGACCTGAGTGGGGTGCCCAGTGACTGAGCCCCTGGCCTCCCATGCCACCTTTGAGGGGGTCCTGCAGGCTGCCAAGGGGCTGAGTGGGATGGGAACAAGGGTTCTGCCTGGGGGCCCGGGTCCCTGAGTTGGGCCCCAGCTTCCCCTCCATGGGCAGTTGCTGGTGACCTGAAGCAAGTTACTTAGGGTCTGGTGACAGTCGTGCCGGCCGAAAGCGGTGAGCGACCAGATGGGCATCTGGATAAAGCAGTGAGTGCCCACACTGCCCACCCCTTAACAGGAGGCTCAGAACACACTCCAGACTCAGGTTCTGGGCAAACGAGGCATTGTTACTGTTGCCCAGCAGGACACACAGGCCGGGGGGGGGGTGCTCCCCGTGTTAAGGTTCCAGGGCCAAGTTATCCACGCCCTTGCGGTGTTCCTGCAAGAGAGACACAGGGAATCGTCTGGGCTTCACTCGCGTGTCCCCGGCCTGCCCCCTTTCCACAGGAGGCCCAGCCCCCTCCTCTCCCCAGTGCCCTTCCAGGCTGCCCCTCCTCGCACCTGCCCGGGCCAGGAGGCCAGGGGGGCTCACCTGCTCAGGGCTCACCTTCTGGGACCTGGGGGCGCGGCGGCCGCAGCAGCTGTAGCAGCAGCAGTGGATGCCAACAAGCAGCAGCAGCAGCAACACGGTGCCTGGGGGCGGGACGGGTGTCCAGAGAGGGCCCTCACCGGGGCCATGTCAGGGCCAGGAGGCTGGGGGGTGGGGGCGGAAGCCAAGGCCACACTCACCGAGGAAGATGAGGAAGATGATGAAGGCAGCAGTGTCCCACTGGGACTGGAACAGCTGACGGCTCCTCAGTTTCCCTAGCACTTCCTGGGCTGTGGCCTCCAGCTCCTTCTCCAGGTCCTCTGCCAAGGCCATCTCAGCTCCAGCCTTCTAGGTGCCACCTGCCCCGGCCCCCCAGGGGACTGCCTCAGAACCCAGCCAGACCTCCCACAGCCCAGCCCCTGCCCCCTCCCACACCAGCACCCCCCAACCCCTGCCTGGCCCCCTCCCACTTCCCCCAGCAGCCCCACACCCAGACCCCCACCAGTCTCTAAGCTCCCCCAGCCAGGCAGGTACCAGGTCCTGAGAACACAGACTACTTCCTGCTTCCGGATCCGACACCCGTGACAGCTGCCACCTGAGGCCTTGGCGCCTTGGCAACCAGCCCCACCCTTCCTAGGGGCGGCCAGGCTCCAGAGGGTGGGGCCTTTGCCCTAACAGGTGTGCTTACAGCCTCCCAATAGAAGCAGGTGCTGCGGGACCCAGGGAGGGAGCCACAGGCCTGTAAGCCTCTTCATTAGGGGATTTTTTGCTTTTTCTCAACAGACCAGACAGGCAGCCTGGAACACGGTATGCACTGGGCCTCTGTTGACTTGAGTGAAGAGAGACAGAGAGGAGGGAGGGACGGGGAGGGAAAAGTGGTTTCCATTCCACCTCCCCCGGGGCAGATGGCATGTGCCCACACTATACTTGGAGCCTTCGGGGTCCTTCTCTATTCTAATCCTCAGGATAATCCTTACAAGGAGATGGTTATCCTCTCTCGAAAGAGAAGCAAGTTACTTCCTCTCCTGGAACGTGGGGCCTGGGGTCCCCCCCTCGCCAGAAAGGCAGCTCTCACTCTCCCTTCTTTCAGCACAGACGTGTCCAGGTCCACCAGGGGCCAGACACCGCTCAGCACTTGAAGTTGGCCGTGAACCAAGTAAACCAACAATTTCTTAATTCTTGTGGTGTTTGTGGTCTAGCAGGGGAGAACATGTCAGCTAATGTTAGGCTCCGCACCTAACACTATGTGTGCATTAGCTGATTTGTCCTCAGGGCAAGCCTCAACTGGCGATCACTGTTCTTTCCACTCACAGTATGAAAGGTGTGGCCTTGAGAAGCTTAGCAGCCGGCTCAAGTCGCACGCTTACGGTACCCCTTCTCTGTCGCTGAGGTGACATACGAGCACACACTTCGTGGCTTCAAACAATACGGATTTATTGTCTTACGGTTCTGGAGGTCGGAATCTAAAACGGGTCGGCCATCTTCCGAAGGTTCTAGGGGCAATCCGTTCCTTGCCTTTTTTTTCTAGTGGCCACACACACTCCATTCATTGTTCATGCCAGTCTCTGCCTCCATCCCCATGTCTTCTCTGGCCCTGACCCTCCTGATCTCTCTATTACAAAGCCTCCTGTGATTACATTGGCCCACAGGATACTCTCGCCATCAAAATCCTCAGTCACATCTGCAAAGTCCCTTTTGCTGAGTAAGTTAACATAGTCACTCGAAGGTCCAAGGATTAGGATACAAACATCTCTGGGAGCCGTGATTCTGCCAGTCATAACCAGAGTGAGCAGAGAAGCCAGAACTGGGACCCAGGCATTCAGACCCTAGAGGCCTTCATCACCATATTAGAGGGCCCCCTGCCTTGGGTCCCCTTCTTCCACCCTCCCTTCCCTCCGTCCTCTCCCAGATCTCAGATCCCTGCTGCAGGGCAGGGGAGTTTTGAAATAACTAGAGTATTACTGCAGGAGGAAAGGAGAAAGATGCAGCCACTGTGGAAAACAGTCAGGTAGGTCCTCAAAAACTTACGCATGGTGAGGCGCCTGGGTGGCTTGGTCGGTTGAGCATCCGACTCTTGATTTCGGCCCAGGTCATGATCTCACAGTTCGTGAATTTGAGCCCCACATTGGTGGGGCATGGATCCCTCTTGGGATTCTCTGTCTCCCTCTCTCTCTGCCCCTCCCCCTATCATGAGCTGGCTCTCTCTCTCTCTCTCTCTCTCAAAAATAAATAAATATTTTAAAAAGTTACACATGGTGATAGCATATGGCCCAGCAATTCCGCTCCCAGGTATAGATAGACCCAAGAAAATTGAAAAGTTCTCGAAGGCTTGTACACAACTGTTCACAGCAGCACCAGTCGAAAGAGCCAAAATGTGGAAACAGCCCAAGCGCCTGTCAACTGATGAATGGATGACCATCACCGTGTGATCTGTCCATACACTGGGATGTCCTCCAGCTTCACAAAAGGAGGAAGCAGTGACACCTGCTACGACCCAGATGAACCTCCGAAACATGAATGAAGGAGACCAGACGCAAAATACCACATGGTGTGTAGATCTGTTTCTGTGAAATGCCCAGAAGAGTCAAATCCATAGAGACAGGAAGTAGTGAGTGGTTGCCAGGGGCTGAGAGGTGGGGGGGGTGGGAGGGGAGTGAGTACTTAGTGGTGATGGGATTTCCTTTGGGGTGTGAACAAGTCTTGGAACAGGATGAGGTGGTGGTTTTGCAGCACTGTGGGTGTACTAAATTCTCATCTGCCACTTACCTGTTCTCTTTAGAATGGATAATGGTTAATTTTGTGCAAATTAATTTATGCAAATTTTACCTAAAATTTATGTATTTATTGTCTATTATATATATACATATAAATAAATACATAAATATTTTTATGTATACACATATAAATTTTTTTAAGTAGGCTCTATGCCCAACATGACTCATGTTGACTCACAGCCCCGAGATCAGGAGTCACATGCTCTACCGACTGAGCCAGCCAGATGCCCCTTTACCATAATTTTATTTTTTTTTAATGTTTTTATTTATTTCTGAGAGGGAGAGAGACAGTGTGAGCAGGGGAGGGTCAGAGAGAGGGAGACACAGAATCCAAAACAGTCTCCAGGCTCTGAGCTGTCAGCACAGAGCCCGACGCGGGGCTCGAACCCACGAACTGTGAGATCATGTCATGAGCCGAAGTTGAACGCTTAACCGACTTAAGCATCCAACTCTTGGTTTCAGCTCAAGTCATGATTTCATAGTTCATGAGTTTGAGCCCCACATCGGGCTCCACGCTGACAGTGCAGAGCCTGCTTGAGATTATATCTTGCTCACTCTCTGCCCCTCTCCTGCTCATGCTCTCTCTCTAAATAAATAAGTAAATAAACTTAAAATAATAATAATAATAAAGTAAGACTTTCTAATGGCAATGTGGGGGGTTGCTCCTTATTAAAGAAAATCTGGGAAATTCCAACTTGTTAAAAGACAAAACCCAGAGCACCTGGGTGGCTCAGTGAGTTAAGCATCCAACACTTGCCTTCTGCTCAGGTCATGATCTCTCGGTTTGTGGGATCAAACTTCATCAGGCTCTGCGCTGGCAGTGTGGAACCTGCTTGGGATTCTCTCTCTGCCCCTCTCCCACTCGTTCTCTCTCTCTCTTTTAAAATAGATGAACTTAAAAAAAAAAAAAGGCAAAAACTACAGTTAGAGCCCTAGAGCTGAGCAATGATGGGGAGGCCATGGTAGGGTGTGTTTCAGGTAGGTCAGACCCACCCAGATGTAGATCCTGCTCCCAGCCCTTAACACCCACCAGTGCACAGCCTTGGGGCACAATCCTTGACCTTCTCTGCCTCAGTTTCCTCTTCTGTAAAATAGGTTTATAAATAGCATCCTTCTTCTCTAGTTAGATTGAATGGAATGATCCACATAAACACTTCCTTAGCACAATGAGGTGTTCTAGAAACAGACACTAAATGGCCACGTATTACTCACCCAACTTGTGGGTGTAATTCCCTTCAGTCTTCTGTTCTTTGTACACACCTGGGTTCATCTGCTATCTTCACACTGCTCAGATCACTTCACCCTGGGCTTTTCCCAATCACCACAGCCAAGAGCGCCTTGCAAGTGACCACTGCTTTCTGCAAGCGTGGTCATGACCCTGGCATCCTAGTGACCACCCACTGAGACTGGCTTTTTTTTTTTTTTTTCTTTTAACTCCCTCAGTTGTTCAGAAGCCTACTGTCACTCACAAGTGATTGCCACCAAGAGGCTTATCTCCTTAAGGGCATTTCCATAGTCAGAATCCTCCGCTCACGTTAAGTCCACAGGCCACCAATACTGTTTGGTCATCCATATGTAAGGTGCCCATTCACTTTGATGAGGAGGCCAGCCTCCCATATCCCTTGAGAGCTGTGGACTTGTATCTTGAGAGATTTCTCTGTTGGGAATGGACCGTGTTCCAGGGCAGACTCTGCCCGGCCCCACCCCCAGCCTCAAACCTTGAAGGTGAAGTTTAAGGTCTGTCATGAGATGTGTAGAAGGCAGGGAAGCACAAGGGACAGAAAGGCAGAGGGGGGCAGAAGGGTATTTGGGGCTCAGGACAGTTGAGGTGAGTGGACCGGGGAAGACTTGGTGAGTCGCAGTGGGCAAAGCAGGGTCCACAAACCACCTCCTGCTTTTCTAAATAGTTTTGCCTACACACAGCCACACCCTTCACCTATCTGTGGCTGCTCTCACACTACAACAGCAGCCCTGAAGAGATCTATTGTACTAGAGATATTATGACCCACAAAGCTCAAAATAGCTCTTTACTATCTGGGCTTTCAGAGAAAATGTTCACCGTCATCTGAGACGGAGGACTGCTTATGTGCCAGGAAACAGGTGAGAAAGAACTGAGTGAGATGGACTTGTGTGAGAAGCATCGTGTCACGGACAATCAGGGAGGGGTGAGGACTATGGCAAACTGGAGAACTCACAGCCCAGCTAAAGGGGGCAGCTCATCAGCCCTCAGAATTGCCAGGGCTTCCAGTGTCTAAGACACACCGGAAATCTAGATGTTCCCGTGAACAAGAAAAGCGTTAGAGGGTGAGCACGCAGACTCAGATCCCAGCCCGCCACTTCCTCCCTAGGTGACCTTGCACAACTGGTTCGGACCCTCTTTAAACTGGAGCGAATAACAGCAGTAACTTGATAGCTGGGATGATTATTAAACAAGCTACCGTCCTGGGGTCCCCAGAACAATGTTATGCACAGACTAAGTGTGGGGTAAATATTTCCTAAATCAATCTTTAGATTTTTCAATGCCGGCGACTGAAAACTCTGTGGCCCCCGCAGTGGACAGACCAAAGGAAACACATGGATGCTCTGCTTCCCGGCTACAGGTCACGGGTTTGCTTTCGCTAAGCAATTATGAGTTGGAAGTCAGAGGGACTGGCTAAAGCCCACTTAGCCCAGTTAGGTGACCTCGGGCAAGGGAGCTGCCCAGAGGCCCTGGGTCCCTGTCTGTAGCACCACGCCAAGGTCACTGTAAGGAGTTAGCGTAGGTCCCAAAAGCACACTGGAAGCGCTTACCTACCCCTGCCCTCAGCGCCCCCCTGCAGTAGAGGAGGCCTGCCCCTGCCCCTCCCCCTGCCTAAAGTCAGGGGTGGTGCGGGGGCTCAGATTCTTCAGTTAACTGTCGCCCTGTCCCTCCCCCTCACTACACACACCGGAGTCTGCTAGGACAGGGCAGCCCCCTGAAGCTCCCTCAGAGACCCAGGCCATCAGGTGCCGCACAAAGCTGCTTCTCTCTTTCTCTCTGTCCCCAAGGGTCCAGACCCTGGGCTTTGCCAGGCTGGCCACATTCTTCTGCGGGGAGCTTCTGAGCAAGGATACTCCCTGGGCCATGGCTGGGGGGGGGGGAGGGAGGAAATGGTTTGGGGAGGAACAGGTTACTGGGCTGGTGCACCTCAGGGCGGGGACTTCAGGTACTTCACTGAAAAGCCCTTGGGCCCTGGAGACTTGGGGGACAGGGATATCAAGGCATGTAATGTGTGGGAGTGCCTGGCACCAGAGCTCAGGACCTGGGGTCCAGAAATGAGAACTCAAGAGGGTCCCTCCTCTTCCCCCCCCCCCACCCGGATGACAGACATTGCTGTGCCCTTGGCCTCATGGACCCCCTGAGGCGGTCCCCCTCCCCCTGCTCATCAAGACCCTCCAGCCCCAGGACCCCACCCTGCGAGATGCTTGGTTACGTGGGCATTGAGGCCGTGCTGGACCAACTGAAGATCAAGGCCATGAAGATGGGGTTTGAGTTCAACATCATGGTGGTGGGTGAGTGAGGGGCAGGGGCGCTCACGAGGAGGACAGACCAGAGGATGCAACCTCGTGGGCCTGGGCAGTTACTTCACCTCTCTGAGCCTCAGTGTCAACAGCGGTTCTGATAATAGTCCCTCGTCAGGTGTCGTAGTTGAAAATCTGGAAACACTGAGGCGTTAGACAAAATCACCCGTGAAGCCCTAGCCAAACCCAAAGAGAGCAGTAAAACGGGAGGCCATGGAAGGAAGTGGTGAGCACCCAGATCCTGATCCTAGCCCTTAACACCTACCAATGTGTGGCCTTGAGCACAGTCCTTGACCCCTCTCTGCCTCAGTTTCCTCACTGGGCTTAGCACAGTGCCTGGCATTCAGGAGTTTCTCTGGAATTGCATTTTGATTTTTCAAAATTGATTGTGTAGGTCAAAACTACACTTTTAACAAAATAAACTAGATACAGCAGAATACAAAATGTCAGAGTGTGCAGCACCAGTTAAGGGCATTATTCCAAGGAAGTGCTGTCCAATGGAAGTATAATGTGAGCCACTTGACGTCATTTAAAAAATCCCCAATAGCCACCTTTAAAAAAGGGAAGAGAAACAGGAGACATTAATTTTAACCATTTTATGTTACTTAACTCCGTATATTTCAAAATACTATCTTGAATGACCTATAATCCACACAAAAAAATTATCCATGAGAACTTTTGCATTCTTGGGGCACCTGGGTGGCACAGTCGGTTAAGTGTCTGATTCTTTTTTTTTTTTTAATGTTTTTTATTTATTTCTGAGAGACAGAGAGAGAGACAGACAGACAGACAGCGTGAGCAGGGAAGGATCAGAGAGAGAGGGAGACACAGAATCCACAAGAGGCTCCAGGCTCTGAACCAGCTGTCAACACAGAGCCCGATATGGGGCTCAAACCCACAAACCATGAGATCATGACCTGAGCCGAAGTTGGACGCTCAACCGACTGAGCCACCCAGGTGCCCCAAGCGTCTGACTCTTGATCTTAGCTCATTTCATGATCTCACAGTTTGTGAGTTTGAGTCCCAAGTTGGGTTCGGAGCCTGCTTGGGACTGTCTCTCCTTCTCTCTGCCCCTCCCCTACTTGTGTGCACTCTCTTTCTCTCTCAAAGTAAATAAACTTAAAAAAAAATTTTTTTAAAGAACTTTTGCATTCTTTTTGGCACACCAAGTCTGCAAAATCTGGTTTGTATTTTCCACTGATGGCACACCTCAATTCATATTTTCCATGTCACCCATGGCAGGAGCCAGTGGGACTCCCATACTGGACAGCACAGCCCTTCGGACAATTTCAGTTAAACACAAAAAGGTGTGTCTTGCGTTATGATGTAGGGTGTTCCCTCCTGCAAGATGTGGTCCACGGAGTTCGAGAAGCCCCCACAGCAGGATAAATGGACCCTCTACAACCACAGACAGTTTGGGTCAATCTCACCAAGTAGTGTCAAGCAGATGAAGCCCGACACGAGAGACCATGTGCTGGGGGCTCCCTAAGTCAAGGGTGGGCAGAGCTTCTCCCTGCTGACGGAAGTCCGGAGAATGGCTGTCCCTGGAGTATTGGGTTAATAGTTCCTGAGATGGGCATGATTGGGCTCGTGGGGAGCTGTGTTCCATCTCTGGATCTAGTGCTGTGTACATGGGCCGCTTACTTTGCAAAATGTGTTGAACTGCCCATCAGCATGAATGGATGAACACCATGTGATCTGTCCATACAATGGGACATTATTCGGCCATGAAAAAGAATGAAGTCTTGACACCTGGTAGGACTTAGATGAACCTTGAAAACATTATGCTTAGTGGAAGCAACCAGGCATGAAAGGACAAATATTGCACAATTCCATTTCTTAAAAAGAATTTTTTTTATAAATAGTTTATTGTCAGGTTGGTTTCCATATAACACCCAGTGCTCATCCCCACAAGTGCCCTCCTCCATGCCCATCACCCCCCTTCCCCACTCCCCCACCCCCATCAGCCCTCAGTTTGTTCTCAGCATTCAAGAGTCTCTCATGGTTTGCCTCCCTCCCTCTCCCCCACTATTTTTCCCCTTCTTCTCCCCCAGGGTCCTCCGTTAAGTTCCTCCTAATCCTCCTATACGTGCAAACGTATGGTTTCTGTCCTTCTCTGCCTGACTTATTTCGCTCAGCATAACACCCTCAAGGTCCATCCATGTTGCTACACATGGCCAGATTTCATTCTTTCTCATTGCCATGTAGTATTCCATCATATAGATAAACTTAAAAAGATTTTTTTAATGTATATTCATTTCTGAGAGAGAGACACAGAACATGACCAGGGAAGAGGCAAAGAGAGGGAATCTGAAGCAGTTTCCAAGCTCCACTCTGTCGGCGCAGAGCCCAGCAAGGGGCTTGAACTCACACACCGTGAGATCATGACCAGAGCCAAAGTCAGACGCTTAACCAACTGAGCCACCCAGGGGCCCCATGCATGATTCCATTTCTGTGAAATGTCTAGAGTAGGCAAATCCACAGAGACACAAAAAGCAGATTAGCAGTTGTCAGAGGTGATGGAGGAGGGAGAATGGGGAGGGATTGCTAATGAGTGTGAGGTTTCTTTTGGGGCCAATGGGCATGTCTTTCAAGGGTTAAAAAAGTTCAGGCAAGCACATTTGGAGATCTAATTGCCTTTATGACAGGATTCATGAATCGGGCAGCAGGTAAGAGGTGACCTCCAAGGAGCTGTGCAGAATGGGAAGATTCTATAGGAAGGAGGGGGTGAGCAAAGAAGTCATTAGCAAAAGGAAAGGGTCGCTTTCCCTTAGAGGACAGGCAGAGGGTCTCAGGTGAATGACCTCATCTTCCTTTGGGGGGTAGTGAGGGCCCATGTCACATGATCTCACTGGTGCTGACCAGGAGATCCCTGACCACTTTAGTTTACGTTTCTGGCGGCGGTGGGGGGGGGGGGGCTGCAGTTAAGTTAGGTACTAAGCACCTGTTTGGAGACTTGGCCTAAGTGATGCCATTTTGCGCCTGTGGATTTCTTTCTAATAGGATCTAGAAAGAGTTTGTGGGTGCACAGCACTGTGCATGTACTAAATGCCTCTGAATTGTTCACTTTAAATGGTTAATGATTAATTTTTGAATTGTATGAATTTGCCGCAATAAAAAGGGGGGGGGTAAACACTGAGGGAGGACACTGGGTGATAGTACCTGCCTTTCTGTACTTATGTTATGCTTAGAAAACAGTTCACTGTCTAAAACTACTTAACAGCCTGGGAGGCATTGCCTAAAATGTCCACGCCTGTGGCTGTCCTCTTGTTACCCCCAGGGCAGAGCGGGCTGGGCAAGTCCACAATGGTGAACACCCTTTTCAAGTCCAAGGTGTGGAGGTGCACTATACCAGGCCTGGGGATGCCCACACCCCAGACGCTGCAGCTGATGTCAGTGACCCACGGTGAGTGGTCCCCCACCCCCGCCCCCACGTCACCCTACCGCAGGCCACCCCACCCAGGCCAATCCCTCCCCCACTCTCTCCCCACAGTCATCGAGGAGAAGGGTGTGAAGCTCAAGCTGACGGTGACAGACACGCCTGGCTTCGGAGACCAGATCAACAATGACAAATGGTGGGGCCTTGGGAGTGGGGGCTGAGTGCTGGTTGCCCCTCTCCCTGCTCCTGCCCCCCCCCCCGCCCCTGGGAAACATCCCAGCCCTGAAACGACCTGGCTGTGGCATCTTCCAGCCTTAGCTTATTCATCTGTATAATGGGTGTATGCAACCATCCCTCCAAGCTTGAAGGGAGTTAAGTATATAAAGGTCAGGGCTTGCTGCCTGGCACACAGTAAGTCCTCAGTCAAGGTTATGATACAGCAGAAGTTAGAAGTCCACACTACAGAGCAGGACCATGGGGTTAGACCACTTTCCAGTTATATAACCTGGGACTGGTCTGGAAGCACTCTGAGCCTCAGTTTCCTTCTTTGTAACTTGAGGGTGATGACACCCACCTTGCAGATTTGTTCTAGGCTCTCAGTGAGAGCCAAAACTGTAACAGTGGCTGGTAACATACATGCACGCACACTCACACACACACACACACACACACAGTCAGGACTGGATGCATAATTTGTGGGACCCAATGACATGCAAACGTGGGACCTCTTGTTCAAAAAGTATTAAGAATCGTGAAGCCTCGACCACAGAACATTGAACGAAGCACATTGAATGGAGCTCTGCGGGACTGCCCTGTTTGTGCTCGCGTGAAGCCAGCCCTGCACACAATGCTTCACTGAGCTCTTACTTTGTGCCAGCCCTGTTCTAGACACGGGGATACGGCAGTGAACAAAACAGATGGACATCTTTGTCTATGTGAAATTTACGTTGTCGTGGGGGGCCCTGGGCAATGAACACAACAAATCAGTTATACATAGGGTGAGCCTAAACTCTATCATCCAAGCAGGACATTTCTGAGAGTGGAAAGGGTAGGGAGCTGTAGGGAGACTGCAGTTTTAAGCAGTGATCTTGAAAGACCTTCCTGGATAAGATGACACTTGGGCTGACTTCCAGGATATGAGAAAATGAGTCTTGTGGACATGCAGGGGAAGAATGTTCAAAGTAGATAGTGGCGTGTGCAAAGGCCCTGCGGTGGGCAGACTGGCATGTTCGCGGAAGGCTGGTGTGGCTGGAGGCGTGCGCGTGGCAGGGAGAGAAGAGGAGGAGAGGGGAGAGGGCAGGCACGAAGCAGCAGTGGGATGGCGTAGGGCCTGGTAGGGTGGCGTAAGGACTTGGGCCTTTCTGTGGCCCCTGTGGGCAGGCTAAACAGAGCAGGGGAGGGTCAGAGAGAGGGAGACACAGAATCCGAAGCAGGCTCCAGGCTCTGAGCTGTCAGCACAGAGCCCAACGTGGGGCTCGAACCCACGAGCCGTGAGATCATGACCTGAGCCGAAGTCGGACACTCAACCGACTGAGCCACCCAGGCGCCCCTGACTCCTGTTTTTAAAAGGATCTTTAAAAAAAAAAAGGGTGGGGGATCTTCCCGGCTGCTGTGTTGACTATGGCCCAGCAGGGGAAGGGACCCAGAGAGAGGACTCAGGAGATCCTTGGGGGAATGGAACAAGTGCCCACGGTAGTTGGAACCAAGCTGTGGTGATTTATCTCTCTTAATACCACGCCCCAGCAAAGTAGGTGCTCTTATTATCCCTGTTTTATGAATGAGGAAGTTGAGGCCTCAGCTTAAGAATGGCAGGGGTCTCTCTGGTGATTCAAGGGAGTGGGGGAAGGGTGCTCAGGTAACCATGGGCCTCAGATTGTATGGGACCAAAGGTCCCGTGTCCTGGGCTAACTGGGGCGACTGGTCTTCCTAAGCGGAGACCACCCAGAGGACCTGGGGAGACGGGGTGGGGCTCACAGGGGCAGCTCTGAGTGGGGTCCGTCTGCCGCCCCAGCTGGGACCCCATCCTAGGCTACATCAATGAGCAGTATGAGCGGTACCTGCAGGAGGAAATCCTCATCACCCGCCAGCGCCACATCCCTGACACCCGGGTGCACTGCTGTGTGTACTTCATACCGCCTACTGGGCACTGGTAAGTGGCTGAGCCAGCTAGGGGAGGGCCCCCACCTGGGGCGGAGGGGAAGAGGAGGAGGAGAAGGAGACCTTGGCCTGGGCTGCAGGCCGGCACCCCCTCATTCATGCACCGCCCCCGTCTCCACCATTGCTGCCCCACCCGAGCAGCCTGCGGCCTCTGGACATTGAGTTCCTACAGCGGCTGTGCCGGACTGTGAACGTGGTGCCTGTGATTGCCCGGGCCGACAGCTTGACCCTTGAGGAGCGAGAGGCCTTCAGGCGCAGGGTGATCTGGGTGCCCAGGGCGATGGGGTCGGTGGGGGCAAGGAGGAGGCCAAGTGCACAGGATGAGATGAGGTCACCTGCGTCCCCAGATCCAGCAAAACCTGAGGACTCACTGCATTGAGGTGTACCCACAGAAATGCTTTGATGAGGACATCAACGACAGGATCCTCAACAGCAAGATCCGGGTAGGAGGCCATGGTGGGGGGTGGGGTGGGCAGGCTGATGTGACCGAGGCTGGGCAATTGGCTTTCCACTCACTCTTTCCGTCTGAAGATTCATCTCTCTGTGCAGCTCGGGGCAAGTTCACATACTTCCAGTAGGCATGGATCTCCATACATACACAAACTCAAACATCCGCAACCTACAGAAATGGGAGGAAAATAAATGATACAGGACTTGTATCCTGAACCTACAAAGAACTCTTACACATCAACAATAAAGGATAAGTCACCTTTAGAAATGGGCAAAGGTTTTGAATAGACATTCCCTCAAAGAATTTGGACAAAAGGCCATTGAGCACACAAAACGATGTTGGTTCAATATCACCAGTCATCAGGGGAATGCAAAGCAAAACCACAAGGAACCACTTCATACCCACGAGGATGGCTGTTTGCAAAATGACAGACAATCCCAAGTGTTGGTGGGAATGTGGAGACGTTGAACTTGCAGCTGAACGCTGCTGGCGGGAGTGTCAAATGGTGCACCCACTTTGAGAAATAGTCTGTCAGTTCCTGAAAAGGTTAAACACTAAGTTACCATGGTACTTGGGAGCAAGCCCCCTCCCAAGAGAAATGAAAACCTATGTTCACATAAAAACAAGTGCACAGATGTTCATGGCAGAGATGTTTGTAATAGCCAAGGAGTGGAAATAATCCACATTGTCTACTAACTTATGAATGGATAAACATGCATGGTCTATCCACACAATGGAATATCCTCCAGGCATAAAAAGGGATGAATGTGGCACGGACACCTGCTACAGCACAGATGAACCTTGAAAACACGAAGCTCAGGGGTACCTGGGGGGCTCAGTAGGTTAAGTGTCTGATTTCGGCTCAGGTCATGATCTCACCATTTGTGAGTTCGAGCCCCCCGTCAGGCTGTGTGCTGACAGCTCAGAGCCTGGAGCCTGCTTCAGATTCTGTGTCTCCCTCTTTCTCTGCCCTCCCTTCTCACACTCTGCCTCTCTGTCAAAAATAAACATGAAAAGAAAAGAGAAGAGAAGAGAAGAGAAAAGACGAAGCTCAGTGAGAGAAGCCAGACACAAGAGAACAATTACGTGATTCCATTATATGAAATGTCCGGTATAGACAAATCCCATACAGACTGAAAGTAGATTAGTGGTTGCCAGGGGCTGGGGGTCAGGGCCAGTGGGGAGTGACCGCTGATGGGTGTGGGGTGTCATTCTGGAGCAGTGAAAATGCCCTGGAATTAGACTGTGGTGATGGCTGCACCATCTTGTGAGCTGTACCTTTCAAAGCGTGAGTTTTATGGTATGTGAATTATATCTCAGTAAAGCTGTTTCAAAAAAGAAGGAAAGACGGAAATAGCTCACTCTTCTTTTTCTCCTAATCAACTGAATTCCAACTCTCAGCCTCTACCTTGCTGTCCTTTTGGTTTGTCCAATGTCAGTCTGTCTGGATCCTGCAAAGGACTCGGGTGAGGACAGGGCTTCATCATGCATTGACCCCAGGCCTCGACTCTCCCTCGGGGACCGTGTTAGCCTGCACAGCACTGCTGTTGCCTAGGTTAGAAGAAAGCCACTCTTCCTTCAGAGACAGGGCCTGTGTGTGACTTCTCAGCCCCACACAGAGTCATGGCCAGTTGACTTTGTGCAGTAAACAAACTGCACATTTGGACATGGAGGCCTGGCTTCCCATCTGGGACCCAATGTCTCCACATTTCCCTCTTTCCCCTCCCCACGGGTGCAATAAACAGGATTTCCTGTGAAGTGTTCAAAGAGCCTTGACCTTCGCCAGCTTCTTTCTGTCCTGGGGCCTGAGAAGGCAGCAGCATGGCCGCAGCTGTACCAGAACTGAAGGTACACGGAGAACATAGTAACTGATCATCTCAGTAAATCATCCAGACACCTAACATTTGCTCCAGGCTGGCCCATAGTAAATGTGCATCGGATATTTATGATTGCCACCGTCGATACTATCCCTCCTCACAAATTAACTCTTGGAAATAAAAGCAAACCCCTAGGTAGCACTTTGGAGTTTAGGAATTTGAGTCTCCGCTTCCAGCCCTGAGCAAGTGAACCACCAGAATTTTCAGCAGGGGCTCAGCAAACTTTTTTGTGAAGGGCCATGTGATGGTAGGTATGTTGGGCCTTGTGGGCCACGCAGTCTCTCTGCAGCCACTCAACTCCTCTGTTGCAGCATACACAACCTAGACAAGAATAAATGAATGCACAGGGCTGTGTGCCAACAGACTTTACGTGGGAAAACAGGCGGGGGCCCGATCCGGCCCAGGTATCATAGGTCGCCAGCCCCGTGGGTTACAAAGTTATGTCATTTAACCCTCATGATAACCGACGAAGGTGATTGCAGGTAATCTCTTACCCAGGTAAGAGATGGGACATCGGCAAGATTTTATTATTATTTTTTTAAATGTTTTTTTTTAATTTATTTCTAGGAGAGAGAGAGACAGACAGACAGAGTGAGCAGGGGAGGGTCAGAGAGAGAGGGAGTCACAGACTCTCAAACAGGCTCCAGGCTCTGAGCTGGCAGTCAGCACAGAGCTCGACGCGGGGCTCGAACCCATGAACCGTGAGATCATGACCTAAGCGAAAGTCGGACGCTTAACCAACTAAGCCACCCAGGCACCCTGGCAAGATTTTACTATTAATGTGACTCCGAGTAACCTTCCCAAACATTCACAAAGCCCTGTTGTATGTGTTCTTTTGACTCCCATTTTGCAGATGACGAAACTGAAGCATTGATCAGACTTTTTTTTCTTTTTGAAAGATTTTATTTTTAAGTAATCTCTCTGGGGCTCGACCTGACCACCATGAGATCACGAGTCACAGGCTCCACCGAGTGAGCCGGCCAGGTGCCCCGTGCCTGCGCTCCTTCTACCACTGTCTCCCCACAAAGGACAATGTGCCTGCCCAGCCCCACCTCCCAGGCAGGGCCAACCCTTTTGTCTCATCTTCTCCCACAGGACCGGATCCCCTTTGCTGTGGTTGGGGCTGACCGAGAACACCTGGTGAACGGGAAGTGTGTCCTGGGCCGGAAGACCAAGTGGGGCATCGTTGAAGGTCAGTGACTCTGCGGAGAACGCAGGTGAAGGTGGGCTGGCACCCTCAGCACCCATCACAGGGCCCAGAGCGGACAAGTCCACAGCCAGAAAGCAGGCACACCCGGAAGTCAAGTCCCTCTTTGCAGCTGGGAGGCCTCAGGCAAGTCACCCGACTCTCTGGGCCTCAGTTTCCTCACAGTAAAATGGGCATCAACCTCATGCATGGCCAGTTGCCTTTGTGCAGTCAGCAAGCTGCACATCTGTACATGGGAGGTGGCTGGACAGAGCAGGCCACCGCTTTGCACAGTGCCCACCACCCAGAAGACACGCTATGCACTCACCAGAATTTGTCGTGGACCTACTATGTGCCAGGCACACTCTATGCCCTTCCTCAGGGGATGCACTGAAAGCAGGACTGACGGGCTTGTGTCCCCGGAGAGCTGACGCGATAATGACAGGTGGGAGAAGGTGGGGCGGGAGGCGAGGCTACCTCAGGGACTGGACGGGGTCCCACTGCCACGGGAGCCTGGGAAGTGAAGGATGAGCTGCCAGGGTCTGTGCCCCCCATTTATCAACAGTATTACTAAAAAAATATAATATATATGGCATCATGTACATAACAGAATGTAGTAATTATTAAGTGGACAATAATAAATGATTAGTGGATTCATTGACTCAAGTATTGGTAGAAGCTGTCTGTACCAGGTGCGGGGGGGGGGTACGAGGGGGTACAGCAATGAATGAATGAGTGAATGAATGAGTGAATGAATGGCAGGTGAGATAAGACCGTGAGAAACGTGGAGGGAAAGGCTGTGGTGGATATCAGGGGTACACAGCATACAGTGGGCGCTTACTCGGTTCTCACCGAAGGCAGGGCAGGTGGGACAGGGCCAGTGCTCGGTGTCATGTCTTACAGTGGAGAACATGGCGCACTGTGAGTTTCCTCTGCTGAGAGACCTGCTCATCCGGTGAGGGTGCAGGGACCCCGGGGGGGGGGGGGCGCTGTGGCCAGCCTGGGCTGAACTGCCCCCCCCCCCGTCTCCCAGCTCCCACCTCCAGGACCTGAAGGACATCACCCACAACGTGCACTACGAGAACTATCGAGTCTGCAGGCTCAACCAGAGCCACGTGCTGCCTCGCGGGCCGGGCTGGGTGAACCTGGCTCCCACTCCCCCAGGCCCGCCTGTCATCTCCGGGCCCTCGAAGGTGTGCCGGCAGGCCCCCGACAACTCTGAAGATGATGAAGACTACTAAGCACGGGGCAGGGGTGGGGCGGGGCACCCGGCAGCCCCCAGCACCCACCTGTGTACAGAGCATGTATTAAAGGTGGACGTCACTTTTTATGAAAAGCTGTGCTTTGAAAACCAAAGGCGATTTGTAAATGACTTCTTTGAGCTGTCCTCCAATAAAAGTATGGTTCTTTTTAAAATAACGGTGTGAGACCCAAGGCCCTCGGGAGTCCTGAAGACCTGGGAGCTCATGCCTTGGACGACCGGCCCCTTCGGCCCCAGAACCAGAGCCATGTTCCCAATTAGGCTCTGCTGTCACTGCCAACCCTCCTCCCTGGCACAGGGTCAGGACCTGCACCATAAACACAAAGTCCCCGTCTTCAGCTCTTGTCCCCAAACTCTGTGCCCCCCCCTCCCGCCCGCCCCTCTGCCCTGCCCTCTCCTCCCATGGGGAGAAGATTGTTGTCTCAGCTCATGCAGGGAGAGGAAATCCAATCTTCCTCCGCCTTTTGGCTCTTTTAGAGCCCTTAGCAGATTGGATGATGCCCCCCAGTATTGGGGATGGTGACCCTCCCCACTCAGTCGCTGAATCAATGCCAATCTCTTCCAAAGACATTCTCCCAGACGCACCCAGACATAATGTTTTGCCAGCAATCTGGCCATCCCTCAGCCCAGTCAAGTTGACACTTAAAAATTTTTTAATGTTTATTGTTGAGAGAGACAGAACGTGAGTGGGGGAGGCGCAGAGAGAGAGGGAGACACAGAATTGGAAGCAGGCTCCAGGCTCCAAGCTGTCAGCACAGAGCCCGACACAGGGCTCGAACTCACAAACGGTGCGATCATGACCTGAGCCTGAGCCACCCAGGCGCCTCTCAGTCAAGATGAGTTAGTTACTTAAAGCTAACCATCACATGAGCTAAAAGTTGCCTCCTACATGATGCCCTCCTTGACTTCCCAAGTGTGGCGTTACTCACTGAACAAAATACTCTGTATGTATCACATGGTTTCTTTTCAGGTCAGTCTCCCTATCGGGCTGGGAGCTCTGTGAGGATGGAGACCTATCAGCTTCATCCTGCACATGACAGGCACTCAGGACCCAGCTGTTAAATGAATGAACCTTAGAGCACCTGCATCACAGCCCTTCATCCCTAAAACTCACAAACCTACCGACCAGGTTTGAGGATCCCCCAGGGCCTGACGGGACCCACACCAACCACACCGACATCTCAGAGACAGTGCGTTGCTCCATAGGGGCCGAGCACATTCCCAAGGTTAATATTATTAGCCCTAGGCAATATGGCAATTTCACAATATACATGTATATCGAATCATTGCGTTGTATACCTTAAACTTGCACAATATAGTCAATTATATCTCAATAAAGCCAGAAGAAAAACAACTGAGGCCATGCTATAATCACCCAGTGTTCATTCTAGGCACTGATCTTTAGGGCCCACTATATGATGCTACAGAGGCTAAGGGCTCAAGAGGGAACGAATCGACTCACTGCCCTCAGGAACCTGCACCCAGGTGGGACAAGATGCAAATAAACAAAATACAGGAGTACAATGTGGGCATGTTGAATTGCAGTGGGTACTCTAGCACCACGAATGGTATTTTTATTTTTATTTTTTTTGCAAGGCTCATCATTTATTAACCAGGTGGAGGAAGTTCTTATTCATGGTAGAGTTCTCCTGGCAAAGACAATTGGAAAATTTGGAGAAAGTCTTTAATTCTTGGTTGGTTGATGACTTTTCCTAGACAATTAAGGAAGATCCTGAAGATGCAGAGATAATACTTTCATATGTGATGATGATGGAAGTCAGGTCACTGCACTTGTCACTAGATGGTGTGGGGACCACGGAAGGGAGGAAGGGAGGATCCTGGAGCCCACGTGAGGAAGCATTCACTCAGCACTGGAGGCCTGGGCCACTTTGCTCTCTTGGGCCTGGAAACAGCGATCAACTTCGGTCAGGTCAATTACATCTTGTTCAGCAATCCCATGTTCTTGGCAATATTTCACAAACTTTTCCTTGAGTTTCGGACTCAGATCTGGGTCTCGGGTATAGAGCTCCATCAGTTGGAATGCTTTCTCCTTGTTGAAATTCACAAGATGAAATGTGACATACTCATTGTAGACTGTTTCAACCATGGTAAATACATTGTATCCATCCTATGCAACACTATGTATACCATCTTTTTCTGTTTTGTTACAAACCAGATTTAAAGGCCAGAGAAGAGTTGTCGGGGACTTGTGTTTGTGAAAAACCCTCACGCTACCATCTTCTTCTATCTTCTCCTTGGCATCTGAAGCCAAGAGAATGGAATACCAGTCTCCTGAGGTTTGTTTATTGTCTGTGCTCCCATCCTGGACCATCAGTTCCACGAACGCTGTGTTCCTAGTGCCTCAAACACTACCAGCTCCACAAAGAAACGAAGAACACCGTCCGACTCTCCAGCATCGTCACCCCCACAAGAATGGTATTTAAGGGGTATAGGAGGACAGTATGGGGTTTACAATTATAAGAAGGGGTCAGAGAGGTCTAGCTGGGAAAGGAAGTTTGAGTAAAGATGTGAAGGAGCAAAGGAAAAGCCATGAAGATATCTAGGGTCCTAGAGCATTCCACATAGAAGAAAAAGAAGCTGCTGCTGGTGCAAAGGCCCTGGGGCAGGAGTATGCTAGGTGTGTTCATGCAATAGCAAGGTGGTCTCTGTGGCTGCGGCAGCATGAACCAGGAGAGACGGTGAGAATGGGGAGAAATAAGAACAGAGAGGTGGTGAAGGGCAGGCCCACAGCCTGTAGAATTTGAGTTGCCCATCATGACTCTGTACGGATACAGACTGATTGCCTAAAGACATTGATGAGAGGAAAACAAGGAGCTATCGAGGGTGCAGCGGAGGGCAGCACGTGGGGCGCGAGGATCTCCATAAAGTACTGAAGACTAGAACCGATGGTTGCCTCCGGGGAGGTCGCTTGCGCTGGAGGTCAAGAACGGGAAGGAGGTCTAATTTTCACTCTGCCTCCTTTCGTACTGGCTTATTAACCAGCGGTGTATAACACCTACTCGGAAAACACTAGTACGTTGATGGTATTAGCTCTTGTCCTTTCCCCGTAATTAACATCTACTGCAGCCAGGGGCTCCAGTGGATGCTGGTGCGATGCTATTAGCCCGGCTCCACCGACCCCTTCCTGGAGGCTCTCCTGCAGCCTCCCTCAGGCTCCAGCCACCTGCTCTCACCCAGCCTGCCCTCGCATGGAAGCCTTCTCTGGCGAGGCAGGGGTGTTCCAGGGAGTGGGGATATTGCACGGAGTGTTGGTTCCTGCTCTCTGAGGATGACTTTACCTCCCCTTCTGGAAGCCTTTGCCATGCCTACAGTGACTCTGCCCCTCCTGTTTGGCACAGGCTCTTAGTCATGTAGCCAGTAAAGGCCCCACACAGATCTCTTCTGTACTTCCTGCCCGACGCCAGCTGGGGGATGGCTGAGGCCTCATCTGACGCATCTTGCAGGTTCCCAGGTGCAGTAAGTGAGGGTTCCAAGCCCAGTTCTGCCCCTTTAATTTCTTTTTAATTATTTTTAAATTTCTTTTAATGTTTACAATTTTTGAGAGACAGAGAGCAAGCAGGGGAGGGTCAGAGAGAGAGGGAGACACAGAATCTAAAGCAGGCTCCAGGCTCTGAGCTGTCAGCACAGAGCCCGACGCAGGGCTCGAACTCACGAACTGTGAGGTCATGACCTGAGCTGTAGTCGGCCGCTGAACTGCTTAACCAATGTGCCACCCAGCCGCCCCACGCTTTGCCCCTTTTAAACTGCATGACCTAAGACAAGTCACCTGACATCCTGGAATAAATTTCCTCATGTGTGAAGTGGGCATAGCAACACCAGCCTCCTCTTTCGGGGTTGTGTGGGGGTAAGTTGTCTTGTTTTGTAGTGTCTGGGGTGGGGCAGGGGCGTTTGCATTGTGTGGTACACCAAGCAGGTTCATGTCATAATGATACAGTCATAATAACAATACGGAGCATTTTTTAATGTTTATTTTTGAAAGAGAGACAGAGCACACAAGTGGGGGAGGCACAGAGGATCTGAGGTGGGACCTGTGCTGACCCCTGTGCTGACCGCACTGAGCCCGCTGTGGGTGGGGCTTGACTCATGAATCTTGAGATCATGACTTGAGCTGAAGTCAGACACTCAACCAACTGAGCCATCCAGGAGCCCAATAGGGAGCATTTTTTATAAGGGGAATCACAAAATCGATGACCTGGTAACTGGTACAATAAAACATCTACCAGATTACATGAAATCTATTCATATTTATTTAAGAATGTATTCATAGTAGCCCCACATTGGAAACTGTTGAGCGGCAGGACAGTGGATAAACTAAGGGGTAGTCATCCAATGAAATGCTTCTTGGCAATAAAAATGAGCCGAATGGGGCACCTGGGTGGCTCAGTCGGTTAAGCGTCCAACTTCAGCTCAGGTTATGATCTCACTGTTCCCAAGTTAGAGCCCATGTCAGGCTCTGTGCTGACAGCTCAGAGCCTGGAGCATTTTTCAGATTCTATGTCTCCCTCTCTGTCTCTGCCCCTCCCCCACTCGTGTTCTGTTTCTCTCTTGAAAATGCATAAACATTTTAAAAAATTAAAAAATAAAGAATTTAAATAATGAGCCAATTACTTGTACATGCAACAGCATGAAGGAATCTCACAGACATAATGATGTGTGCAAGAAGCCAGACACCGGGGCACCTGGGTGGCTTAGTCGGTTAAGCGTCCGACTTTCGCTTAGGTCATGATCTCGCGGTTTGTGGGTTCGAGCCCCGCGTCGGGCTCTGTGCTGACTGCCAGCTCAGAGCCTGGAGCCTGTTTCGGTCTGTGACTCCCTCTCTCTCTCTGGCCCTCCCCTGCTCACGCTGTCTCTCTCTCTCTCCTAGAAATGAATAAAAACATAAAAAAAAAAAAAGAAGCCAGACATCAAATAGAAAGTACTATGTGGATGCCCTTTATAGAGTTCAAGAACAAGAGAAAAAAATCAATCTAAGGTGGTAGAAATCAGATTTGTGGTCAGGGTTGGGAGTATCGACTGGGAAGCGGCATATGAAGGAGCCTTCTAGGGTATCGAAAATGACCTGTATCTTGATTTGGGGTGGAAGTTACATAAGTACATAGATTTGTAAAATTCTTTGAGTTATGCACTTAAGATTTGTACACTTTACTGTGAGATATTTGTGCACTTCACTTGGTATATGTTATACCTCAAGTAAAAATCTTAGAAGGTAAGAATGTAAAACAGTTGAAATAGAAACAGTATATGATCAACAATCCCTGTTTAAAAGTTAGCACTGTGTTTATTTAAAATTGCTTATGAAAACATTGGCTAGGTTTCAATATTTCAAGAATGCAAATTCCCAATAATAACTATTTTGATGTTGTTGTTTAAAAAGCACATTAGGAAAAAAAACATTAGGGGTGCCTGGGTGGCTCAGTTGATTGAGCATCCAAGTCTTGATTTTGGCTCATGGGATCCCAGGGTCGTGGGATTGAGCCTCCACGCTCAGCAGGGAACCTGCTGAAGACTCTCTCTCTCTCTCTCTCTCTCTCTTCCCCCTTCTCCCTTTGCCCCTCTTCCCTGCTTGTGTGCTCTTTCTCTCTCTCAAAAACTTTTTTAAATAAAAAAGTTTTAAAAACACATTAAAACTTGCAGTTTATTGTCTGCTGCAAGCCTTATCCATCACATCTGTCTCCAACCCCTGCTCCCACTGCCATGAGAAATCATCAGTCTGAATTTGTTGTTTATCCAATTCCCAAGCATATCTTCACACTTTCGCTACATGGGTATATATCCCTAAGTCGCAGGTAGTATGTTCTGCATGGTTTCACAGTTTATGGAAATGGTGTCATACTGCTGTCTCTCTACGTAAATGAATTTTAAAAATTAAAAATTTTTAATGTTTATTTATTATTTTTGAGAGAGAGAGAGAGAGAGAGAGAGAGAGAGAATCAGAGTGTGAGTGGGGGAGGGGCAGAGAGAAAGAGGGAGACAGGGAATCCAAAGCAGGCTGCAGGCTCTAAGCTGTCAGCACAAAGTCCAAGGCAGGGCCCGAACTCACCAACTGTGAGATCATGACCTGAACTGAAATCGGACGCTTAACTGACTGAGCCACCCCCCACCACACCCCTTTAAATGTTTTAATAATGTATTTATTTGAGAGAGAGCATGCGCACGCAAACAGGGGGAGGGGCAGACAGAGGGGAGAGAATCCCAAGCAGACTCTGTGCTATTAGCATATAGCCTGACTCAGGGCTCAATCCCATGACCTATGAGATCGCAACCTGAGTCAAAATCAAAGGTTGGATGCTTAACCGACTGAGTCACCCAGGCACCCATTTTGCCTCTTTTAATCAAAATGGTACCTATTGCAGGAGATGTTACGGTCCCTGTTTTACTAATCAGTTTTTCTTGCCCTCTCTCTCCTTCAGCCGAGCCCAACTAACCACCAGGCCCTGCTATTTCTGCTTCAGGAATCTCAGTCAGCTCCATCCCTTGTGACTACCCCCCATCACTAGTATTACCCCGTCTCTGAACCATTCCGGGAGCTTCCAGCTGGTCTCCCGGCTCCTGTTCTCCCCGAGATCTGTACTCCACAAAGCTTCCTACTGTATTGCGACACTATCCTACTTAAACCCCCAAACTCTACTGATTTCGCATTGCTTTCAGGATAAAAAGCCTCGATCCTCACCAGAATTTCCAAAGCTCTCCTGCATGATCTCACCTTTCCAGCCTCATCTTCCAAGCTTCATCCCCTACACCTGTGCCATGCTGGTCTCCTTCCTGTCCTTTATTTTTTTTTTAAGTTTATTTATTTATTTTGAGAGAGGGAGGGAGAGAAAATCCCAAGCAGGCTCCACACTGTCAGTGCAGAGCCTGAAATGGGGCTCAAACTCACAAACCATGAAATCATGACCTGAGCCGAAATTAAGAGTCAGTCATTTGACCGACTGATCCACCCAGTCACTCCTCCTTCCTGTCCTTTTTAAAAAATGTTTATTTTTGAGAGAGAGAGAGAGAGAGAGAGAGAGAGAGAGAGAGAGAGAGAGAGATTCAGTGGGGGAGGGGCAGAGAGACAGGGAATCTCTGAATCTGAAACAGGCTCCCGGCTCCCAGCTGTCAGCACAGAGCCTGACTCAGGGCTCAAACTCATCAACTGCGAGATCATGATCTGAGCCGAAGTCATACACTTAACTGACTGAGCCACCCAGGTGCCCCAACCTTTCTGTCCTTTAAATGCACCCCAATCTCTCAGGTCTAGAGACCTTCACACCTGAGGTTCCTTCTGTGTGGAGCTCTCTCCCCCAGCTCCCTAGGTTAACTCCACCCTGCCTTAACATCTACATTCAACTGTCACTTGAACCCATAGGCAGGATGTATACTTTTGTATACACTTGCCTACTTGTACACTTGTGTACCCTATGGCAGGAGGTACCAAAGATATGACTAACTTACTTGTGCAGTGATTTCATCACCGAATGCTTCTTGTTACCAAATCCCAACTTCAACTGCCTGTTCCTCCAAAGGCTAACAGTCAAGAGAGGAGTACTGATTGGAAAGGAATATGAGCTCTAGTCAGGAAGCTTGCCATCAGGGGGAGAAGGTGACTCTTGTCCCAAAGCCAGTTCCCTGGTTTCTGCCTAGCCAAGAGGGTTTTAAAGGGACAGGGGGTCGTTCATCACTGAGGGGTTTCAGAGGTCTCTAACAATTCCTGATTCTGTGTGGAGTTAGTGCTACTTAGTGGCATCTATTTACAACTTTCAGTGTTTGAGTGTTGTGCAAGAGGTCTAACTCCCATTCTGTGACGTGGGAAGGCTTTCTTTTCTCCTTCTAGAAAGGAATGTAAGATTTCTAGATACCTAGGTTAGTAAATCAATCATATGAACTTAAGAACACCTTTTAAGGGTGCATGGGTGGCTCGGTTGGTCGAGCGTTGGACTTTGGCTCAGATCATGATCTTACATTTGGTGGGTTTAAGCCCCCCATAGGGCTCTGTGCTGACAGCTCAGAGCCTGGAGCCTGCTTGGGATTCTGTCTCCCTCTCTCTCTGCCCCTCCCCTGCTCCAGCTCTGCTGTCTCTCTCTCAAAAATGAGTAAACATTAAAAAAAAAAAAAAAAAAGAACACCCTTTAAAGTTAATGATCAAAGCGGCCTCTCTTGGTAGAATTTGAATTTCATGAAAATAATAACCACTGCGTTAACCCCTGCAGCTAGCACAGGAGAGGACTCAATATGTTTTGAAAACTATGTATTAATGGTTTTTAACTTGTTACTGAAGAGCCTGAAATTAAGGCCTCCATTAAGAGCAACCTCAGGCTGCACGTAACTCCAGTTCCAGTTCCAGGAAAAGCCTCAGATTGTTCAAGGCTAAAGCCATCCTCAGACCGCCCTCAGATCAGCTAATCAAAGAAACATTCCTATGGTCTGAGTCAAGGCTGGGAACTGCAAACAGTTATTTTATACAAAGTAGCCAATTTCTCACCGCTTGCCTGCACCCCACGTGGGCCCTTTGAACTCACCTCATAATTGGTCATTTTCAAAGGATCCTCAAAAGTCATGATTGGGTCCCACCAAAAGTTAGTGAACACCTCACAGATACTGAGTGGTCAAAGCTGTTACCATGGGTGCTGTACAATTGTAATTGGCGCTTATGTGATGATGCTAAATGTACTGTAACACCCCCATCCCTTACTCCTTAAAAACCCTGTTCACTATTGTTCTTGGCTTCACCTTGCTGCCACGACACCGGTAGGCTGGTGAGCCCCGGCTCGAGCTTGTAATAAAGACCTTTTTGTATTTGCATCGGTGCCGGCTCCTTGATGGTCTCTGGGACTCGCGATTCGGTCACAACATTACAACCTTGAAAGGCTAACGTCCCCATTCACAGATGTGTTAACTGAGGCTCAGAGCCCACCAAGAGCTGGCACGGCTTCAGCAATCAGGACGTGACCGCCCTGAAGACGAGGCCCCACCCTCTGAGACTCTGGCAGAGCCGCCTCCAGTGGAGACCCCCAAGGCAGCACTGAACCTCACTGCAACCCAGGTGGGGCCCAGGGATCTGCCTTTGCAGCGCGGCGCGGGGCACTCTGGGATGTGTAGTCCCGTCCTCCCTCCGGCTCCGGCGCCAGCGACTTCCGCTTCCGGCAGTCACGGACCTCGCGCGATTTTTGAGGAAAGACTCGCGAGACGGCGGATCCGGTTGGCCTCTGCGGGGCGCGACGCTGAGGGCCGCCGTTTAGGTGCGATTGCTCCGCGTCCTGTGCGTTTTTGCAGCTAGTAGTGCAGAAGCGGGTTTTGAATCTGAACTGGCGCCCCTTCCTGGCCTCTCTGGACGGCGGGTTCGGGGCGTGCCCCAGGCAGGCAACCGCGGCAGAGCGTGTTCAGCCAAAGAGAACAGGGAGCCGATTCAGACCTTAGGTTAATACGTGCTGAGTGCTCTAACCCGGTGCTTCAGAGCTGCGTTTCTGGAATCAAAGACGTGGGTTCCAGCCCCATTTGTGTCACTTCCTGACTGTGTGACCTTCCTTGGTTTCAGTACTTAGAACTCGGAGCATCAGGGTTTTTTTTTTTTTTTTAATATTTTATTTATTTCTAGGAGAGAGAGAGAGAGAGCGTGAGCAGGGGAGGGTCAGAGAGAGAGGGAGACACAGACTCCGAAACAGGCTCCAGGCTCCGAGCTGTCAGTCAGCACAGAGCCCGACGCGGGGCTCGAACCCACGAACGCGAGATCATGACCTAAGCGAAAGTCGGACGCTTAACCGACTAAGCCACCCAGGCGCACCAGAGGGGGTTTTTACCTGTAGAGATCACACTCCCCTTAGTATTACTAGATTAAGAATAATCAAAGAGCAAGTGTGTATTGCCAGGTGCTCAGGTGGCTGATATTAGTATTTCAAAAAGCAGACAGGACAAGGAATATATGGGCTTGGAAGTTGGGTTGGGGCTATGCGTTGACCTGCAAGATGTCTGTGTCCTAGGTAGATGGTGGGGGGGGGGGGGGCAGTTGGCATCTCTTGCAGTCTTCCCTTGAACAACTTGTGCCTTTAGAAGTGAGAACCCCAAGGCTACTCCCTATTTCTGGAGAACAGTCTTCCTGTCTGTCAGAGAGAGAGTCCATGTCCTCTGGAGGTGGTGGCAAAGGTTCCTCTACCAAACTGCATAGCTTCCTCTGCACTGTCTTCTCAACAAGGCCTTGACTTTTGGACTTCTATATTCATTTATGTATCATCCAGTTTTAGCAAGAATCCAGCGAAATCACTTTAGACAGAACCCCAACCCTTGATACCCGATCATCCTGGCTTGCTTTGAGCCAGAATCCTTTCTGATGTTTCCTCTTACTAATTCTCCATCCTCCTCCACCTTGGCTATAAAGCCCTACTTTTCCCTGTTGTATCTGGAGTTGACCCCAGTATCTCTCCCTGACTCCACACCCCATTGCAGGGGTCCCTGCACCTATCTCTTGTCTGGATAAAGCCTTCCATACCATTGCGTAACAAGTGGTTGGTTACATATGAATAACTTTTTCCTGAACAGTGATTGAGAAAGAAGTGCACTCCTCATCTGTTCCTTTCTCCCTCAGTGTGTCTGCCTGTGTCCTTTCTCACACAGGTTGGCTCTCCTCTGCATGGCTGGCTTCAGCCTTCAGTAGGGCTGAACAGATTTTTATTTATTTATTTATTTTTAAAATTTTATTTATTTCTGAGAGAGAGAGCATGAACAGGAGAGGGTCAGAGAGAGAGGGAGACACACAATCTGAAACAGGCTCCAGGTTCTGAGCTAGCTGTCAGCACAGAGCCTGATGCGGGGCTCGAACCCATGAACCTTAAGATCATGACTTGAGCCGAAGTCGGACGCTTAACCGACTGAGCCACCCAGGCGCCCCGCTGAACAGATTTTTAAGGGGAGCCAGATATTTTACCTGTTTCTCTTCCTTTAGCTTTGGCCCCTTGGACATTTGGAGAAAGCCGTTGAAGAGAATACTGAAGCTAAGGAGATGCTGGCTTCAGTAATGAGGTGGAGCTCAGGTGAGCAAATGGTCTTTTTGTATAAATATTCTCCACCTAAAGGAACAACTACATCCCTCTCTCCCCTCCAGTATCAGCACTTGCATCATTTTTATAGAGTGTGTATACATCTTTGTGTGTGCCAGACACAACTCGGAAGCGGGTTGGTGAGTTTTACTTATCTCATACAGGATTTTTTTTTCTAATGTTTATTTATTTATTTTGAGAGAGAGAGTAAGCAGGGGAGGGGCAGAGAGAGAGAGAGGGAGGGAGAGAATCCCAAGCAGGAGCCACACTGTCAGAGCATCACAGGGCTCGAATCCATGAGCTGTGAGATCATGACCTGAGCCGATATCAAGACTCAGATGTTTAAACATCTGAGCCACCCAGGAGCCACTCACACAGGATTTAAAGCCAGTTTGAGTGTACATTCAAAATGAGGAGTTTTTACCTAAACGTTCAGATACCAGACTTCTGTGGAGCAATCAGACTGACTGGTAGCATGGGGCCTGCATCTCCCATGCTCCCGGTGTCCTTGACACTGCCTCACGTCAGCAGCTGTCTGGGCCAGCACTGCTGTGTTTCTTGTGGCAGGGAGAAGTTCTCCACACTCGTGTCCCTGTTCTACATGGTAGTACAGAAGACCAAGATGGACACGTGTTTTAAGAAAAATGGGAGAAAGGGCGCTTGAGTGGCTTCCTCAGTTAAGTGTCCGACTCTTAATTTTGGCTCAAGTCACGATCTCACGGTTTGTGGTTTCAAGCCCCACATTGGACTCTGCACTTAATAGCACGAAGCCTGCTTGGGATTCTCCCTCTCTCTCTCTACCCCTCCTCACTCCTCTCTCTTGTTCTCAAAATAAATAGACATTAAAAAAAGGGAGAGAGGAAGGGGCACCTGAGCGGCTCAGTCAGTTAAGTGTCTGACTTGGGCTCAGGTCACGATCTCGTGGTTTGTGAGTTCAAATCCCGCGTCAGGCTCTGTGCTGATTGCCTGGAGCCCGCTTCCTATTCTGTGCCTCCCTCTCTCTCAGCCCCTCCCACGTTCACGATCTGTCTCAAAAATAAATAAACATTAAATTCTTTTGTTTTAAAAGGGAGAGCGAGATCACTCTCTCTCTCCCATGTGAGGACACAATAAGAAGGTAGCAGTTTGAAAGCAAGATGAGAGCTCTGGTCAGGAACTGAATCCACTGACACCTTGATCTTGGACTTCCAGCCTTCAGAACTGTAGGACATAAATGTCTGTGGTTTGCTGTTATGGCAGCCTGAGCAGACAAAGACACTGTATTTCCCCAAACGAGTGTATGAATCTTCACCCCATTCTGAGTGATGCATGGGCTGACCACAAGCAGCAGAGCCTAGCAGATGTCATCCCCAGGAGCAGGGACTGCCGAGCATGCCTGGTGGTCCTTGAATCCCCTTCCTCTACTCTCCAGCCTTTCTCCTTTTTCCTGGAGGCAGCTCTCCCTCAGACAAGGAGTCCTGCTTTGCACGGCTGTTCTTACCTGTCTGGTTCTTGTTTGGCCTGCTGGCGGTAGGGATAAGACAGATCAGGTTTCAGATGCTGGATGATTCAGGGTATAAAAAGTGGCTGTCTCCTGCCTCCCTGTTAACTGATGTGTCCTTCTCGTGTCTCAGATTTAATAACGGAAGCAAAACACAGACTCCAAGGAGAGGTTTCCCAGCATTCACAGCAAGTGCTCTTGCACCTCATGCTTTGTGTTAGTGAAAATAGAAACAACACTAATACTGACTGCTTCTGTGTTTCACCCTAGTGTGAAGTATTTTAATGCACTAGATCATTTAATCCTAGCAAGTTTCCTTGGGGCGTAGTTCATGTTTAGCCCCATTTATGTCACCACCATCAGGTTTGTGAATCCAGCTTGTATAAGGTTGGACAGCACAGGTCAGTGTCTGAAGAACAAACGTGTCCCATTAATTTATTCAGTTATTCAGCAAATATTTACTGAGCACCTACTATGAACAAAGCAGATTTCCCCACTATGTGTAGAAAAACAGAGGGGGTATTCTGGCCCGGAGTAGCCACTTTAAAGGATAACCTTAGGGTAGGACCAGAGTCTTCCAAGAAATCATCTGAATATTTATTCCAAGGCAGAGCTCCGATTACCCGGCTGGTGTTCAGGAAGCCTTAGGGGAGTGGTTGGGCCGGCAGGCTCTGGAGTGGACTTCCCTGAGTTTGATTTGGCTTTTCAACTTTCCTAGCTGTGCGTGGCCTTGGTGCAGCTCTGCACCTCTCAGAGCCTCAGTTTAGTCATGGGTCATAATGATATCTACGCAAGAGACTCGTTGTGGGGATTTAAGTAGCACAGTAAAAAAAAAAAAATCCCGTGGACTTAGGAAAGGCTTAGAAAACATTAGGTTTTGTTATTAGCTCATAGAGGCCTTATAAAATGCGTAATAAGACACCCATTACATATCAGTTTGGGGGCACGGTAGCTCCCTGACAGCTCTCTTAGATAAGTTAGTCAAATTAGCTAAACTGTTTGACTTGTATCTTGAATTTTTGTTCCTCAGTCATTTGGATACTGAGAAATTGCTACTAAAGATGACAACTTGTGGAGGGCTTGATTGTAAACCCTCTTGTCCTTGCCACAGTTAAACACTAAGAACAAATGTGAGCTGAATCGATGCCTCGTCTGTGATGAGGGAACCATGGGATCATTCGGAAGAGAACTTCCCCTCTGTCCTCAGAGAAGGATGTGTGTGTGCTACTCAGTTGTTCCCAAACTTCTCTGAGTATGAGGCTGCCTTTTAAACTGCCTTGTTGACTCCATAAAGACTATGAAAACAAGCTGCAAACAATGCTCGGGGCCTTAGTAGCCCGTGGGCCTCTTACAGGAACTCCACGGCACCAGCCGTCCGAGATCCACACAGTGAGACCATGTACTTCATCTCACAGTAGCTGCAAGTCATGAAACTAGAGCCGATGCCCAAGGAGCATTTGTTCTGTGCTGGATATTGTCATGGGTGCTTTACAAACATAATCTCATCTAGTCCCATCCCTCCGCTCCCTGAAGCTGGAGCTGTGGCAGTCTTCATTTTATGGGTGTGGAAGGCAAGGCACCTCGGGAATACGTGGTAGAGCCAGGATTCGGAGCACTGGCTTGGGCGTCTGTCTTTGGAGGCCCCAGGTCACCCTGGTTCACACTGGTTAGGGACTGCCTGTTTGTGTCTCCCCCCAAAACAGAATTAAGACCGAAATACTAAACAAAACACATGAAATCCTGAGCAAAGCAGAAGTCTGTCCTTTTAATCTCTGTCGGTTGTAGTCACTGAAAATTGCCCAGACAGGAGAGGACCAGGGCCTGGGTCACTACATAGACTTGCTAACTGTACATACGGCTCTGAGAAGACAACGCCTGGTCCCCGCAGCTAACCAGGAGGCAGTCAGAAAGGGGAAGGCATGGGACATCTTTGAAAATGCTGGTGTCCCCACACCTGTCTGCTTCCCTAGACCCAACCCAGTGCGTTCTGCAACTAGATCATGGTCGTCCAGCCCAACAGAACCTGCTGATCATCCCTCACATTCCCCACCAGCCTCTTCTGTTTTCCTCCTTTTCCCTCTCCCATTTTATTTGTTCTGTCTTCTTCCTCTCCTGCTATATGCTCCCTGTGACTTGTTCAAAGTTCCTCTTTGCACGTTCTCCTCCCACAACGAACCAGTTGGTGAGCCTCTTGTGTTGGACTTAAGTACCAGTTCTCTGAATAGCTCCACATATTGGTGTTAGTTTATTCTTAACATCCCGACTATACTGACCAGCAGCCTCATGTTAAAGGAGAAACTGAGGCGCATATGGTCCTGCCTTTCTTCAGACCCCTCCCATAAAGCTGTGGTGGTCTTGAAGTCGGTCCTGAAATCTGCCCTTCAAGGTGCCTCCCACTCAGGGAGAGGCAGTCTCCAGAAATTAGTCATAGGCAGCCCAGTGCCTTGTTCTGCTTGGTGTGCTCACAGTAAAAACTGGATGTTGGCTGTAGGAGGGGAAATGAAACATGAGAGAGACTGGAGAGTAGGAGGGGAAGAAAAGCTAGTGGGAAGATGGGGTTAGGTGCTAGGTCAGAGGATGCCAGAACTGAAGGACTCAGGAATCCCCTGGTCCTTACATCAGTGATAGTGTTGATGGAGCACTTATGATATGCTAAGCAGGTAACCCTCACCAAGACCCTTCACCTGCTTAAAGGGTCAGGGGTTTAGTCTTCTCTGGTCTGGACAGCAACACCAGGGGCCATTTGTCTAGGTCACTTACTGTTCGTGGTACCTGCCAGATACAAAGCAGAACCCAGTGTTTGTTGATTAAATTAACAAATAAATAAGCAATTGGTATCCAAGATGCCGGAAACAAGTAACTTTCTAGGTCTTCATTTCTCAGTCTCTGAAATTAAACAGTTGATCTAGGACAGATGCCTGGGTTCCATCCTCACCCCAGCTCTTCACTTACTGTGTGTGTGTGAGCTTGAGCAGGTCACTGAACCTCTGTCTGCCTCCCTATCTATAAGATTGCTACCTCCCGCCCTTTGTTTCAAAGATGAACTGTTAATAACCGCAAAGCATTTAAAACAGAGCCTGGTACATATAAAGTATTATGTAAGTAGAAATGTAAATTTACAAAGTCCCCTCCCACCGTGGACCTTTCTCAAGTCAGGGGAGGGCGGACGGAGAGGGCGCGGGTACGATGGCACAAAAGCCTCGGCGACTCGAAACGCTCGCCAGCACGCTCACTGAAGGTGAAAGGACTATATTACCCACAATGCTTCCTGTGGTCCCGCCCACACGGCTTCATTCCCACGCGCTTACAGGTAGCCGGTCAGCACGTTGCCCACAATGCATCTCGCGGGTCTGCCTATCCAGGCTAATTCCCACGCTCGACAGCCGGCTCAGCCAATGGCGCAAGGACTACATTACCCACAGTGCTGCGGTGCGCCCGCCCACACGGCCTCGTTTTCTAGATCCACAGCGGGCTCAGCCGGTGGCTGCGGAAGGCGCATTTCGGGTCGGCTTTGTGTGGGTCGTCGGCATAGTGTCTGGACGGCCCGCTTCCTGCACCCCCTGCGCCCACGGGCCTGCTCCCGGCCTGGCCCGCCGCGCTGCCGGTGAGTGCGGGCGCGGGCTTCCGGCCCGCGCTTCTATCCCGCGGCCCTTTGCCAGAGCCCCAGTTTGTGCTCGACCTGGGCCACTGCTCACCCTACACCTGAGGAAGAAACCGGGGAAAGCATTCCCGGCCGGGGAGTCCCTAGGGTCTCAGAACCCTGGAGTTGGAGGAGTCGTGGTGACCCATCCACACTAGGGTACCTGGCGGGCCTTTGGGGCTTACCGAGCCCCAAATGAAAGGTCAGGTCGTGACAGAACTCGCGTCCTTTTGGACACACAGGGCCCTGGTTCTCATCGTATTTCCAAGGGGACCCCATCCTAAAAGGGCCAACCGTAGTAATGGAAACTGCATTTCCCGTGCTCTGATCTCGTTCCAGCCAACGCGCGAAACCCTTTCCCAATATACCGGTTAGTCCTCTCAAAAGTAGGAGTATCATCAGCTGCTTTTTGAGCGAGGAATCGACGCCCCGAGAGTTTTAGACTTGCCCAGGAATTAGCAGGGGGCTTAGCAGCAAGGACGGTTTGCTTTACCTGAGCTCTTTTTGGCTCTGGGGCTAGGGCAGGGCCTTATGGGTGTGGACGCTAACCTAGCCCCATTGTTGTACCCCAATTGATGATACTGTTTCGCCACAGAGCCCTGAAAACATCATTTCCGGTGTTCGGCCAGAGGTAAAAGGAGAGACCAGTTTGACCCCTGCGGCACAAGAAAGAGCAAGGCTTGCCCCAGACAATGGCGACCACACCTGGTCTCCAGCCTCCGCCACCCCTGGAGCAAGACGAGATCCTGATCGTGAAGGTGGAGGAAGATTTCTGCTGGGAAGAGGAGCCTTCACTGGAGACCGAAGACCCCAGCCCTGAGACCTTCCGCCAGCTCTTCCGGCTCTTTTGTTACCAGGAGGTGGCTGGACCACGGGAGGCCCTGAGCCGCCTTTGGGAGCTGTGCTGCCGCTGGCTGCGGCCTGAACTGCGCACCAAGGAGCAGATCCTGGAGCTGCTGGTGCTGGAGCAGTTCCTGATGGTGCTGCCAGGGGAGATCCAGGCCCGGGTGCGGGAGCAGCAGCCGGAGAGTGGTGAGGAGGCCGTGGTCCTCGTGGAAGGGCTGCAGCGGGAGCCCAGGAAACAGAGGCAGCGGGTGAGGTGGGGGGCAATTTGGCCCTAAGGTGAGAAGATGGGGCCCCACGATCTCATGTCCCTGCTCCTAAGGTCTGCATTTGGAGATTCCTTGAGCTCTGGAGCCGCGGCCTGCCTTGGCCATTGGGAGGACCTGGGGCTGCCCGTACCTGTGAAATGAACTGTGAAGGCAACTGGGAAGGGTTTCTCAACCTTGGCTGATGGGTGTAAACCTGTCAATTAAGCACATGCAGCCCTACTAGCCCTCTCTGAGCTCTGTGGTTTGGTTCATTGTCATCCCAGCATAGGTCAGACACAGGTTTTGATGGGAGAGAGGCTGGAGATCTTCCAAGACAGGCCCCTGGGGGTTGAAGAGATTCCAGAAGAGGGAGGAGCACTGAGAAGAAAGCCAGGGGCAGGTGGGGGTGGTTAGAGCCGAGCCACACATTGTCCCCACCTCTCCTGAGCTGCCCCGGCCAATGCAATAGCTACCACTTTTGAGCGACTCACTCTCTTTTTGAGAGAGAGAGACAGAATGCGAGCGGGGGAGAGAGGGAGGGAGAGGAGAGAATCCCAACCAGGCTCTGTGCTGGTAGCTTGTACGGGACTCCATCTCACCAACTGTGAGATTGTGACTAGAGCCAAAATCAGGAGTTGGATGTTTACCCAGCTGAGCCACCTAGGCACCCCACATGTGATCACCACATGTGATATTTAAAGTGAAAACTGAATAAAATGTCAGGTGTAGTTACTAAGTCATACTGGCCACATTTCAAGGGCTCAGTTGTCACACATGGCCAGGGGCTGTACTGGACGGAGAAGATATGGGACACTTCGTTGTCGTGGAAAGTTCTGAGGACAGCATGACTCTAGAGCATGCTCCCAACTTCTTTAAACCAAATTGGAGCAATGAGGAAGTCTTAGAAATTCTCTTGCTCCGATTAGCTTAGTCCTTCTGGATAGCTCTTAGCTCAGATTGGATTAGTTCTTTAGCATGGCTTCTCTCGGTCTCTGTGCATCCCATAAACTCTGGGGACTGTCGCCTCTTAGAGGTGTGTAATGTTGAGCCTGATGCAGGGGTCCCTGGCACTGGTTTTAAGGTTTTCATATCCCAAGTACTGTTGCACAGCTCAATAAACGGTGAGACCCAACTTCATCCTATTCACCTGCTCTGGAATTGGGAAATAGATTGTCTCAGAGCACTTGTAGATGACTTCACAAAATGTAGCACATGCAGTAGTGGGAACTTCCGAAATGAGACCTGATTCAGGGCCTTTCTTTCTGGTCCAGGGTCTGTTGGGAGCACCAAGGAAGGAGGGGTGAGAGAGTGACAATGCAGTGTGATGGGGAAAGACAGTGGAGTCTCACTCGGGGGCAGAGCAGGCCTCCATTTGACCAGGTTGGGAGCCTGATCTCTTGCCAGCTCACATTCCTTCTCCCAGAGCTGTCTGGAGGGAGGACTGGGTGGCATGTGGAGGGCTGGGGGGCGGGGATATGGCAGGTGGAGTGGGGGAGGCAGCCAGAGGTGGGTAGTGGTGAGGCACAGCTGGGCAGAACCTGGGAGCCTGGGAATGGAGCATGGCCAGGGGTGCCTGAGACAAGAGTAGTTGGGGACCTTGTGGGTTTTCTCCCAAACTTCTGGGAGCTGCTGGGCAGATCTCCGTCTGCAAGCAGGGCCTGGAAGTGCTCCCTGATGATGTACTGCCCCACGGGACAGGAGAACAGTGCTTGAAACACCAAATGGAGGCCGAGTCAGAAGAGGTGTCTCTGGAGGAAGGGTCTGGATGCTCCAGCCAACAGCCCCCAGCGCAACTGAGCCACAGACCGAAGAGGGACCCCCAGCTCTGGCCAAAGAGGGGTGAGTAACCATCCCTCTGGATGAAAGAAGCCCTGCAGGGAAAGGAGGCAGAGGGAAGAGGTTGTCACAGGAGGCCAGGCCTCCATGCATGTGGGAAGGACAGGTTCCTGCCCAGAGCTGAGTGTAAGTGTAGAGTAGTTGGGCCTATCTGGGCTTTTGCTACTATGTGCACAGCTGGTCTCTGTGGCCTTCTCTGACCACTCTGTGCTCTTTCCCCAGGCCCAGTGGCCTCTCAGCATCAGGAGACGGCACCGGCCACGTCTTTCGTTTCGTCCTGGTCCCAGGTGAGTGGGTGTTCCGCTGCATCCCTGTGTGTCCCACACTCTTATTTTGGGGACGCTTCCCTCTGGTGGCCAGGTCCAGCTTTCAGAGGTGCTCCTCGTGGAATGACCCTTTACCCTGACTTCCACCTCCTGGAAGTCTTCACTCTGATGTCGTCTGGGTGTTAGGTGTGTCCCAGAGGATTCTAGGGCTTAATGGTGGGCTGGGGCAATTGTTTCAAACCCAGCTGGGCGCTAAACTCTTGGGACTTTGGGTAAAAATATAGATTCATCCCCCAGCCCTGGACTGGAATCAGAGTCTTCTAGCTTGTTTGTTCAAATAATAGCTTTATTGAGATATAATTCACATACCACACAATTCAGCCATATAGAGTGCTTAGCGTTTAGTATATTTATAAAGTTAGGCAGCCATTGTCAAGATTCTCAAAACACTTTCCTCCCTAAAACTCCCGGTACCCAGTAGTGGTCCCTCCCCACCCCTGTTCCCCAGCCCCTGGCAGTCTACTTTCTGTGGGTTTGCTTCTTTTAGACATTGCTTGGATTTTAACATGCTCCTCAGGTCAGTGTGGTGCTAGATTTGGGAACTAGTGGCCTCGAGGCATCCTGAAGTTGCCAAGACATCCCACTCGGGTCCCAGGGCTGGTTTGAGCTGAGGCAAGGCATGCCCAAGTCATGCCCCTGCGGAGCATGGGCCCCTGTGGCTGAGCATGCAGGGGACCAGCTGCTCCATACGGTGACTCTGTCCATGGTGTCTCTGGTCCTGCAGTAGTGGGACACAGCACAGTGGTGACGGTGTCCTCCCAGCTAGCAGGATGCAGCCCTTCTGTGAGCGGAGCTTGAGGGGCGGTGGGTAACAGCACATGGAGAGGGAAGAAGAGAGGAAGCAGGGAGGCAGGCAGGACCTGCCATTGTGACACAGGTGGAGGGGGTGGGTGAGCCCACCAAGGGGCCCGCGTGAAGGAGCAGTGGCAGGGGACTGAGTGGGTTGCATTCTAGCAGGTGCCGGTGACCTTGGAGGACGTGGCGGCATACCTGTCCAAGGAGGAGTGGGAGTGCCCGGACCCGGCTCGGCAGGGCTGCGGCTGGGACGTGCTGCCAGAGAGCAGAGGTAACGTGCCCATCAGTGGAGTGTCTGTGACGTGGGCCAGTCTCAGGGAGGGTGGCTCCTTCCCTCAGGCTGGCTGTGGCCCACTTGGCATCTCCCAGGCCCCGGCCGTCTCCCTGCTTAGTACCTTCCGTGTCTCTCCATCACTTACAGAAGTCAGTCCAGCAGTTGTTGGACTGCAGTGGCCCAAGGAATCCCTGGGGAGCATGTTAAACTAGGAACTCACACCCCGCGCCCAGGTTGTTCGGGAGCCGGGCCCTCCTGGAGAGCCTGCTCGGCACCCCGCGGAGTGGAGCCTGCAGAGGCAGGGCGGCTAGAGACCGGTCGGTGGCCCAGCTGCAGAGGGGAGAGTGTGGCTACTCATCCCGTCCCTGGCAGGTGCCCAGAGCTGTCCTGGGTTCCTTCACCCACGCGGTTGGTCCAGTCTCACTTAGCCTCTGTGCCCCCCATGGCCCCCGTGGGTAGAGCTGCTTCTGGCAGGGCCTTGGCCTTGCACAGCCTCTCCTTACCATCCCCCTCCCCAGCTCACCCTGCGGCACTATCCCTTCTGCTCTTTCCACCCAGCTCCTCTTGACACTCCAGATCCCCATTCACCCCTTGAAACAGGCTCTCAAGGAATTCTTTGTATCTGTCAGATTTTTTCCAGAAAGACAGGATCAATTACGTGTGAGTGTGTGTGTGTGTGTGTGTGTGTGTGTGTAAGTAAAGACATTTATTTTAAGGAATTGGCTCATAGGATGGTAGAGGCTGGCAGGCCTAAAATCTGGAGGGCAGTCCTGCAGGCTAGAAATTCAAGCAAGAGTTGGTGTTGCAACCCTGAGTCCGATGTCTGCAGGGCAGGCCAGCTGGCACGGACCCAGGCAGAATTCCTCTTCTGCGAAGCCACAGGTTCTGCTCTTCAGGCCTCCAGCTGATTAGATGAGGCCCATCCACAGTACTGAGGCTGGTTTGCTTTACTTACAGCTGATTGCAGATGTTAAGTAGATATACAGGTAGCAACCTGTGAGGATTTTTTTAAGTATACTTATTTTGAGAGTGGGGGAGAGGGGCAGAGAGAGAGAGGAGTCAGAATCCCAAGCTGGCTCCACGCCATCAGCACAGAGCTCGATGAAGGGCTCGAACTCACAAACCATGAAATCATGACCTGAGCCAAGATCAAAAGTCGACGCCCCAACCTGAGAGGTTGTTTAGCCTGGGTGTGGTGCTATTGTTTAATTTAACACCAAAACACTGTTGACATTGGGGCTGGATAATTCTGTTAAGCCATCCTGTGTGCTGTAGGGTGTTCACCAGCACCCCTGGCCTCCACCCACTAGATTCCGTTAGCAACACTCCTCTGCCTGGCCGTGACGACCAAAAATGTCTCCAGACATTGCCAAGTGCCCTCTGAGAGCCACCATTGCCCCCAGGTGAGAATGCCCTGGCTTAGAGGCTAAGAACCCAGACTCCAGAGCCCGCACTATAACTTACTAGCCAAGTGACTCTGAGTAAGTTCTGTAACCTCCCGGTGCCTCAGTTTCCTCATCTTAAATGGGGCCATAACAGCACCCACCTCCTTGGCATGTTGAGGGTTTCAGGAGCTGCTGCCCATGGTTAACTATCTCCATTCAGGGTCTGAGGAGCGCTTCCTGCTGAGTGTTCTGAGGCTCTGCCCGGCCTTTGCTCTCTCATCAGGAGCATCCCTCTCTCTCCCCACGAAGGCCTCAGGGGCTGTGTTTTCTCTGTCTCAGGGCTTGGGCTGCAACTTGAGGATGGAGAGGGTGCTGCCAGGCAGGACGTGCCAGCGAGAAGGGAGGAGGACCGAGAGCCGGCTGGGGGTATGACCAGGCCTGAGCGGCCCCTGGAAAGAGGAGGACCCCGGCGGGGTGAGAAGCCGTACATGTGCCCCGAGTGTGGCAAAGGCTTCAGTAAGACGTCCCACTTGACCAAGCACCAGCGCACACACACCGGGGAGCGGCCCTACAAGTGTCAGGTGTGCGGGAAGGGCTTCAGTGACCGCTCCAACTTCAGCACGCACCAGCGGGTGCACACGGGCGAGAAGCCCTATGCGTGCGCCGAGTGCGGGAAGCGCTTCAGCCAGAGCTCCAGCCTGGTCATCCACCGCAGGACGCACACTGGCGAGCGGCCCTACGCCTGTGCCGAGTGTGGGAAGCGCTTCAGCAACAGCTCCCACTTCAGCGCGCACCGGAGGACGCACGTGGCTGAGAAGCCCTTCGTGTGCCCGGCCTGTGGCAGGGGCTTCCGCCGGGGCACCGACCTCCACAAACACCAGCGGACCCACAGCGGAGAGCAGCACCCCCCGGGCCAGCGGAGCCCCACAGCACAGCTCCAGGAGGCCCCTGGGCCGAAGCCTGGCCACCACTTGTTGAACTGTCCATTTCCAGGTTCCCGTTCAGAATTTCAAGGTCACAGTTCATGAAGCTGCTGGAGTTGTTTCTGTCTCGGAACCAAAACCCTAATCTTAAGGCATTTCACATCGATCCCATTTGCCCCATGTGTGGGCCCAGCCCGTGGCAGTGGGACATTTCAGGTGCTCAGGCCGAGGGAGGAATCTGGACACAGAGTTAGGCAGTGGCGGCTGACACCAACCTAGGTGTACCTGGGGCCTGGGGCTGCTCTACAAATGGCCACAACCTGGGTGGCTGAGTACCACAGGGAGGGACTGTCACAGTTCAGGAGGCCAGAAGTCCAAAACCAAGACGTTGCAAGCCTGCTTCCTTCTGGAGGCCCTGACAGAACGACCACCCAGGCCTCTCTCCTGGCTTCTGCTGTTGCCGCCGTTCCTGACGTCCTTAGCTTGTGGCCACACCACTCCCATATCTGTTTCTCCTGTGTCTCTGGTGTCCTCTTCTCTTGTAAGGGCACAGTCATTCAATTTAGGGCCCCCAGTCCAGAATGACCATATCTTAACTAATTATACCTGCAAAGACCCTGTTTCCAAATAAGGGCACGTTCTGAGGTTCTGCGTGGACATGAAGTTCGGGGACACTCATCAGTCAGCTTTGGAGATTCCCATTTTCCCTCCCGTTCCTTGCAGTGTTAACATACCCCAGCCTTCCCTGGTCTCCCCCCTTTCCCCTCCAGCCTTGCCACATTTTCAAAATATAGCCTCTGGGGACCTTTTCCGTATCCCAGTGGTGTAAGCAGGGCAGTTGGGGGGATTTGGGGGTCACCTTCCTAGATCCATGGCTGTTGTAAAGGATGGGTGACTGGTGTGGGAACACTTCCCTGATAGCCCATCTTCTGGCCTCCCCAGGTCTGTGAGGAAGCCTGTGGAGATGGCTGGCATCTGTCCCCAGGGCAGGAGCCAGGGCCGCCTTTGCCCCAGCCCCAAATGGCCAGGACAGAGGCAGCCTTGGTTGCCCCACTTTGTCTTTCTGAGGTGAACATGCCTCTGATCTGTGCACATCCACTTGCTAAGGGGTGGCCGAGGGGAACGGTACAGAGTACTTGTTCCGTTTAGTCATCAGGAGTCTTGGGGCATCTGCTGAAACCACTGGGTTCCAGAACATTCCATGCAAGGAGTGTGGCAGTTTCCCATGGCTGGGTGGCCTTGGACCTCATGCTGTGCTCCATTCTGTTTGTCACCCAATCACTGTATATATTTTCGCCTTTCAGCATAACCCAGGTTCCAGGGTGCATGAACTGCTCTCTCTTCCCTTAATAAACAAAGTCGGTCCTTCTGGCCTGGTGTGCTCTGCCCTGTGTGTCCTGTAGAGAAGGGGTCCACTGGGTTTAAGCATGGTGTTTACCTTGCAGGCCAGCTTCCAGAGCGCCCGAGCAGTGGTGCTGCCAATCACCTACCTTCCCTACATGGCTGCAAGTCTGCAGGCTCTCTTCATCATATCCAGGCTGGTGCTGGAGGTGGCCGCCTGCTTCCTGGCCTAGGACCTAGGCTCGTTAGTGCCTGTTCCAGAACATTCCCTCATGCAGTCCTAGGACATTTAGCTTTTGTGACTCTCCTTTTGCAGATGGGAAACTGAGGCCCTGAGTGCTTTCCGCACCTTGTTCCGGTCGCTGAACTGGCTCTGAACTCAGGTCTGAACTCCTCATCCTCTTGACTTGCCTTACTGGTGGTTTACTGAGTTGAACTTGGAAGTTATTTTCTGTCACTGTTTGTGAAGCATCCCAAATTTCTGGCATTTAAAAGGGATGGAAATGGGGGAAGAGGCTTGCCGTTGACAGGCTGCATGGGTGGAGGTGTGTCACATTTAGATTGCCTTGCTTGAGCCCTGACCACATTGCATGTGTCCTGGAGCAGAGGGTGAGGGGTCTCCGTGGATGCGAGAAGACCCGGGAGTCCAGGTGACACAGCCTGGCCACCCTTCCTGCAGGTAGGCCCACTTGGTGCCTCCTTTGGTCTTGGGGGAAGCTGTCTTGTACCTGGCCCCTTGTCATTGGGCCACATCAAGGGGGGCCTGTGGCCCCGATGTTGGCTGCCTGTGGCTGAGGCCAGGCAGAGCCTGCCTTGCCTGGGGCAGGGCTTGATGGAAAGAGACCCTTGGCTACCCCCAGCGCATGCAGCAAGTGGTGACTTGCTAGAATGCTAGAATACATTCTCAAATGCCAAGGACCCTGCCCAGCTGCTAAGCCCATGATATGAGGGGACTCGAGGTGACTGCTGTTCCCAGGGAGAAGGGCAGAGACTGAGAATCCTAGAAACAAGTTGGCTGAAGAACAGAGGTGCCACAGCTCTGTTGGGACCCGCAGAGCTGAGAACTGGACAAAAGGACTGAATACTGCTTGCAAAGTAACGGGGAAGGGCGTCACCCACAAGGTGGGGCCCTGCCCTGTTCCGTGGGGAGTTTGGGTGTTAGGACATTCAGTACTCTATCTCCCTGGAAAGGTCAGCCTCACCCATAGTCAGGAAGGAACCTAGAACATGTGTGCCTTTGTATCTTGGTTAAAGAAAAAAACAGTTCAGTCTTCATCCCTTTATCAAAAAGTCCACTTGGTCGGTGGGGGTGGGGAGAGCGTGTGGTGTATTAACGTAGGCACATAGAATAGCAAGTATCCAGGGACACAGAATATCAGGCCAAATTATCTTCCAAGACCGTTTCAACCTTGAAATTCTCTAAATATATTTTACTGAAGCTTTAGTTTTAAAAAGGACCTTGTGTGATGGAAACAACAGATGCCAGTAAAGCGAAAACTGCAGGAGCGGTGAACTTGCCGGACAGCCCCACCGTCAGTGTCTCCTTCCAGGCGCTTTTCAGAGGAGTTGTCACGCTCTGTGTACAAATTTTAGCATTTTTGCTCTACAGGCACCCCATTTTAACAGAGGTCTGGGTGACAGACCCCCAGTCTGAGGATCCCTGGGCGACATAAGCACATTCTCGTGGAAGCACGGGAGAGCCAGCAGGCCACCAGGGCCCAGGCATGTCGATGGACAGTCAGAATCATCCCGCCAAGCTCCTCCTCAGAAGGTCCTGGAGGCAGCTACACCTGGCCCAGTGGAGGCACCCAGGCCTCCCTGGCTGTCCCTGCCCCACGACGGTCCCCCAGTGCCCTGGGGCTTGCGCCTGGGGGTCTGGTCTGGGTGCTCTGCTCCTCAGCCTGGGGTGTCACATGCGGCTTCCTCCCAGTTCCGGAGCTGGCTGTATCTTCAAGGACCTGAGACTTCTGGCCACCGGGACCCTCAGTGGCCGGCAGATTGGGCTGAGCCGTCCCCTTCCGAAATTCCCTGAGCTGCTGGAGAAGCTGACTCTTCCCAGTACAGTCCCTGTGACATAAGACAAGCAACTTCAACACCAAGTGGAGCCAGGCCTCCCACCCCCACCCCCCAACATGAAGAGGCCAGAGTGCTTCCAGAAGCGTGTTCACTGGTTTGCAAGACAGTAAGTGAGATTTTGGCCTCTCAGCCCTTCCTTCCTGGGTCAAAGGCATGTCAGCATGTTAAAGCCTCTGGGAGGAAACCTATGTGACACTTCTCAACTCCAATTTTTCATCTTTTTTCCCATTTGCCTAATGATGTTCCATTTTAGGGGGGAAGCTGCATTTGACTCTGACATTCCCAATGGGTAGGATCCACAGGCTTTGCAATTCCAAAAACAGTAGATACAACATAGATGTCTAAGTGGCCCAACGACCACCATGTGGGGCCTCTGCATCCTGGAGAGCAGAACCTTCTCTGAGTCGCACTTCTTAATTCACCCTGGCCTTTCCTTTCTAGCTAACAGCCATCACTGTATTCCATCCTGACAACTTCGCTTCCAATGCTATCAGTAGTAGGGACCAGATCAATTTGGGGAGCGATTTTTCAGAAGGAAAGTAATCCCTTCTCAGGAGTGAACTAAGGGGTCTTTGGTGGTGTCAGGAGGACAGGAGTCCAGGCTGGGCCCCAAGGGGACTCCCACGGGCCACCTCCCAGACCACCCCCACATCCACACGTGCTGGCCCCGTGAGGTGCAAGACAAAGCTGAAAGCACACACGTTAAGATGTGCCAGGCTGAGGGCTTGCTGTGGAAAGCAGAGATAGACCATGCCCAGACGGCGGGAACGCCGTGGTGGTTACCTTAGCCCCCGGGAGGAATGGTGCTCCCGCTCTGCTGCTCCTTGCTGGTCTCCGAGAGCCCCGGTCTCTTCCTCCTCCTCGCTGTCAGAGGAGCTGGAGCTGGGGGTGATGAAACCTGGCTTCATGGGTTGTATCCCACACCACCGGGCCTCCCTACTGACCCAAGGCCACTGAGCTTTCCTGCCAGGTGGTGGAGGGACACACCCCGAAGCGATGTACCAAACCCTAGACTGTTTGCTCTAAGCTCCTGGGAGCCTGGGTCCTGCCCTCCCTGCAGAGAGAGTCTGCTGATGGGACCAAGTGGAACCGTCAGCCCGGCTCAGCTCCTGGCTACAAGGACTTCTCCACAGGGCACTGCTCTGGGACTAGCCCACACGGGCACCGTCCCACCTGTCAGAGCCGCCACTCCTCCTGAGGGCAACGTGGCTACTGCAAAACAGGGCTGTCACTATTCCCAGTACCTTTCTGAAGACCCGAGGTTCGATGGCTCCGTGGGCCGCAGATCGATGAAGATGGTAGGAGGCTCTGCTGGGCGCCGTAGCTGCAGGCTCTAAGCCAGTGACTGGCCCAGCTCAGCCTGGCAGCCCGGCTCCATGGGAGCAGTTCTGAGGTGAGAGAGCAGGGCTTTCTGGGTCACTTCTGGGTGATGATGGTGTGCTCTGTGCTGGGCTCAGGTCTGCCCCCCAGCTGGATGCCCACCGTGTGCAGGGCACTTAGCTAGGCCCCGTAAGTGCACTTGTTCTTTTGTTCTTCAGAACAACCCCCAAGATTTGGCCAACACTGTCCAATAGAACCATCCATGGTGACTGACCTACTCAGTATCTGTGCTTTGCCATGTGGTCGCTACTGACCAGAAGTAGCTACTTAAGTTTACATGTTAGCTAACTAAAATCAAATTAAAAAAATAAAATTAAAGGAATCATTTCCTCATTTGTACCAGCCATGTTTCAAAGGTTCAGTAGCCACATGTGGCCAGTGGCCATCAATTGGACAGTGCAGGTCTAAATATTTCCACTGGACACTGGGTTGCTAGGAACGGAAGCCCACCGCTCAGGTGAAAAGCGGGATTCAGTGGGTCTCAGATTCCTAAAAAGAGTGGAACCACCGAAGTGTGGGAAGCTAGGCTTTAAAGGATCTCGGTGCCCTGCCCCCACCTCTGCCCTTCCAGCTTCAGTCTTTCTCACTACATCTGGCCTTTCTCTGCCCTCCCGCCCCCATCCCCCCACCCGGACACACTGGGACTGGGAATTCTCAGGGAAAGCTCTGATTGGCCTGGCTTGGGTCACATGCCAGTGCTGGCCTAACTGGCCAGATGGGCAGGTCCTTGTCTGGGGAAGCCGTGTGGATGATGGAGGGAGGATTCCTATAGAGTATGCAGAGTAGGTGCTTTGGGGCTTGAGTCCCAGCCCTGCCATGTATGGACTAGACTGGTCAACCTCTGAGCCGCAGATTCCCCACCTATAAAATGGGAATAGCAGCACCTACCTGATCAGATTCTTGAGATGAAATGCACAATATACATCAAGTGCCCACCCAGAGTAGGCCTAATAAATGCTGCAAGGCCATGGGCCAGTTCCACAGGGAGGACAGGGCTGTGGCTGGCGAGAAGTCCCACCTGCTGCTGGTCTCCTGCTGCTTGGTGTCCTGGGGTGCGTCAGCAGGCGCCTTCCAGGCAGAAGGGGCTCTGGACTGTGTGGCACACAGGAGGGTGAGCTGTTCCATGAGCCTGTCCTGGGTGTTCAGCAGGGTGTGGTCTGATGGGACAGCGAGGAGACTGCTTAGTGGGGGCACCGACCCTGTTTGACTTACAGCAGCCTGAGCCTCAGGACCCCTTGGAATCCCTTATGCAGACACACCTTGCCTTGGACACGTCCTCTGCCACTCAGCCCTGTATGAGGACCCCACCTCCAGGTCAGCAGGTCCAGGGGAGTGGGATGTACGCAAGCCCCGTAAAGGAGGAGTGACCTGTTAACAGTTTACCTCACTCCCCAGTCCCACGTGTCAGAGGGAACCATACTTTACAATTCTGTGTTCACTTTAAAAAAAAAATTGGCAACAGGATTATCCTCTGTAGATGTTTTTTCACTCAATAGATTGTCTTTCCATGTTAATATACATAGATTCCCTTCCTTGAGCTTTAGTGCATTCTGTGCTGTAACTGCTTTAGTTTGTGAGACTCCCACAGGGTACTGAATATGGGTCATTTCCAAATTTTCACAATTATAAACAATATTGCAACAAATATCCTTGAATACACACCCTTACCCACTGGGGTATTTAGGATAGACTTTAGCAGTGGAATAAGTGGATCAAAGGCTTAAGTGCCTTTAAAATAGAGAATGGATTCTGCCAAATTGCCCTCCAAAATGGGTGTGTGGATTGCAGCCCCTAGCTCACAGGAGAGAGGGTTTCTCCACATCCTGCTTGTTAAATTACATACAAACAAACAACAAAAAAAAACCTGGTTGAAACAGCACTGGGGGCTCAGTCACAGAGGGAGTTTGCTCTGGAACTGGAAGCCGGAACCCCCACACCTCCTTGCTCCTTTGTCTCACACTAGCCTCCACTCACCTTTGTGGCCCAGGATGGATGGAGAGGGAAGGGGAGCTTTCCTTTTATTTACAGAACTTCCCAGAGCAAGTCCTCAAGTGCAATGGCAGTAATCACATCCCCGGCTTTCTTGGTAAATGGGTAGATGAATGGAAGCAGGGTTGTGCTTAGGAGCTGGCTGAAGCAGCACAAAACGCAGATTGCTTTGCTCTCAGAAAGAGAGAGAGGAAGGCCCGAGGAAGAGGGCAGGAGGGAAAGGTGTGGGTCAAGGGTAGGAACCATGTCTGAAGCCTGCCCCCCTGCTATCTCCAGAGCTTCATATGTATAATGAATGAGTGAATGAATGAGGGAATGGCTGAAGTTTCCATGGACTGGCACGTGACCTGTGTGTTTGGGACCATGAGGGCTGAGCAGCAGAGAGGACATGGTGGGCTGCCAGGCTGACCCTATTTTATATGAGAGGCCCTGGAAAGAGCTGCTTATAGGGATGCACTTGGGCTCTGGTGTTCAAGGTCAGACCTCGGCCCAGGTGGTCAGCTGCCCACCACGTGGCTCCGGGTGCGCGATCTCCCCTGTCATCTTCTTGCCTTGCCAGTCTTTGAAGGATGTGATCCAAATCCCACTCTTCAAGTTGCTGAAATAATTAAAGCAGTGATTAAAAGGCAGCCACAGGGTCCCGGCAGCGGGAGTGCCTACTTCCACAGCTGCCGTGACCAACAGAGGCCATTGTGAGTTGCCACGGGTTAGAAATGAGGGATTCGGGGGTGCCTGGGTGGCTTAGTCGGTTAAGCGTCCGACTTTCGCTTAGGTCATGATCTCGCGGTTCGTGGGTTCGAGCCCCGTGTCGGGCTCCGTGCTGACTGCCAGCTCAGAGCCTGGAGCCAATTTCAGAGTCTGTATCTCTCTCTCTCTCTCTGACCCTCCCCTGCTCACGCTGTCTCTCTCTCTCTCTCTCCTAGAAATAAATAAAAAGTATTAAAAAAAAAAAAAAGAAATGAGGGATTGGGTGCCTGCCCACACTGGCACGGGCTCCCTCGCTCACCCACACCTCCAGATGATGGATGGGGCCATTGTCCCTTGCCTTCTCCTTCCTATGCCTTTTTTATTTTATTTTTATTTTTATTTATTTATTTTTTTAAATATTTTTATTCTAGGAGAGAGAGAGAGAGAGAGACAGCATGAGCAGGGGAGGGTCAGAGAGAGGGGGAGTGACAGACTCTGAAATACGCTCCACGCTCCGAGCTGGCAGTTAACACAGAGCCCGACGCGGGGCTCGAACCCACAAACCGCGAGATCATGACCTAAGCGAAAGTCGGACGCTTAACCGACTAAGCCACCCAGGCACCCCCTTCCTATGCCTCTTTTAGGCAACACTTTTGTTTTTGGCACAAAGACCCTGTTTTAACTGGAAACCCAGTGTTGTCTTAAAACTCTAGGTTCATACAAGTTTAAAGTGTTGGGAAGTTAAAACGTGTTGCTCTTTCAAGGAACAGATTGTTCTGGGCAGGTGTTCCCACTCGAGGACTTGAAAGAGAGCGCCGGGGGCGTGTGGGCATGATGAGCGGAGGGAGGAAGTTAATTGGGAATTGGTGTTCCTCGAGGCCCTAGAGGGAGTGAAAACAGAAGTGTTTTGGGGCCAGTAGAATGGAAAGAATGGCTTTCCACAACTGATGAGAATGGAATTAGTAAAACTGACCTCCATGTACAACCTGATACTGCTTTTCTCTACGTTGTTAAGAAAATTATCAAAATTTGTAAGTGAGGCAAAAGAGAATTGCATGATGTTTAAATGTCATGCTGGAGCTTTTCTGACAAGCCCACCTTTCTGGGGACAGTAATTTGGTTTGCACAGTTGACCAGGGACCACCTATTTTACAACTCTGTAAACTGAGAACAGGTGCAGTGGGGTTCTTCTATCTGACAGAGGTGATAACCCCAAAAGTAAAAATTTTTTTGTTGCTTTTGTTAGGATGTTGACCAATTTTGTACTTAATGTAGTCATTTCATCTCAGCACTCCTCTCTTTCCCCCAGTGTTTTACAAAATCATCATCTCTTTGAACTCCCATCCTGCCGGTTCCCTCCTGAATGAGCTAAATACAAGGTTAACAGGTGCTCACGATCTGCATGAAAGCAAGGGCTTTAAGATTGTGGAATTATGCTTCAACAAAGTGTTCTATATGTTATATGTGGTTGTCTGTCTTTATAAACATGCTTTGGATTAGTATTCTTTTCTTTCTTTCTTTTTTGTTTTTTTAAAGAAGGATGGAGTGTCTTTGCTCTTCCTTGTTCTAGTTAACTCTACCTAAGGATGGTCTGTCTGCCGGGACCACACACCCACTGAGGCAGGCATAACTGCCGACTGGGGGACCCGGGACCATGGGCCTAGGGGCTTAAGGTCATTGCTGCAGACTGAATGTGTCCCTCAAAACTCCACACGTTGAAATCCTAACCCCCCCAGATGGTGTTTGGAGGTGGGGCCATTGGGAGGTGATTAGGTCATGAAGGTAGAGCTCTTATTAAAAAGGCCCCAGAGAGGGGCGCCTGGGTGGCTTAGTTGGTTAAGCGTCCGACTTTTGCTTAGGTCATGATCTCGCGGTTCGTGGGTTCGAGCCCCACGTCGGGCTCTGTGCTGACTGCCAGCTCAGAGCCTGGAGCCTATTTCCGTCTGTGACTCCCTCTCTCTCTGACCCTCCCCTGCTCACGCTGTCTCTCTCTCTCCTAGAAATAAATAAAAATATTAAAAAAAAAAAACATTAAAAAAGGCCCCAGAGAGCTCCCTGGCCTCTTGTACCATACGAGGACACAGCCAGAAGATGCCAGGAAGAGGCTCTCACCAGACACTGAATGTGCTGGAGCCGTGATCTTGGACTCCCCAGCCTCCGGAACTGTGAGAAATGAATTTCTATTTAAGCCAGACTCCATCTGGGGGCAATTGTTATGGCAGCCTGGGTGTAGTGGGCCAGTCCTCGGATTGGCCTGTGGGAGGACCAGCTTGTGGCCAACACGCAGGGGATTCCCCTGAGGAAGCACAGGCCGGAGGATGCCTACCTTGAGGGAGAGCAACAGCCGTCCTTCCTGGGGCCCCTCTGCTGGCATCTCTGGTCTCGGAGCTGCCGCTGCCTCCTTCTCTTGACTTCGGTCACTGCAGGCTGGGTCCTGGGCATCCCAGGTGACCTTATGGAGTATGTCCTTCTCAATCATCTTCCTTCGCTCCTTTCGGAGGGCTCTGCGGTTTGCGTAGTCTGTGCCCCGCCAGGCTTGTGAGGCGGTGCTCTGGGGCTCTGTTTTTAGGTTGCCTTCCCAGAGGCAGAGGGTAGCTTCTCCCTGCGGGCTCTGGCGAGTCCCCTGGATGCCGAGCGACACAGCCCCATGGTTGCCTTCCTGCCACTTGGGGGTGTCCTCGGGCACCCCGAGAAGAGAACTGGTCTCTACAGGCCCGCCAGGGTCCCCGCCCTGCAGAGAGGCGAGAGCCTCTGTTCTTCTGCCCCACTCTCTCCAGGGCTCTGTGCCGGGCTCCACGGGCACCACACCTGGCTGTGGACGAAATGGTGTCCTCAGTGTTCTCAAACACATACTAGAGGGAATTTGTGTGTGTGTGGTCAAACATGGATGTGACATAAAATTTGCCATTTTAACCATTTTTAAATATATCATTCAGTGGCATTAAGCACATTCATAATGTGTAACCATCACCACCATCCATTTCCAAAGGTAAAAAAGCCCCAGAGAGACTGTACCTGCCCTCCCCCCAGGCCCTGGGTAACCTCCCGTCTACTTTCTGTCTTTATGAGTTTGTCCGTTCTAGATATTTCATATAGGTGGAATCACACAGTATTTGTCCATTTGTGTCCTTTGGCTTAGCTTAGTGTTTCAAAGTCCATGGAGGTTGTGGGGTGTGGGTTGATTTGTTTTTATGGACTGCATAATATTCCATTGAATGGACCATGTTTTGTTGATCCATTTCATTTGTTAGTGGCCACTTGGGTTGTTTCTACCTCTTGGCCACTGTGAATAGGCCACACAGCTATTGGGGGTGGACAAGATGAAACCCAGGCCCTCTGACCGCAGAGCAAGCCCACAGCCTCTGCCCCCATGAGTGAGTGCAGACTTTCCTGTCCCAGACTGGGAAAAAAAATTCTCCAGGACAGTTGCTGAGATAATCGTAGAAATGAAGAAAACGCAAGCTAAAGTCACATGAACATCCCTGCACCTGAACCAACCAGAGGTCTTGGCAGGCCTGGGAATTTCAGACCTTCTTCTGGGCGTGGCTGATTAAGGGGGGGATTTCCATCATGGTGACAAACATTTCTAAGATAACCCTGTGTCAGTGCTTGCACTGAGATTCCCAGAACTCTCCGCACATAACCCTTCCCTCTAAACAGCATGAGAGACTTGACCAGACTCTAGAATGGCTTCTAGCAGCATACGGCTGGGATGACCCCAGTCCATTAAAACATCTGCCTGAGAAAGCTCAGTGTTGCCGGGAGAAAGGCCTGAGAGCCTTTCCTTTAGAATGTTCTTGTCAGGAAGGACATGGCCTCTGTCTCCCCTCTCCCAGGGAGGACAGACTCCTGTCTTCCATACCTCCCAGTGAACACACCTGGCCTAGTCACACCCACACTGACCTGCTCTCTGTGATCCTTCACTTCTCTGCCCCTAGGGAGCCGTGCTCTCCCCACCCCCCCCTCCCCCGCTGTCATTCTCCATTTGAAACCCTGGTCATTAGGCACAAATCCGAGGGAGCTCAGCTCTTTCCCCGCTGTCAGCAGTTACCGAGTAAAATCTGCTTCCCCTGCTTTGATGAATGTCTGGCTGTGCTGGTCTTTGACAGCATACCTGCTTCCCCTGGTTAATGAGTGACAACTAGTCATAATAGTTACAGCAGAGGTAGGCCTGTCTCTTGGAGCCTTTAAGAAGAGCTGAACAGGCCTGACCAGTTGGGGACCTGCCCGGTGATGAAAGTCTCTTGATGGGTTCTCTTTATAAAAGCAGCAATTAATTTTAAGCATCAAGCCATTAATTTTTTGATAGAGTTTTTGGTCTTACCTGGGGCTCTGGGAAATGAGAAGAAAAGAAGATGGAAAATTTGCTCTGATGGTTGGTGATGACTAACTATGATACATGGTTATAGGGTGTGCTTGGGCATTTCTGTTTCTTGTGTTCACCTCACCTCTCCAGCCAGGGGCACCTTCTTACTTCTGAATCCCCACTGTCACCCTTATTAAATCAACAAATGTTTAAGGAGAACCGTAGTTTTTAACTGTGACTCACACTGTAGGGTCCCGTGAGAGCACGGACACCCACACCCCATTCTGCCCTCAGGGTCTCCAGCTTCGTGGATTCCCAGGACCTGCCTTCTACAGACCTCAGGAGATCCGTGGACTGTAGCAAGCCAGGCCCTGGCAGGGTCTTCAGCCAGCTCCTCCGACAGGTCTGGGATCAGGGCAGTGTGATCTCGCTGGAAGATGAACAGCTCCTCTGCCCCGCAGTCTGACTGTGGACAAATGAGAGGCCTTTTGCATTACAGGGCAGCAGGCAGAGCCAGGAGGGCTTCAGGTTCCATCTGCCTCGCCCTGCTGCTCAAGAGTGAACTGGGGAGATTAGCTTTCTTCCAGAGGCCCTTGGCCTGGCTGCTTTAGAAAGGGCTCAGCTGCACGGTCTTGTAAAGGTGAGATCCAGGGCTCCAGTTCAGCACAACCTGCCACCCCCTAAACCTTGCATATAACAGGTGCTCAGTTAACGCCTGGCACTGAATGAACAGGGCAGCGAGGTGGTAGCTAAAAGAAGAGTCCCGCTCCCCCCCTGCCCTGTAACCTTTAACCATCACATAAATGACACAGTGCCTTGGCGCCTCTAAGGGGAGAGGGTGAGTCACCAGCTCACCTTGCCAGGGTATCTGAAGATGAGAACAAATGAGGCTGAAAATGTGAAAACGTACTGGGGTCACATTATCTACTCTCCGCTAGCTTTGTCACGCACGGGAAGACAGCCGAGACCCAACAAGCTCCCTCATGTTTGTATTTGCAGGCATCCCAGGCAGGACCCAAAGCTGGCAGCTTCCTTCTAAATGCCTAGCTCCAAACTGTGAGCTTGGCACCCACTACTAAGGAGCTGCTTCACAAGGTGGAGAAGCTGGTACAGCTCATTTAAGGCTGAATATAGACTCACTCCTGTCATCCAATGTTCTCAGCTCAGTGTTCAATATCAGTCAGTAGAAACCAGAAACACCATTACCTTCATGGTGAGGCAGGGTCTGCCAGGTGTATAATGTCACAAAGGGCTTCTTGTGTTTGAAGAGGCAAAGTAGGCTGCATAAATGTTTGTTGAATGAATGTATGCCACCATTTCCATGCATCATGATAATAAGCTCTTGGAGGAATTCTCCAAGTCATCGTTTTGGGTCACTGAAATGGCCCGTGAGGATGCCGAGTATGAATAAATGTATTCAGAGGACAAAAAACAACATTATGACAAATGTAGAAGCAGATAAGCTCCAAAGCTGTTCTTGGGTCAACACTGTGCTTGCCATGGGAAGAAAGGGCGACTGGGGCCCAGGAAAACCTAGGAAGGAGGCGCTCGCTTACCAAGGAGGAATCGGAGTCCAGAGATGGGAGCTGCTCCCTGACAGCCTCAAGGATGGCACCCCACGGCCCTGCCTGGGAGGCCCAGGGACGTGAGGACTCCTCATCTTTGTCCTGGGACGCCATGGGGACCTAGGCTCCAGGGGTGCTGCTCAGCGTGCCATCATCCAAGCAGCCCTGCTGAGGACACAGGGTGAGGTGAGAGGGTTCCAGGGGCCAAGGGCCAAGAACTCAGGGCAGGGAGGTGGGAGGGAGCTGCCTTTTCAAAGCATCTACCGCCCTGCGGAGGACAGACAGACTGCCAGACCTCCCACTTGATTTCCCTTGTGGTTCTGCAGCTTCCTGTTTTAGTCACTGTGCCCACACTGTGTGTGTGAAGTACGGTGTGGAGCCTACAAGTCTGCAGTTGGCCCTTGACCAACGTGGGTTGGAACTGCGTAGGTCCGCTTATATGCAGATTCCCCCTCCCCTCCCCCCCCCAGTAAATACAGTTCAGTGCTGTAATGTATTTTTCTTATGATTTTCTTAACATTTTTTCTCTAGCTTATTTTATGTGGGACTAGAGTATATAATACATATAACCTACAACATATGTGTTAATTGATTAATGATGTCATTGGTAAGGCTCTGGCCAATAGTGGGCTATTAGTAGCTAAGTTTTGGGGGAATCAGAAGTTATATGTGGAGGGGCACCTGGCTTGCTCAGTAGAGCATGTGACTTTGGGGTTGTAAGTTTGAGCCCCACGTTGGGTGCAGAGATGACTTAAAAATCTTAAGGGGCGCCTGGGTGGCTCAGTCAGTTAAGCATCCAACTCTTGGCTTTGCCTCAGGTCATGATTTCATGGTTTGTGAGGTTGAGCCTTGCATCTGGCTCTGCACTGGCAGTGTGGAACTTGTTTGGGATTCTCTCTCTCCTTTTCTCTCTGTCCCTCCCCCTTCTCAAAATAAGTAAATATTAAAATAAAATCTTTTGTTAATGTTTATTTTTGAGAGAGAGAGTGCATGTGAGTGGGGAGGGGCAGAGAGAGAGAGAGAAAGAGAGGGAGAGAAGGAGGGAGACAGGGGATCCAAAGATGGCTCTGTGCTGAGGGTGGAGAGCCCAACCTGGGGCTCGAACCCATGAACCATGAGATGATGACCTGAGCCAAAGTTGGACCCTTAACTGACTGAGCCACCCAGGCACCCCTAAAAGAAATAAAATCTTAAACATTATCTGTGGATTTTGGACTGCATGGGGTATTGGTACTCCTAACCCCTGTGTTGTTCAAGAGTCAACTGAATGTATGTACGTAGGTGTATCTATATCTATCCATCTATGTATATCTAGATGTATATCTCTATATCTCTCTATATAGATGCATATCTCTATATATCTATACTATATAATGTAATAATACACATACATATGTAGGTATATGTATACAATAGAATGATATATGTGTATGATATATAGATTATGTAAGGTATTATATCCCAAGTAACACAGATACCATTATTATCTACATTTTATAGACTCAGAGAAGTTATATTGTTAGTAAACGTCAAAGATAAAATTTGTGGCAAAGTTAGAAGGGATTTCAAGCCCCACTACACTTTACTGCCCCCTTAAAAAGGAGCAGACACTTTAGAGTCCCCAGGAAAGTTTTTTGGAGTCATCACTCAACCTCTTATACACAGGCACTTAATCAGCCCCCTCCATCTTTTGTATTCCTTTTTTTGAAAAATGTTTTAAAATGTTTTTATTTCAGGGGCGCCTGGGTGGCTTAGTCAGTTAAGCGTCTGACTTTCGCTTAGGTCATGATCTTGCGGTTCGTGGGTTCCAGCCCCACGTCGGGCTCTGTGCTGAGTGCCAGCTCAGAGCCTGGAGCCTGTTTCAGAGTCTGTGACTCCCTCTCTCTCTGACCCTACCATGCTCACTCTGTCTCTCTCTCTCTCCTAGAAATAAATAAAAGCATTAAAAAAAAAATAAAATGTTTTTATTTCTTTCTGAGAGAGAGAGAGAGAAAGCGAGAAAGCGAGAGACAGCGTGAGCAGGGGAGGGTCAGAGAGAGAGGGAGACACAGAATCTGAAACAAGCTCTAGGCTCCGAGCTAGGTGTCAGCACAGAGCCGTCATGGGGCTTGAACCCACGAACTGTGAGATCATGACCTGAGCCGAAGTTGGACACTTAACTGACTGAGCAGCCCAGGCGCCCCCATCTTTTGTATTCCTAACAGAAGGCCTGGTTCCTCAGGGGTCAAGGTGGCTTTAGGAATGTGGGACGATGGTACTTCAGAGTCAGTGTCTGGACATGCCCTGCAGCCCCCAGATAGAGCCCACGGTGCCTACACTTCTGCCCTAGCCCTGTCTGGCTACTACTCTGTATCAGCGCCCCCATGAGCGTAGCAGCAGCAGAGGTGAGTGGTGGGGCACTTGCTTCTGCGCTCACACAACCTGGACAGGAGCTTGGTGCACCCTCAACTGTGAACAGCAGGGTGGGATGCAGCTCATACACACGTCAGGGGATGGTTTTTGGAACCGGGCTCTGTAGCGCAGACTGTAGCGTAACAGGATCACCAGAGACTCTAAGTTCTTCAGGCAGGCGAGGCAAAAGTGTAGGAAATAGCATTACAGGCTGCAGGAAGAGCATGTACCGTGGCTCAGAGGAGTGAAAATTGACCAACATGTTGGGGTAAGAAAGTATCTCCTGCTGGAATACGCGATGATGGACGGACCAGATCGCGGAGGGTCCTGAACGCCACGATGAGTTCTGCTCACCCAGGTGACTGAGGTTAACTAACGCCTAAAGCTAAGCCTTGGACCTGCTCGAGTCTCCTTCGAACCCTGAAGCAAATTCCACGTCCGTTTCTTCGCTGCTGCCCGTTGGCCCCGCCCCGGTTCCCGCCCCGCCCCCCCGCCCCGGAGCGCCCCGTTGTCATGGCAATTGGACGCCAACGGCCTCCCTGCCTGTGTTTTAAATTCTAAAGCTGGGAAACAGGAAAACACGTCGCTCGTCTTTCCACCCATCCTCACCCTCCCCCCCCTCCCCCGTTTTCCCCCGTCCCGTCCAAATCCCGACATGTACCTTCGGAGCTGCGGCAGGCCGGAGGCTACTCACTTCAGGCCTCTACCTCCCCTCTCTCCGCAGTTCTGACAGGGCTATAAACAGTTCCCAGTACGACCCTCCGGACCCGATCGCCCCCTCGGGCCGCGGCGCAACTACTGGGGCTGTCACCGCCGTTGGAATCCCCCCTCTCCAGAGTCTTATATTACTGGACTGCCAACCGCACTTTTCCCCCCGCTCTTCTTTCGGGACTTGGCGCGTCCTGCCTCTCTTGAAACAGGATTGGTTCTCTTGGCCAGCGGGGGGGCGGGGCAGGGCGAGCTCCACCTGTTGATTGGCTGCCGCAGGGGTCACACAGCGAGCCGGGCGAGCTGACCGGAAGGCTCGGGTGCGGGACGCAAGAATTCCACAGCGCCAGGAGCGCCCCGCGGCCCGGCTAGCGTCCCGGCGTGCTCCGCGCCTCCCGCAACCACTTCCGGGGCGGGAGCGGGTCCGCGGGGTCCGGGCGCTGCGGCGGCAGCCGGCGCGGAGGAAGCCCGGGCGTGCGTGGCGGCGAGCGCGCCTGGCTGAGGGAGCGCGGCGGCGGCAGCAGCGGCGGCGGCGCACCGGGACCCAGCGCAGGTACGCTCTGTGGCGGCTCGGACCCGCCTGGGGCCGGCACCTGCCGCCTGCCTGCGGGGCCGGCGCTGGGCGGCCGCGCCCGCCGCTCGGTAACCGCGTGAGTTTCTGACCAGGCTTCCGCTTCTGCAGTCTTGCAGCGGCGACGAGAGAGCCACGTGCCGTGTGGGGTTACCAGGAGGAGGCGTCAGGGGACGTCAGTGCGGTCGGGGCTGGGGGTGTTCCGGAAGGACCCTCCCCAGGGCCTGAGAACCAGGGTGGGTACCCCAGTCTCCGCGAACAGCTCCCGAGCCGGGAAGAGACGGGGGGGCCCTTGGGCTTTTGCAGACTTCCTCCCTGTGGGCGTGGCGGCCGACCGCCAGCGTCATTATTTTTTAGTTAAGGTTTTTGGGTTATTTTTAAAGTAATGAATACTAAGCAAGTATACAAATATGTGGGTGAATATACTCGTTTTATTTATAACAAATACCCCATCATTGTAAAGTATGTGGCATGCTGATAAAGTGCCGGTAGCTTTATGGCCCCCTGGCATCCCTGTTGTCCCTTCCTGGTTGTGATTGCCGGCCCTGCGGGTGTCAGACACCTGAGCCTCTAATGATGAGCCCACATAGGGGCACCTGGCTGGCTCGTTCGATTAAGCTTCAGACTCTCGGTCTCGGCTCATGACCGGCTCAGGTCATGATATAACGGTTTGTGAGTTTGAGCCCGCGTGGGGCTTGGTGCTGTTGGTCCCGAGAGTGCTTGGGATTCTTTCTCTCCCGCTTTCTCTGCTCCCCCCCCCCCCCCCCCCCCCCCGTTATTCTTTCTTTCTCTCTCTCAAAATAAATAAAGAAAATGGGAGATACCGTATGGGCTCCACCCTGGAGGAGGCATTGGAGTAAGAGACCCACCCATAGGAGGCTTGAGGGGTGTGTGGAAAGGGGCCCTGAACTGGCACTCAGCTTATTTGGGTCCTTATCCAGTATCTCTTGGCCAGGGCTGTTCAGGTTGGGGTTTCTTGCCTGCCGAGTGAGAAAGCTGGTTGATCTCTGGCCCTACCAGTGTGAGGAGGTGGTGGTGCCAGAACGCTGGGCTTTGCTCTGAACTTGTTACTTACATGACTCCATCTGGCCAAGGGCTTGCAGATTCCTTGTCCCTCAGATTGGTGGCTTGTTGGTTGTTTGGCCATCTCAGCTGTTACCTGGAGTTTGGAAGCATTCTTTAGTAGAGACAGAGGTCCTAATGGCATCTGTGAACTGCTGGAGTGCCTTTAGGCCATCCGAATGGACATGACCTTCCATTTCTTTCTTTTCTCTACTTGTTTCCTTGTTCTCTCCCACTCATACAAGTACATAGGAGACGAACGTTAGTTCTGGACCTGAGGGTTCTAATAGGAAGCTAATGGCCTGCCACTGATTTGGTTAGGATTCCCAGAATAAAGGATGCTCATAGACTCTTCATTCCGGTATAGTGGCATCTTTAGGAATGTTCCATCACCCCACACATTTTCCAGTGTATCACCCCTATCCCTGCCCGCCATCGGAATATATGGGCGGATTCCTACTCTGTTAACTTTGCTGAACACCAGTCACTTCCTAGTTTCTGTGCTGGGACTTTCTTTTCTTTTCTTTTTAAAGATTTATTTGTTTAAAATTTTTACATTAGGGGGCGCCTGGGTGGCTCAGTCGGTTAAGCTTCCGACTTCAGCACTGGTCATGAACTCAGGGTTCTTGGGTTTGAGCCCCACGATTGGGCTCTGTGCTGAGCTCACAGCCTGGAGACTGCTTCAGATTCTATCTCCCTCTCTCTCTGTTCCTCCTCCACTCACACTCTGTCTCTCTCTCCCCCAAAAATAATGATTAAAACATTTTTTTTAAATTAAAAAATGTTTACATTAAAATTCACTCGTTTGGTGTTTGGGTCTATGAGTTTTGATTAATATATAGAGTCAACGTGTCTACCAACCAACATACAGAACAGGTACATTCCCCCACATTTCCTTTGTGGTCCCCCCATTCCTAACCCTGGTCCCACTGATCGGTCGTCCAACCCTTCAGTTTTGTTTTTTCTAGAATGTCCTGTAAATGGAATCATAAAATAGGTAGCCTTTGAGTCTGGCTTCTATTTAGCACAATGAGTTTGATGTTCGTTCATATGTTGTGTGTATTACTGTGTCTATCAACTGTTTTTTCCACTACTTACTACTGAGTAGCATTCCAATATACAGCTATGCCACTGTTTACATATCCTTTTTTCCATGTGCTTTTAACAGCAGCCCCTTGAGCTATGTTCCCATTAGATAGCACAGAAGTAGGGACTGGAGATGGTAAATAGCAGAGCCAAATTTTGATATAATTCCCAAGTCCACGGTTCTTTCCCACCACACCCAAAAGTTGATTAGGCCCAGTGACCCAATTAGCATTTCTTGACTGCCCATCCAAAAGGTTGTCAGGCTTCCTGAGTTCCTGGAGAATTCCCTTTGTAGTATTGGGGCCTGAAGATTGATGAACGAGAGTGTACACTGCAGTGTATGACTCACCATATATGCTCCTTTCTTTCTCTCTGGTGATGGGCTCGCCAGTAGTAGAAGGACGGAGCTGCCCAAATCGCATAGCATTTAATGACAATTTTCTAAGTCTGTCCCAGGAGCTGACTGCACTGAGTGATGGTCTGCTAGGATAGTGACTAGCCACCTACCTCAGGTAGGAGTGTGCCCATCCTGTTGCGTTCCCTGGAACAACCAGGAAGGAACGCTCTAACCCCTGGGTATCCCTCCACAGTGATGTCGGAGCTCAGCGATGAAGCCAGTGAGCCAGAACTCCTGAACCGCAGCTTGTCCATGTGGCATGGGCTGGGTGCTCAGGTCAGCCGGGAGGAGCTGGCCGTTCCCTTGGATCTTCACACAGCTGCTTCCGTCGGCCAGTATGAAGTGGTGAAGGAATGTGTGCAGCGGTAAGAGATCTTGGGAAATGTTCCTACTTGGATTTTGAGTACCATCTCTGTGGCTTCAGATCCCAGGTAGAGCTGTCAGTGAGCTGATGGGGCCTTGCACGGAGTGGTAGACACGGAACACACCTAGATTAATCCCCAGGTCTCTCGGACAGCTGTCAGTAATGATTTAGGCTGGACGCTAATAAGGAAGTCCGTTTTTATCCCTAGGAAGAAAACGACGATTGGAACCTTTTTCATAGGCTTACGAATCATCTCAGACTTTTGTTAACTACAGTCATTTTATGGTTTTTATTAATTGCAAAAATCCTCAAACAAAACCAACATAAAGTTAGAAAGTGATTCCCTGTGGCCTCCTTTCCCCAGAAGATTCATTTTTATCCCTCGTGTCTTTCTGTCGCTATAGCTTCTACTATAGAGAGGGAGGCATTGGGGTTCATCTTCCTCCCTGGGGATCGCCACCTGACTGACTGTCACCTGCAGTCTTACACATGCGTTAATTTAGTTTTTGGAAAAGGACCAATCTCCTCACTTCCACTCTCTCACATCAATCTCATTGTTTCTGTTTTTCATTGACAACTAGAAGAAACTGTCTATGTCTGTATCTATATGTGCCTTTTTCAGTTCCTGGGGAGCCAGAGCAAAGCTTGGTTTAAGCCCTGGGTTTCTGGTTCCCAAGTCGTAGCCATCACTTAAAAATATCTGGCTAATTGAGTACAAGGGCAGCACTGTGGTAAGAGATCATGTTTTGTACTACTGTACCAGGTGGCTTTTGGAATGTATACCTGGGTACCCAGCATATTCCCTCACAGGGTCACCGAGACCCTGTTACAACTTTGCTCCTTTGGCATTCTTGGGTTTTTAAGCCTTTGGGTGTGCTGTTTAAATGCACAATCGGCAGGGAAGGGGGCGCCTAACTGGCTTGGCTGGGCATCTGACTCTGGATCAGGTCACTATCTCACAGTTTGTGGGTTCAGTCAAGCTTCGCATCAGGCTCTGTGATGACAACTCAGAGTCTGGAGGCTGCTTCAGATTTTGTTTCCCTCTCTCTCTGCCCCTCCACCTCTCTCACTCTGCCTCTATCCCAAAATGGCTTCATAGGGGATGTGTTTGTGCTCTGGTTGGGACTGTGGCCCTAGCTGACACCTAAGGATTGCTCACAGTAAGCAGACTAGGGACCTGACGGGAGTAGAGGCATCAGAAGGGAGGCTTGGTCCCAGCTGGACATGTCAGAGCCTCAGAGACACTCTGCCAAGGGCGGGGCTCTTCTCCACGTGGAATTGAGCCGTCAGTGAAGGTCATCTGCCCAGGATGGACTGGTCTCTGTGCTCTCTCCCAGCCAGTGGCTGCCACTGCATTCCTGGGATCAGGACCTTCTGGTATGGCTGCATGAGTGTCCTGGAGTCAGTAGAAGATACTAGCAAATGGAAAATAACTGTTTGGTATGGCTTCCTGTGTCCAAACGTCTGAGAGGCACAGACTGTGGGTTGACTGTCGGTTGTTACCTGCACTGGAAGCAGGGATTGTGCAAGAGGAAAGGCTGTGGGCCACGAACCATGCAGGGTGTCCTGGAAGATGATGTTTCCATGCCCCAACCCCAAACTCTGGGCTAGGAGGCCCATAATTTTTTTCTGTGGGAAACACTTTTCTAGAATTTTGATGGAAACCAATGAGAAAGATAGGATTTTCTGGTTACTGATTTTCCAAGAATGTTAATGTAGCATCGATGAGGTGACAAGGGGGAAATCTCATCCATTGTCTAAGTCTCTTCCCCATTCCTTTCCACCCATCACTGGACTCGTAGACCCTGGTCTGTTGGAAGGCAGTCAAAGCTCTAGGTCACAGTTTCTTGACCTCAGCACTCCTGACAATCTAAGCCAGATCATCCTCTGTTAGGAGGCTGACTTGTGCGTGTAGGATATTTAGTGGCATCCCTGGCCTCCGCCCACTATATGCCAGTAGCTTTTCCTTACGCAGTTGTGAACCAATAATGTGTCCAGACTTTGCCAAATTTCTCCTGGGGGGCAAGATGCCCCTGGTTGAGAACCATCTTTGTTGCTGGGGGTAGGAAAGAAGAGAATTGCTGGCCTTGGGATAGGAGGAGGGACTGATGAGAATGTGCAGTTGGAGGAGGAAGACAGTCCTCCAGGCTTTGCAGAGGCAGCTATACAGCAAACCTGACTATTCCCCCAGCCTGCCTCGCCTCCCCCACAATATCCAGGCTGGCACAGAACTCCTGGCCTCGCGGCTGGCTTTGGTAAACCTCGCATGTTAGATGGCGGGACGTGTCTAGCATATCTTGTGCTTGTTTAGGAGAGAGTTAGATTTGAATAAGAAGAACGGTGGTGGCTGGACCCCGCTGATGTACGCCTCCTACATTGGACACGATACCATCGTGCACCTGCTGCTCGAGGCGGGGGTGAGTGTGAATGTGCCGACCCCGGAAGGGCAGACTCCACTGATGCTGGCTTCCAGCTGTGGCAACGAAAGCATCGCCTACTTTCTCCTCCAGGTGAGCTCCGAGGGGACTCAGGCCCAGAAACGTGAGGGGCTCCCGGCTCTGGCAGAGATGTGAACCACTGCAGACCATGGTGTGTGTGTGCGTGCTCGTGTAATCACTTCGATTCTTGCAGCGTGACAGCCTGGAAGGCGCCTGCCCCACACAGAGGAGCTGAGGCTGTAACGAGCATTCTGTGTTCTCTTGAAGCAAGGTGCCGAGCTGGAAATGAAGGACATTCAAGGCTGGACTGCCCTCTTCCACTGCACCAGCGCTGGGCATCAGCAGATGGTTAAGTTCCTCTTGGACAGTGGAGCGAATGCCAACGTGAGGTGATGATCAGGTCTTAGGTGGTCGCTCTAAGTCTGAGGAGGGCGGCTGGGGAGGCAGCCATTGGCTGGAGTGCAGAGTAGCCCCTGACTTGGGCAGAGGGGACAGTCCTGCCCAGCGTGGGGAGCTTGAGGATAGGCTTAGCTTTTTCCTGCATCTGTCAGAGAACACTGAGTGTAGCACTTTAAGTGCTCTGAGTCTCCCTTCCTTCCTTCCTTTCTTCCTTCCTTCCTTCCTTCATGTTTGTTTATGTATGAAAGAGAGCACAAGCAGGTGAGGGGCAGAGAGGAGGACAGAGGATCTGAAACGGACTCTGTCCTGACAGCAGGGAGTCTGATGTGGGGCCTGAACTTGCGAACCATGAGATCTTGACCTGAGCTGAAGTCAGATGCTTAATGGACTGGGCCACCCAGGCGCCCCTAAGCCTGAAAACTGGGGATGGCAGTACCTGTGTCATGGAGCTGTTAAAAGAATTCCGTGATCTGTCATACATCAGGGGCCTGGCCTCGTGAATGACACTCAGTTGACATGCATTAAATGCTAATTCCTTTCTCCTTCTAGCCTTTGTCTATGTCGGGTGAGGTGATGCTTTGAAAGCAGTCATGAGTTTTATAAGCTGGAAGGGGTGTTGTCGTCTAAAGCATGTCACAGTGATAATCCCCTTTCAGCACAGCAAGTCCCAGCCCTGCACCCACCTGGCACTGTGCACATCCCTGGCTGGAGCCGGTTCTTAGGAGATACACCCACTACTGTTTCATATGCCACTGGGGAAGAAGTGCCACTGATTAAAATGTCACTTGCCTGTTGATTTTAAGATAGATTCTGGCTTCACAGATGTTGAAATGCAAAAATGGTATGTCTTATAATGGATGAAACCCAGGTTTTAGCTTGGTTCCCGTCTTCTAGACCAGTATGAAGGAAAGTGAGGGACAGAAGGCATCTGTAGGCAGCACTGAGCAACTTATAAGCAAACACAAAAATAGGCCTCAGAGAGCAGGCAAAGTAAGGACAAGGTAGATGGTTCGTCCTGGAGCTTTTGTGGGGGGTTCCTGGAAGGTGTTGAGCTCAAGGCATAGGATCTGGATAGGTAGAAGGGAGACGCCGGCTTTCTGTGTGCAGTAAAGGGCAACAGCTGCTTTTTGTTTGTAATTAAAATGGAAATTTAAGAGATGGCAGGTGGCTGGGGCACCTGGGTGGCTCAGTCGGTTGAGCGGCTGACTTCGGCTCAGGTCATGATCTTGCGGTTCGTGAGTTTGAGCTTCGAGTTGGGCTCTGTGCTGACAGCTCAGAGCCTGGAGCCTGTTTCGGGTTCTGTGTCTCCTCTCTCTGCCTCTCCCCTGCTCATGCTCTGTCTTACTCTCAAAAATAAAACTAAAATGTTAAAAAAAAAAAAGAGAGAGATGACAGGTAGAAGCAGCTTAGGAGAGATTATTGGGGGCACCTGGGCAGCTCATTTGGCTAAGCATCCAACTTTTGGTGTTGGCTCAGGTCATGATCTCATGGTTGTGAGATTGAGACCCCTCTCAACATCTGCACTGACAGTATGGAGCTTGCTTGGGATTCTTTCTCTCCCTGTCTCTCTGCCCTTCCCCTGTTCTCTGTCTCCCTCTTTTTTTTTTTTTTTTAAAGTTCATTTATTTATTTTGGGAGATAGTGTGAGTGGCAGAAGGGCAGGGAGTGGGAGACAGAGAATGCCAAGCAGGCTCTGTGCTGGTAGCACAGAGCCCGACATGGGACAAATAAACTTTAAAAAAAAAAAGGAGTGTTGTTTGGGAGACATTGTCTTTAGGGAAAAAGACTAGAGCTGGGGATAGAACCAGAAGAGTTTATGAGGCTGATGTGTTGATGTGAACTTTTCTCATGTCTCCCCGTTGGTTCTGGTGAGAAGGAGACCTCTGTGTTTAGGGAACGGTGACTTGCACCAGCTTGGTTTTGTCTGCAGCAGGGAAGCTTCTGTGTGGCGAACTTCTCTCCACTAATTGTCTGACCATGGCCTCTATCTCGTAGGGAACCAATATATGGATTTACTCCTTTGATGGAAGCAGCCGCCGCTGGCCATGAAATAATTGTGCAGTATTTTCTCAATCATGTAAGTGACCCTGTTTATTAGCTTATACTTTAGTTACAGCAGGTGAGGAATCCTATCCTTGAAAAGCTATAAGAGGATTTCTGCAGCACGGAAATAGCTGCTTTCTATTTATTGAGCACATTTTCATTGTATCTGTTGATGGCCACGTATTGTGTAGCATTCGGATAAAGTGGTGAGTAAAAATAGACACCTATTCTTGTAATAAATTGGAAAATGCTATTATTTCAAAACTGTGGAAAATATATTTTAAAAAGTAAATAACTTGTCTCATTACTTAAAAACATTAGAGTAAGAATGCTAAGATTTCCTCCCTTTTCAACCACCCCCTGCTTCTCCTCAAGATGCCCATTTGGTTTGAGACTCCCAGACTCCTCTGCTTCGGACAGTGTACCTGTAGACAAGTACAAACGCAGTGCTTTTCGTTTTGAGCGGAGTGGGATTCTACTGTGTGTTACTCTGCAGCTTTTAGAAGATCACTTCATATGCACTACACATTTTTTCTTTCTACAGTATATATGGGTGTAATTAATCAGTTCCATAGTAGTTGAGAGTTAGGTTTCTTACATTTTACAGTTACAAACAGTGCTCCGGAGACTGTCCCTTTACAGGGAACTTCAGTGGGCATGCAGGTATTTCTGTATGTTGTGTTTCTGTAGGAGGGATTGCTGGCGCTCATATGTTAATCTTTTTTAATGTTTTTTTCTTTTTTATGATTGATTTTGAGAGAGTGCAAGCTGGGGAGGGGTAGAGAGAGACGGGGACAAAGGATCTGAAGCAGGCTCTGCACTGACAGCAGCAAGCCTGATGTGGGACTTAACTCACAAACCATGAGATCATGATCTGAGCCAAAGTCGGAAACTCAAGTGACTGAGCCACCCATGTGCCCCAACTCCAACATTAAATTGTAAATCAAAACTACTGAGATGTCTGTAATGTAAAAAGACAGACAATAATAAGAGTGGATGAGGATGTGGACAGTTGGAAGCCTCACACACTGCTGACAGGAATGTAATATGATGCAGCCTGTTTGGAAAACAGGCTGGCAGTTTCTCAAACAGTTAAACATAAAGCCACTCTCCTAGGTATCAATCCCAGAGGATTGAAAAGAGGTCCACGCAAACAGTTAAACACAATGTCCATAGCAGTGTTATTCACGGTAACCAAAAGATAGAAATCCACATGTGCATCAGCTGAAGATGGATACGTAAAATGTGGTCTTTTCACACAACAGAATATTATTCAGCCATAAAAAGGAGTGAAGTTCTGCACCTCTTACAACATGGATGACTGTGAAAATATTATGCTCAGTGATAGGAGCCAGACACAAAGGACCACATATTGTATGATTCTTTATGTTTGAAATATCCTGAACGAGCAGATCTGTAGAGATAGAAAGTAGATTAATGGTGGCCTAGGGCTGGCAGCAGGGGGTGGGAAGGGATGATCAGAGATGGGAATATTGTGGAGAGGGTAATAGTTAAGGGGTACAGGATCTCTTTCCAGGGTGAGAAAAATGTTCTGAAGTTGATTGTGGTGATGGCTGCATGCTTCTGACTTATACGCTGTAAGTGGGTGAATCATGGTATGTGAATTGTATCTTAATAAAGTGTTTAAAAAATTCCAGCAGGAGAAATAGAAGTCCTCACAAATTCCCACTGAAAACATTGTCTGTGTTGCTTCCCCACCAGTAATACGTGAAGGGGCCCACTTTCTCATGTCTTCACCAGTTCTGGAAGTGACTCGTCTTGAGTTTTTGCCAGTGTGGTGGGAGACACGGGATATCTCGTTTAGGTGTACTTATTAGAAAGGTTGAACATTTAAAGATGTATTTATTGGCCATTTGTGTTTATTTTATGAGTTTTATCTATTTTGGGGGCCCAGTTTATTAGATAGTTTTTGTTTTACTTACTCATTGGTAGCAACTTGAACATAATAAAATGTGAATATGTTGTTTTTCTCTGAAAAAGAGTTTGGGGACAGTACACTTAACACAAGACAGGGGTACAGGGAGCCTGTCTGCCCCCTTTGCCTCAGTCTCCTGCTCTCTTTCCACAGCTGCTTCTCAGCTTGCTTTTTTCTTGTCTTAACTGTTTGAGAGATTGTTCTGTATTAGTGTATGTTAAGCTCTCTCATCTCTCTCTTTTCATGGCGGCACAGCACTGTCTTGTAGGGATGGATCAGAGATTTAACAGTGGTCTGTGGATGGAATTAGGTCATTGCCAACCATTTGCTGTCACACACAGTGCTGTGGAGACTTTCTGCACGTACATCCCTGCACACGTGTGTGACCACATCTGTCTGGTTGAGTACTGAAGGTAGAATTTCACGTGGAGTGTAAGTACAGTCTTAACATAGGTGTTGCCCACTTGCCATCCGAAGAACAAACTGTACCCACTTACAGTGTCTCCACAGCAGCAAGAATTATGAACCTTACATTTTTATTATTTTTGAGAGAGAGAGAGAGAGAGAGACAGAGTGTGAGTTTGGGAGGGGCAGAGAGAGAGGGAGACACAGGATCTGAAGCAGGCTCCAGGCTCCGCACTGTCAGCACAGAGCCGGACACGGGGCTGGAATCCACCAACCGTGAGATCATGACCTGAGCTGGAGTTGGATGCTTAACCAACTGAGCCACCCAGGCACCCCTCTTTTCTTTAATTTTTTTTTTTTTATGTTTGTTTATTTTGAGAGAGAGCATATGCAAGTGGGGGAGGGGCAGAGAGAGGAGGGGACAGAGAATCTTAAGTAGGCACCACACTCAGCACAGAGCCCGCTGCAGAGCTTGATCCCACAGTTGTGAGATCAAGACCTGAGCTGAAATCAAGAGTCATATGCTTAACTGATCGAGTCACCCAGGCGCCCCTTGAAGTACTTTCATGATACAGAAAAGCACAGAAGATAAATCAAATACAAGCCCACATGATCCTGAGGTGACCTCTATCCAGATGTTGGTCTGTACCTTTCTGTCCCTGAGTATATACTTTCATCATGCACTGTGTGACCTTAAGGAATGCACAGGTTGTTTTATATATTTTAAAGATATATGTAAATAACATGTTGGATTGTTAAGTGTCACACAAGGGAGGTACTCTGGTACCTGGAGATACAGTTCAATAAAAAAAAATTTTTTTTAATGTTTTTATTTATTTTTGAGAGACTGAGACAGAGATAGCATAAGCAGGGGAGGGTCAGAGAGAGAGGGAGACACAGAATCTGAAACAGGCTCCAGGCTCTGAGCTAGCTGTCAGCACAGAGCCCGATGCGGGGCTCAAACTCACACAAACTGTGAGATCATGACCTGAGCTGAAGTCGGATGCTTAACCGACTGAGCCACCCAGGCAGCCCATAGTTCATTCATTTTGACAGCTCTGTGTGTATTGAACATATGAGTATTTTACATTTATCCATTCCTTCCTTAGTGGACATTTAAGTTGTTTCCACTTTGCCAATCCTGACAGGGCTGTGGTTCTCATTTTTTACCTGTCTTCTCAAGCATGTGTGAAGGAATTTTAAAGAAATCAGAGTATATTCTTCAAGTAGAATTTTTTGTGTGTAGCGTGGGTGACTCTTCACTAGACAGTATTAACTGACTTTCTTGATTAATGTTCTGATTGTTCTAGCTCCCATCCCTCACTTCCTGAATAGCACTTGGTACCTGCTCTCAGACGAGCTGGTTCCTATTGATTTTTGCCTGTCTCTGATTTCTGGTGAGGTGCATTGTTTCATATGTTTATCAGCCATTTGGACTTTCTTTTCTGCAAATAATTATTCTTTGAAGATAATTCCACTTACATGGACTAGGCACCCTTAAGACCTAGCAGCATAGGGTCAAGAATAGAGGAGTATGAGCTCAAACCTGTAAAAAGCATAACCTCTGCTTCTGAGTTTAGAGTTTGATTTTAAATAAGGTAGAACTGGAAGTCATGAGACATTCATATAATATTTTAGGTGGAAAACATTGGAAAATCAGAGACCTTAGATAATTTATCTACTGTGCAGATCATGCCCCTCGTTTGGTACCTTTATTCCCCAGCTGGGTGTGAGATTGTGTGTTGTGGGCAACTTGTATTGAGGGGCAACAAACTGAATTGGATTTCTTTTGGAAATTTTTTGAAATTTTGAAATAACTTCAGACTTAAATGTCAAAGTAATACAAAGAATTGACGTACCTTCATTAGATTCCCCAAATATTAACATTTAATCTCGTTTTCTTGATCAGTCTTTCTTTATATACATATTACCTTTTTAGAACCATTTGAAAGTAAGTTGCTGACATAATGCCCTTTTCCCCCCTTAGTACTTTAGTATGTATTTCCTAAAAACAGTTTTGTCTTTCGTAATCACATACTATGATCAAACTCAGGAAATCAACTGTGAGTTCTCCCTCTAGAGCATTAATCAGAAATAGAAGGTGTTGGTCAATTTGTCATGATTGCTTTGTGGCTGCGGGGGGCAGGCACGGCCAGGAGTGTGTGACTGATGGCCCAGGTTGTTCCTCTGCTGGAGAGGCTGTGTGGCTATCCCTGCATAGATGCTCCTTTGCTCCTCATTCCCTGAAGATTTCCTTCTGCCCAGTAATGGTTAGATCTCAGGGAACCAGAGGGGCGGGCTCCAGAGCCAGTCCCCAGTCCTGGAGACAGAACCGCATGAGGCTGTACACCTCGTGCTCTGCGAGGGCAGGAGAGGGGTGTAGCTGCCTCCCTTGTACTCAGTTCCCCTTCTTCCTGGGTGGGCCAGGCTCTCACAGCTGCATCAAGGCAGGATGGTCTGGGCATGATTAGGTTAGGTTAGATCAGATTAGATTAAGAGAGCTGAGGTGATGCCACGGCCTCCACGTGATAAGTGCGCCGCCATCCTCTTAGGACGACAAAGGTTTGATCACGTTTTCCTGTCAGTGAGAAGGAGTTTTGATCACGTACTTCTCTAGTAATATGTACATTATGAAATAGGAAGAAAAACCCCCAAAATGTAACGGATAAATAAACAAATTCTAGTATTTTCTTCCCTTACCTCAGGGACCTTGTTCTCGATTCTGTTTTCTTCCTCATTTACTTATTAAGGAATAGCATTACTGCCTTTTCCCCTTCACTATAATCTGAGGTTGAAGTCTTCCAGGCTTAAAAACAGATGATAGTTGGAACCCTATGGTAAAGATGGTGGTGTTTGTTTTGGTTGAAACGTTTGGGTTTTTCTATCAAATTGAAACTAGAAAGTCTCCCTCTTCCCCTCCCCCAATTTCATTGGGTAGAACCGACAGACATCCCTGTATAAGTTAGGGTGTGTGGTGTAGTGATGTCACTTACATGCATCGCGAAGTGATGACCACGTTGTATTTGGGGAGTGTCCACATCTCATGTAGACATGGACACAGAGATGGATTGTTTCCTTGTGAGAACTCAGGACTTACTCTCCACAACTTCCATATATATCATATGGCAGTGTTCACTTCACTCATCATAAATTTCTTATAGTTGGAAACTTGTGCCTTTTGACTACCTTCATTCTGTTTCCACTTCCAGACCCATCTAGAAATGATCTTTGAAGGCCGAAGTTTTAATAGCTGATTTCTAACCAGAGAGCTCTTGAAAGTAAGGAATTACAGAAAGTAAAACTCAGTTATGGTCTTGTGAAAATGGAGTTTTGTCCTACCAGAGGACATGTGATAATCACCTTTTATGCTAGGCTCAACCGAGCCTGTCAGTTGATCATGAGTTTTCAAAATAGGGCAGAAGATTCCATAAATAAATGTTTATTGTACAGTGATAATATCTTATAAAAGAATTAGCACAGTGATGCAAAAAGAAATCCAGAATTATTCATAATCCCATCACCCAGATATCACACATGTTAATAACTCATTGAGTATCCTGATTTTTTTTGTAAGTTGATTTATGTGTTTTGAAAGAGAATCCTAAGCAGGCTCTGTGCTGTCAGCACAGAGCCGATGCAGAGCTAGAACTCATGAACTGTGAGATCATGACCTAAGCTGAAGTTTGAACACTTAACCAACTGATTCACCCAGGTGCCCCCTCCTGTTTTTTCTTAAATAAATATTTTAAGTTAAAGTGGAGTCCCACTATACAGAATGTTTTGCAATACGCTTTTTTGTTCTCTTAATGGGGTCTTGTGCACCCCTGTCCGTGTCAGTACGTGCATTTGGATCTGTCATATAAATGGAGGACTGGTGTTCCACTTGACAGATCTCACTTAGTTCGCTGATTCCTGATTTTAGGCTTTTCCGTGGTTTTGACCACGATGAAGGCTGAGGGGGATATCCTAAATGTTAGTGTATGTCCTTAATTTTTTCCTGAGGCTAAATTCCTGCAAGCGGAATTGCTGGTCAGAGGTGTGTGCACGTTTAACTTCTGCTGGTTTGTCCTGCGGAGCACTGAGCTCCACCATCATCCACCAACCAGACTGCTTGGTTGAAGCTTTTAAAATGGAAAGCTCATCTTTTGTACTTTTAAAGTAAGCTGCTCATGAATAGTGAATTTAGAAAATAGAGAGGATTAGGAAGATGGGGAAAATCCCCTTATCCTACTGCTTAGAAATAATATTAACAGTTTGGGCACACTTGCTTCTGGTGTTGATATCTGTATTCATTTTTTGTTTTGCCTTGTTTTGCTGTTATTATAATGTAGATATAGCTTTGTATCGTGATCTTTTTTTTTTTTTTTTTTAATGTTTACTTACTTTGGGGGTGGGCAGAGCACGAGCAGGGGAGGGGCAGAGAGAGGGGGAGACACAGAATCCAAAAACGCTCTGTGCTGACAGCTCAGAGCCTGACACGGGGCTCAAACCCATGAACCTTGAGATCATGACCTGAGCCCAAGTCAGACACTTAACTAACTGAGTCACCCAGGCACCCCTCCCAATAAATTATTTTTTAATTCAGGTATATACATTTTTTTTCTTTTGTTTTTGTTTTTTTCAGAGAGAGAGAGAGAGCGCGCGAGAGCGCACTGAAGGAGGAGCAGAGGGAGCGGGAGAGAGAGAATCTTGGGCTTCACGCCCAGTGCAGAACCCAACTTGGGGCTCCATCTCACAACTGTGAGATCATGACCTGAACAAAATCAAGAGTCGAACTCTTAACCAGCTGAGCCACCTAGGCGCCCCTATGTTGTTTTTAGACGTAGTGCTGCTGCACACGTGATAGACTACCATGTAGTGTCAGTATAGCTTTCACATGCACTGGGAAACCAAAACACTCACTGGACTTGGTTTGTTGGGATACTTTCTTGCAGCAGTCTACCCTTGCACCTGCAGTATCTCTGAGGTTTGCCTGTATAAGGTATATATTTTCATGACTTTTTCCTTAAGTTTACTTACTTATTTTGAGAGAGAGTAAGCAGGGGAGGGCAGAGAGAGGAGAGAGTGTCAAGAATCAGACAGTCAACTGACTGAGCCACCTAGGTACCCCTATATTTTCATGATTTTAAAAAATATACAGGGGGAGTGGGAGGCTCAGTCGGTTGGGTCTCCAACTTCAGCTATGGTCATGATGTCACAGTTGGTGGGTTTGAGCAATGCATCAGGTTCTGTGCTGACAGCTCGGAGCCTGGAGCCTGCTTCAGACTCTGCGTGTCCTTCTCTCTGCCCCTCCCCCACTTGTGCACTGACCTCGTGCTCTCTCTCTCAAAGAATAAATAAACTTAAAAAAAATATATATATATATAAATGAAAATAGTATAAACTACAGGCTTAAAAAAAGCCAAACAATAAAACTTAGAGGAAAATCAATAAAAGGTTTAGGAATAAGCATTAAAAAGAAAACCTATGTAGTTTTCTTACACTTCTCCATCCCAGAGTGTTAGAACTATGAACAGATTTCTACGTAAGGGAGTCCTGCTACATAAATGGGAGACATAGACTTCTGCAGTGTGTTTTTCAGTGTTAGCAAAATATCACAAACTTGCTTCCACATCAGTACAGAGAAACCTGCCCATTCTTTCTGATCCAGCACTTGATAATATTGGTATGCCTTAATTCATGTAACCATTCACACATTAATGGGTATATTTGTTTCCTGTGGCTGCTGTTAACAATTTAACATAAACTTGGGGGGCTTAAAACATAGAAATTTATTTTCTCACAGTTATGGATGCCAGAAGTCCAGGATCAAGGTGTCAGCAGGGCCAAGTCCCCTCCAAAGGCTTCAGGGAGGAATGCTTCCTTTCCTCTCTGAACTTCTGGTTGCTCCTGGTGTTTCTTGGCTTGTAGATGCATCATTCCAGTCCCTGTCTCTGTCATCACATGGCTGTGTCCCTGTCTTCTTTTCCTCATAAGGACACCTTATAACTTGTATGTTGTAAAGATAGACTATTGTCCTTTCAAAAACTTGGCTATACCAAGTATTTGTAAATACCAGCATTTATGGCCATAACATAGCTGACTCTTCCCCTGTTTACAGTGTCCCCAGGGTTTTGTTACAGCAGATATGTTCTACCAAACACCTGTGTCATACAAGCTTTCTCTTTTATTTGGGTAATTTCCTTAGGAGAGAGTCATAGGAGTGGAATCGATTGTGCGAAGACTAGAAGTACATTTTAGGGCTTTGGCTAAAAATTTCCAGAGTCTTCTTCAGAAGGATGGTGCTGTCGTTGTGATTATGACTTTTAAAAGCTGCTTCCCTAGTGAAGCTGCTGTCTGCAGTTTTCTCTGTGTGGAGAGAAATGGAGCGAGTTGGACATGCCCACATTCGAAGGGTGAAGGTCGGGCTCTGGCTCCAGCACCTGCAGGGCACCCCTCCCCGTGTGAATGTGTCCTTCCCCACCTGGGGCACGTGCCAGGCTCTCCCTTAAGCACCTGCCCGTCTGGCTGGGAAAGCCCACGAATGAGGCTGAGGAGCTGCCAGGACTCTCTGGTGGCTACACTGCTGCCAGCGAGCCCCTCCCCAGGGGCCCCCACCTTGTCCTTAAGGTGCCTTCTCTTTCTCATATAGATGTGGGGTTGTTGAGGGGCCAGGGCAAGACCTTTCCAGGGTGGTGAGAAGCCGGTGCGCTCCCTGGCCACGGTCCAGTGTCTGCACCAGGGAAGCTATGGTGCTTTACGGGGGAGGTTCCTAGCGCTTGTTCTTTCATGAACTTTCACAGGGAGTCAGAGTGGACACGAGAGACCACAGTGGAGCCACGGCCCGGATGCTGGCCAAGCAGTATGGACATATGAAGATCGTGGGGTTGATAGACGCTCACTCGCCTCCTCTGCCCAAGAGCCTCTACCGGAGCCCAGGTACCTACTTTTGCGCCCTCTGCTGGAGTTCCGCGGGGGGGGGGGGGGGGGGGGGGGGGAGGGAGAAAGACCCCCGCCCCCGCAGCCCTGCCAAGAGACCTCTGCGTTCCCCGTGACTCCACTCTGCAGTCAAGGTTGAGGCTTGCTGGTCTGAGAGGAGAGACACGGTAGAGTGTAGGGTGGTTCCTGCCAGGCCGAAGGTGTGCACAGGATGCCAGGTGCCCAGGGAGAGGCGGCACGGCGGCCTCACAAAGGGGATTGCTTTCAGTTGTTTCTGCACTTTGCTTGTGGGGCTTATTGCTATGTGAAATATCTTAATTTTATATAGTCAAATTCATCAGTCTTGTACTGCCTTTAGATTTGGGGTCACAGAACATCTTTGTGCCTTGGTTGTCTAAGAATTTGCCTGTTTTCTTCTGGTACTTCCATGGTTTCATTTTTTATATTCAGTTTTTTGATCCATTTATACTTTATTGTCATGCGTGGTGGTGTGACGTGTGGCTTTTTTCAGATGGCTTTCCCATTGTTCTGGCTTCATGAAATTATTTAACAGTCCGTCTCTGACCTGGTGATCTGAGAAGCTATCTTTGCTCTATATTCTGAATTTCCGTTTGTGCCCATGTCTTTTCTGGACCTCTGTTGTGTACCCCAGGTCTGTGTGTCCACACAGCAGACCCATGCTGTTGTAAATTTGCAGAGGCTTTTTGCCTCTCGTTGGGCCAGTCCCCCTGCAGCCTTTCCTTTTCAGCATTCCGTGGCTATTGATGTTTTGTGTGTGTGAACTTGAACACCAACTTGGATAGCTGCTTAAAAACAGCATGTTATTGAGATTGTGGCAAATTTATAAATCAACTACCCTTTCATGCTTTTGAGTCAGACTCTATAAACAGGGGACCTCTTTTGTTCATGTGTGCTTTTGTGTCTACAGGAGGGTTTAAAATTTTTCCTCATAGACATTTTGCATAGAACTTGTTTTTTATTCCCAAGTGCCTGATTTTCTTTGTTGCTGTTGTAAGTTGGGTCTCACTGCTGCTTGATGCTCTGCTTCTTGTCTGTGAGGAGGAAGGCTCTTGGTGTCTGTATCCAACTTCATATTCTGCTGCCATTCTGAATTCTTTCGTTGTTCAAATTATTGATTCTGTAGGGTTTTCCAGGTATGCTACCATATAATCTGCACATAGAGATAGATTTACTATTTCTTTCTGATTTTTGTACCTCTGGTTTCTTTCATTTAGTTACATTGGCTACTACTTCTCGTAAAGGTGTTGAACATAGTGTGAATAGTGGGCTTTCACCAGGTCCTGACCTTAGCGGAAATGCCACCTTAGGTAAGACACTGATTCTAAGAGTAAGGTGTGCATATATTTTATCGTGTTGAGAATTTGTCATTTTCTATATTCCTGAGTATTTTTTACAGCCATGAGTGTTGAATTCTGTCAAAGGCTTTTTCAGCATCTATGGAGATGATTATTAATTTTCTCCTTAAATCTAATAGAGTATATTAATGAATTTCCTAATAATGAGCCAACTTTACTTGCTTGGCAGAATTCTCACGCGGTATATTATTTTCTTACTGTGATGTTGGACTCTGTTTTCTGGTATTTTATTTAGTGTTTCTGTAAGGCTGTTCATTTATAAATGGTATTTGTGATTTTCTGTTTTATCTTTAACAGGTGTAGGTGTCAATATGGTACTTCATACAAAGTATGTGAAAGTTTTCCTTTTTGTCTCTGGAACAGTTTATGCAGCATTGGTACCCCGTGGTGGTATGTGTTTTTTTTGTTGTTGTTTGTTTGTTAATTTTCTTTTTAATTTATTTTAGAGAGAGAGTGTGAGCAGGGGAGGGGCAGACAGAAGGGAAAAGAGGATCTGAAGCAGGCTCTGCCCTGACAGCAAAGAGCCGGATATATGGGGCTCAAATGCACGAACCGTGAGGTCATAACCTGAGCTGAAGTCAGAAGCTCAACCGAGTGAGCCACCCAGGTGCCCTGTACCCTCTGGTTTGTGAAGATTTGGAAGGATTCTCCTGTGAAACCATCTGGGCCTGGTCCCTCTTTGTGAGGTGGCTCCTGATGTTTTTCTGGTTTTCTGCTTAAGCTTTCTCACTTCACAGGTGCCAAGTTTGGTAAACTGTACTTTCCTAGGAAATGCTTTCATTTCAGGATTTCAAACTTACTTAGATAGATGTCTGCAAAATTGTTTTTGTCTGCATCCTTCTAAAAAGTTTCAGTGGTTATTTTCCCATGTCATTTTCCATCTTGCCTGTCTTCTGTCTCAGTCCTGTCTCTTTTTTGATCTCATTCATTGTTTGGTGATTTTCTTACTTTCCTGAAGTAGTTATTTTCCACCCAAATCTCTTCTTCCTTGAGCACCTAGTAACTGAGTCTTCATTTAAAAATTTTGACTTTTAGTGTTTACGTGTTTGTGTGTGTGTGTGTGTTTTTAAGATTTTATTTTCAAGTAATGTCTGTGCCCAATGTGGGACTCAGACTCAACAACTCTGAGATCAAGAGTTGCATGGTCTACCAGCTGAGCCAGCCAGGTGCCCCACTGACCTTGGTTTTTCACTTATTTCCTGGGTTCAGTTTTCCTTTCTCACTGTTGTGTGCGCATGCCTGTGTCTTTTTGGTCTCAGTTTTGGATTTCTGAGTCAGGATGCTTTTTCCTATCCCATGATGCTTGATTAAGGATATACCCCCCTTTGGGGCTCCTGGGGCACTCAGTCTGTAGAGCATCCGACTCTTTTTTTTTAATAGTTTATTGTCAAGTTGGTAGGGCATCCAACTCTTGATCCCAGGGTTGGCCCACATTGAGCAGGGAGCCTACTTAAAACAAATTATCCTCTCAGAGCATCACAGAGTGTTAAGAGTTTTCTCATCTCCTCCTTTATGGTGGTGGTTTGAGGGACTAGCATATTCCCACGCTGGTGTCCAGCCCCTGTCTCTGCCTCCTCCCTGGAGTAGCTGTGCGCACGGATCGCCGTAGCCCTTCACCTCCAGGGCTTGGTGGCCTGGCCGCAGTGAGGGTCCTGCTTCAGGACTCCCTTCTTCCCAGTGTCTCAGGGGGAGTCCTTACTGGATGGGTTTATTTCCTGTGGGTTTTATTTGGAGGCGGATGTAGTTAGGCCAAGCCAGAGTCCTTGATGTGCTTTTATCTTGTCAGATCCTGAACTTCCCCTGCTCGCTTTTTCTGTTCACTGTTCAGTTTCCATAAGGTGCTTCCCAGAAGTGGGACCGTTCTGCTCCCTGACGTCCCACGTGCAGTTTGAAGTTGCTTCTCCGGGGCTGTGCTTCCCTTAGCCAGGACTCTTCAGTATTCCTGCTACAGAATGGACTCTTTTTGGCAGCAACGCTGGCTCTTCTCTCCCCTCGTCTCTCTTGGGGTGCGGCTTTTTTCTAGATCTACTTGCTCCCTGTGGAGGCTGCGTGAGCAGAAAGTCTCTTCGAGAAGAGAAGTGGGTGTGTCTCCACTTGACAGAGCAAGGAAGGAGGGGATCAGGGGTGCTCTCTCCTGTCCAGTTCTGTGGACGGGTGGGGATTGCTTGGCTCTGTCTGTAGTCCCTGCTGATTTGTCAGGGTTAAGAGGATGTGCTGGGGGCAGGTGCACATTCACAGAGCTGCCTTTGCCTTGCTTATCCCCCCTCTCTTGCCCTTTTATTCCTTATGACTCCTCCATCTACTGCCTGGGTGGGACCACACAGTCTCCTGGTGGCATCGACCCTGGAGGGCAGAGAGTGAGCTGAGTGGGGGAGAGAGATGATGGCAGCCTGGGGTCCCTGGCCACATTTGGATCCAGAGTCAGTAACTCCCTTGCTCGTAGGCTGTCGCTGCCCTGAGCTGTCCACATGCTGAACTGTACTGCTCCTCTCCCACAGCCTGGCTCAGCCTGGCCTCCTGATGAGCAGGGAAGGGCAGTGTCGGGGAGGGGCTCCTGTGGCATTTGAGCCCAGGGTACCAGCCCAAGAGTGAGGTCTTTTTTTTTTTTTTTTTT
>NW_024080787.1:1847418-1904658 GCF_003009895.1 Hyaena hyaena
TTAATTTTTTTTTAATGTTTTATTTATTTCTAGGAGAGAGAGAGAGAGACAGCGTGAGCAGGGGAGGGTCAGAGAGAGAGGGAGTCACAGACTGAAACAGGCTCCAGGCTCTGAGCTGGCAGTCAGCACAGAGCCCGACGCGGGGCTCGGACCCACGAACCGCGAGATCATGACCTGAGCGAAAGTCGGACGCTTAACCGACTAAGCCACCCAGGCGCCCCCCAAGAGTGAGGTCTTAACCAGGTGTCAGCCTTATGCCGATACATTCATGAGTTTTGCCTTGCAGGTGTGATGGGATCGGGGAACAGGAAAAGCTGTAAGATGTCAGTGGCTGTGAGCGCGCTGGGCTCTCACGCTGTGACAGGCAAGACGTGCGGTGCTTCCCCACACCTGGCACGCACCCTGCCATGTGCCACTTGCTTCCCAAACATGCGGCTTGACAATATACAATTGTGAAGTTGTGAGTGATAGTGGCCTAGGTCTGTGAAGACACACTTGTTAAAAAATTCTGGAAACCCATACAGAAAGAGGAATAAGAACTAAGACCCTCCCTTCGTGACAGACTTGTTCAGTTCAGACTCCTGCTTTAGCAGCTTGTTTTCTGCCCAGATGTCCCCGTGGCCCATCTGAGCAGTGGACCAACCCATCATGGCATTTCTTTCAAGGGACGTCTTGGGAAACACACTTTTTTTTCTTCTTAATTTGTGAAGACCAATAATGATGATTATCTTCTAGCATGTACCATGAGGACTGGTAAATCAGTCCATCACTGAACAAAATGTCTTAATTCTGGTGTTTGACCCACAGAAAAATTTGAAGATTTAAGCTCTTCGGATGAATCCTGCCCTGTTCCCCAGAGACAGAGGCCCTGTCGGAAGAAGGGCCTCAGCATCCATGAGGGGCCGCGAGCCTTGGCCCGGATCACGGCCATCGGCCTTGGCGGCCAGGTGCAGCGGCCTTGCTGTGGTGAGTGCTCCCACTTCCTGGTGGCTCTGTGGCAGAGCATCCTGAGAGGCCGGCCCGACAGGAAGCACCAGTTCTCAGCTTTCTGAGATGTGGGCCACTGGGTGGGGGCTGCAGCTGCGGGACCCGAGATGGCTTACAGGGATAGAAAGGCACTGATACTGGCTAGGTTCCGGGTTTTGGTTCATCCTTTGATTTTCCTTTCCGCTGGTTACAATTACAAATAGAACTTTCTCTTCAGCAGTGGAAATACAGCAAAGCTGGGATTTCATTCCACCGTGGTGGGGCAGCTAGTGCAGGAAAAATGTTCAAGTCCGGTGTCTGCCCCCATCACCAGCCAGAATTGGATGTGTCCCTGAATAGGCTCTTGCTCTCTTTTCTGCAAGTGCTGGGTTAGAGAATTCTTCGACGGTCCACTTGGTGGGTAGAACCCTGGCCCTGAGTTTATTCACGAATTGTTAGCTCCTCAAATTGAGCGCGGTGCTTTCGCGGAGTACAGGGGGTGCCGACGCTCCTGCTCTGGCCTCACCTCGTGATCAGTCTTAGTGTGAGTCGTATCTTGTAGTTAAAGCTTCCTTTATTTTTAAGTTCATTTCATTTATTTTGAGAGAGCACACATGAGCAGGGGTGGAACAGACAGGGGAAGAGAGAGAGGAGAGAGGGGGGAGAGAGAGAGAGAGAGAGAGAGAGAGAGAGAGAGAGAATATCCCATCTAGCCTCTTCACTGTTAGCTGGAGCCTAGCTCAAGGGGTCAGTCCCACAAACTGAGATCATGACCTGAGCCGAAACAAAGAGCCCCTTAACCTACTGAGCCATCCAGGTGCCCCAGTCTGGCTGGTCTAGCAGTCTGGGTGGAAGGGCCCCTCTCCTGAGTGATCACTCCTAGGCTTGGAAACTAAACTTTTCCAGTCACAGGAGACCATGTTTGAGTAAAGAGTATACAGTAGCTTGATTCCCTTCTATTCCCTTAGAGAGGAGTCTTGGTACTGGGCTGGGAGTTCTCCTTGTGGAGTGGCAGTCTGGCACCTTCTCCCATTACCCACAGTAGGGTGGCTAACTGGGCCTCTGGGGAAGCCACCCCCCAGCTCTGGGCGGGTTGCTACAGGATGAGAGCACACCTCCTCTCTCCTTGGGTGAGCGGTGCTTTTACAGGCACAGAGCTCTGGGGCATTTGGCTGGGCCGTTCTCCTTGTGGAGTAGCAGTCTGTGTCTTCTGAGGAGTCCCTGCTACCTGTCCCACCTGAGGTGTGGTGGGGCCATAGGAAGGACAGGTCTTACCTCGGGCGGGGGGTGGCAGTTAATCTGTGTTGCCATACAACCAGTGCTTTTTAAAATGGAATTTGTTCAAGACACCAGAATAATCTGGCCCGGGCCCATTTACACACAGGTCTTTTGTATCCCACAGAGGCAGACAAACATTCACCAAAGAGCAATGCTAATTGTCCCTTAGTTGTGCCATTTATTATTCATGGTTTACCTTACACTTTGTGGTTTTTAAATTTTCTATAAGTGCATATTATTCTCTTTGCCAGCAAGGGAAAAACACTTTTTAAAAAGCATTTATTTTATGAGAGAGAGCGAGCGAGCGAGCAGGTGAGGGGCAGAGAGAGAGGGAGAGAGAGAATCCCAAGCAGGCTCCACACTCAGGGCGGAGCCTGACACGGGGTTCAGTCCCACAACTGCAGGGTCACAACCTGAGCCAACATCAAGAGTCGGGGTGGGGCGCCTGGGTGGCTTGGTCAGTTAAGCGTCCAACTTCAGCTCAGGTCACAATCTCACGGTTCGTGGGTTCGAGCCCCACATCGGGCTCTGTGCTGACTGCCAGCTCAGAGCCTGGAGCCTGCTTCAGATTCTGTGTCTCCCTCTCTCTGACCCTCCCCTGCTCATGCTGTCTTTATCTCTCTCTCAAAACTAAATAATATATTAAAAAAAGAGTCGGGAGGCTTACCCAACTGAGGTACCCAGGTGCCCCGAAAACACACTTTTGAATGATAAATAGTATATGCTGATTTCTTTTTCTTTTTCTTCCTGATTGTAAATCTTGATAACTTCAGAAAGGTGTGAAGAAGGAAATAAGTCACCCATGACACCACCAGCCAGTCTCTTCTCTACAACTAAATGTATTTTCTGTGGGGAAGAGGCAGGGGTCAAATTGGAATTAAACCCTCTGGTTTGTGTCGTCTTTTCTCCCTTTTTCTTGCAGGCAGGTGCACTCAGAGGTTATGTAACTTGGTGTTACTGTTGTTAATTTTTAGCCCAGGGCCTACCACCTTCCTGCTCAGCCAGGTCTCTTTGCTGGGGTTGACTGACCCAAGGAGGAGCCCCGGGATGTCTGTGTTGGAAAGTCACAGGGAATGTGAAGGCTGATGTGTTTGAGGTGACATTTCCCGCTAGTGTTGTAGTTTCCCTTTGGTTCCGGAATCTGTGAACAGAGCTGAAGAGAGATAGGAATTTTCTTTCAGCTCGCCTGCATCCTGGGCCTTCCCCCCCCATGTTTCCTCTTGGGTGGTTGAATTTGGAAGGAGGAACTTGCATCTTTTTTTTTTTTTTAAATATTTTTATTTATTTCTACGAGAGAGAGACAGCATGAGCAGGGGAGGGTCAGAGAGAGAGGGAGTCACAGACTGAAACAGGCTCCAGGCTCTGAGCTGGCAGTCAGCACAGAGCCCGACGCGGGGCTCGAACCCACGAACCGCGAGATCATGACCTAAGCGAAAGTCGGACGCTTAACCGACTAAGCCACCCAGGCGCCCCTGGAGGAACTTGCATCTTTGTGGTCATGTGGGTTTATGGCTCCCCTTCTGTCCACAGAGCAGGTGCCTCCACGGGGTTATGTCACCTTTAACAGCAGTGATGAGAACCCGCTGGAAGTGGGGGGCCTCTGCTACAGGGACGTCACCTCCCCCATCAATGACCGGGATGTGGAGAGCAGCAGCAGTAGCAGTCGGGGTATGTGCACCCTGCCTCCCTCCCCCGCCCCCCGCCGGCCAGGGGTTCACTTGGAGTTAGGAGGCCCTGTGTGCCGCCCCTCTCCAATTCCCCTCCACCCTGGGGAAGGAAGGAATGGAACGGTGGTGGGTCCGGCCAGTAGAGAACAATGGGGCAAAGGGTACAGAAGGGCACTGGTGCTTGTGAGGACCAAGCTGGCATGGAGACAGGTGAGGTGTGGCTTCTGGCCCAGTGTCTCTCCATGCGGCATCTGGGAGAGCCGTTTCAGACCAGGTTAGCGCCTTGACTGGGGAGCCATCAGGGAAATGTCTGTTACATTATCTGTCATTTATTCAGTAGCCGTTTACGGAGTGCCGAGTATGCCAAGCACTGTTCCAGATGCTTGGATTTATCAGTGAACAAAACAGGCAAAACGCGCATCCACATGTTAGGGTCCGAGGGCTTGGGCTGGGCAGCCGCGTGAAACAGAAGACAGCAGTGAGCTGTTTAAGGAGGTGGTGAGTGCAGTGGGTGTGGGGCTCTGGGGCATCCCCCCGAGTGAGACCTGTGGTCAGGTGCTCTCGTCTTCGCTGTTTTCAGAAGAGCAGGCCTTCTGTGCCAACCTGGGGGTCGTGAGGCGCAGCAGCAGCAGCGAGGGCCTGACGAGGGCCCCGGGAGTCAGCAGTGAGGCCTCTCTGGAGAGCAACGAGGTGAAGCTTCTCCTTTCTTGATCTCCCGCCTCCCTCCCCTTTCTTGGTGGTGTGGGGGCTGCCTCCTTCAAGAGGGTAATCAATACTACATGCACATCAGATGCAAAGTCCTGGCCGCCCTCCGTGGATTTGGGCCACATGGACCATGGTGCAGGTCACCAGGGAAGCCTCTGGCTGGTGGGGGATTTTCACAGCTGGGGTTGTGGGGCAGAGAGTAGAGTGGATGCAGCTCACGTTAGCCGTGAGCCCCTCCGTGTTAACTCTGAACATAGCCTTCTCACCACAGGATTCGGATCATGCGTGTAAAAGCTCGGTTCGCAAGCAAACTAAAAGTTACATAAAGACCAAGAATCGTTACAGCAACAGTGACAGCCAGTGGTCTACCAGCACCGGGCCAGCTGGCGCAGCCTGCTCCCCGGGATCTGTTCCCCAGACAGAGAGGTCCCCTTATTCAGGACCCCAGGTGAGAGCAATCCATGAAAGTGGTAATTACACACTTTTAGTGCTTCTTGAGGCTCTTACTGTGCGCTTAGGATGGGCTGGGCCCTGTTGAGAGAAAAATGTGGAGATGATTTCCCCCCATGATCTGTGGAGCTGCTCAGGTTGAGAGGACTGCTAATGGCTACGAGTGCCAGGCGCAGGGTCTCTGTTCCATCCCTTTCCATAGGAGGGCTCTGTCTCTTCCCTTGTTTTCCATACTCGACTCAGCCTCCCTGAGCCTGGGGAGGAGAAAAACTGGACCGATCTTCCAGAGCTGCTGTCAGGAGTCAGTGAGGAGATGCATTCGAAGCGGAGATGAAGTGGCACTTAATGACAGCTGCCATCTCTGCCTCCCTCGCTGTGAGTCGCTGCGGCTTACCCAGCTTCTTAGGGGTTACAGGCACGGCCCAGCCACCCCGTGGTCTGTTCATCAAGTTCCCCTGCCCTCTGTGGGCGTAAGTGGTACAAAGAAAGAAGTCATTTCTTGCCATTTGTTTCAGTCACAGCTGTGCTGTTCACTAAAAGCAGGTGTGCTTGTTGCCTTCTCCTTGTGACCCCTCCAGGGAGCTGTGTCCAGCACCCGTGTTCCCAGGCTCACTGAGGGGCCACACCTTTCAATTACTTAAACGCTTTTCAGTGGGAGAGTGGGCGATGGGATCTTAAGGATGTTTTAGAAAATAGGTTGAGGAAATTGGCAGAGTGACAACATTTGAAAATGTACTCCTCCATTAAAGGCCACAAAAAACTGGCAGAAGTGATCAGAATCTGAATCAACCAAAGGCTTGGAGCAACTTGGAAATTTTTATTCAAGAGAAGTGGCTTTGTAGCGCTTTAACTTCGGCCCTGTTCCCATCCTTCCCCTGGCCCCAGTACCAAGGTAGCTGTGACAGCCACCACGGGGCAGAATGGAGTGGGGCTCGTTCAAGGTTTCATTTTCAAAGAATTTATTTATTTTGAGAGCATGAGTGCGTGAGCCAGGGAGGGGCAGAGAGAGAAAGATCTAAGCCTGTCCTGCACTGTCGGTGCAGAGCTGACACAGGGCTCCGAAACACAAACCTCTCAAACCGTCAGATCATGACATGAGCCGAAACCAAGAGTTGGACACTTAACTAAGTCACCAGGCGCCCCTAGACAAATACTTTAGATCAGCTTATTAAAATACGTTCAGTGAGCTAAAGGAAACCATATCTAGGTAGAGAATATCAACAAAGTGATAGAAATAAAAACAAATAGGAAGTGTATAGATGAAAAGTATAATCACTGAAATGAAAGCTTCACAAGGGCTCAAGAGCAGATTGAAGCACATGGGACCCACAAAGGTGACCTAGATCAAGTGAGATCATCGCGTCTAAGAAGAATGAACAAAAACCTAGGAGACACCACTAAGCAGCCAACACACACGTAATGATGTTCCAGAAGGGGGGCAAGAGCATAAAAAAAAATGTTTATAAAATAGCCAGACCTTCCCAGATTTGATCAGATACATGAATCTGCACGTCCAGGAAGCTGTATGAACTCTAAGTAGGTTAGTCTCAGATCTACGCCTAAATCTATCATAATCTGTCCAAAAACACAAGGAGAATCTTGAAGGGAGCAGGAGAGGAGTCTTTATACAAGGAACACCTGTCAGATTAACCACTAGTTTTCCATCAGAAACCATGGGGCCTAGAGGGCATTTGATGATAGAGTCAGAGTAATGGAAGAAACCAGCCAACCAAGAATGCTGTATCCAGGCAGAAACTATCCTTCAGAAGTGAGGGAGAAATGAAGACCGTCACAGGTAAAAAGAGACTGAAGAGTGTGTTGCCAGCAGACCTGCCCTACGGGAACAGGAACTGTGTCCAGGCTGAAAAGAAAGGGCACTGGCCGCAGGGACACGGGCAGGGGCAGGTGTCTCTGGACTACGAGCTCTGCCTAAGGGCGCAGAGAGGAGGGGCTGCAGCCAGAGATGACGCACCAGAGAACTTGGGGGATCCACAGGGCTGACCCGGCTTAGACGCATGTGGCGGCAGGATCTGCGCTGCAGCACCGCCTTTTCGGGCCCACATCCTCTGACCTGTTCCGCTCTTCGGCCCTTCAGGACCTCGCCACGCTGCTGGAGCAGATCGGGTGTCTCAAGTACCTGCAGGTGTTCGAGGAGCAAGACGTGGACCTCCGCATTTTCCTTACCCTCACCGAGAGCGACCTGAAGGAAATCGGCATCACGTGAGTGCCGAGGGGCCTTTGTGGCCACGGCCCCCTCGGTTCCACCAAGCGTGAAGGGGCCGCTTAGCTCCGAACTCCCCAGTGCGGGGAGGGGACCACCTGCCCCGTCTGGACGTCTGCTCGCTCTCTGCAGCCAGCTGTCCTCTCTCTGGTCCTCCGGCTGCATCGAGCTTAGGTGCTGAAGGCCTGGGTCCCCTGGCAGACACTGCTGTGATAAGGGCACCCGGACATTTTCTGCCGTTCGCTTTTGACAGCTTCCCGAGGGGGTAGGGAGGCCATTCACAGCCTGGCCCCGGCAGGCCTGAGCTCCCCGTTCAGTGGGAGCAGCAACCAGGCAGGGGAAGGAAACGGGCAGGCAGGGCGGGCCAGCGCCTGCTGTGGTCACTTCTTAAGATCATTTGTTTCTGTCATCTGTCCCAGGATCCGGGGGCCACTGTCTCCTTTCAAAGCTGGGATCTTTCCTAGGGGACCATCTTGGTGGAAGGATGGTCCGCAGCACCTCCACACACAGCAGGTCCGCGTTCTCTCGTTCACTCCTGCAGGCTGTTTGGGCCTAAGAGGAAGATGACCTCTGCCATCGCCCGCTGGCACAGCAGTGCCCGGCCCCCCAGCGATGCCCTGGAGCTGGCCTATGCCGACCGGCTTGAAGCTGAGATGCAGGAGCTCGCCATCCAGCTGCACAAAGTATGTGGTGAGCGGGGGAGGGACGTGGAGACCCACCTGCAGAGAAGGACACATTGTGGAGAGCCGTGGGGACGGATGGCCAGGGTCAGCAGGGAGCAGCAGCCAGGGCGGGTGGTGGGGCGGTAAGGGCAGAAAGCGCTACTGCCTGTGTGTGTGTAAAACGGGAGATGCAGAGCCAGGCCCCCAGGAAGAAGGCTCAGAAAGGCAGGGGACGTTGGACAGGAGGTCACCTGCCAGAGGAGAGGGTGAGGGCAGAGCACACGCAGCTGGCATGGACGTCACAGGGCGTGAGGGTAGGGACCCAAAGCAAGGGGCGCCCCGAGGTGGACGCCGGCCCAGGAGAGCAGGAGCTGAGAGCCAGTGGTCGTGGCGGAGAGAGGACTGGGGTTGAGGGGACCCAGCACGAGTGGCCCTGGCCTTGCATCCCCCCTGCTCATTTGCCCGCCCGCCCCCCACCCACCCTACCTCCTGCCTCTCTGGCTGCAGCGCTGTGAGGAGGTGGAGGCCATGCGAGGCCAGGTGTCCCAGGAGCAGGAGCTGCGGGCGGTGGTGGAGAGCTGCCTCCTGGAGCAGGACGGGGCGCGGAAGGACGTGCACGCCCAGCTGCAGGAGACCCGGGCCCTGGCCCGCGACGCTGCTCTCGTCTTGGACCAGCTGCGGTGAGTGGGCATCTGAGCCGCCCCCAGGCCGGACCCTGACTCCACCAGATTCTTCAACCAAGTGGTGGTTCTTAAGGCCTTCTGGGGTCACTCACCGCCACCCTCCATTTCAGTCTGGCTGTCCCTTTCCGCAGGGCAGACCCAAGCATCTGCACACGGTGTGCAGTTCTTCCCTCAGAGCTTATCCCCGAAGGTGCCTAGTGTGCGCGCCTGCCGTGAAGGCAGAGCCCCACTGACACTCAGGGAGCTGGGGTCCCTGTTGCCCTGCTGCGGCCGGGGAAGACCCTCTCCCAGGCCTCTCCCTCATTCGCACTTGGCCTTGTGTCTGGCAGAGCCTGTCAAGCCGAGTTGTCTGCCAGAGTGAAGCAGGAGTCGTCCACCCGAGGGCCCCCTCTGGGCCCACCCCTCCCCACGGCTGGTAAGAACCGTGTCCTCCCAGAGTTACCACACTATGGTAGCCGAAGTCCCTTGTGACTTCTGCAGCTGGGGCTACCCCACGGCCAAGCCTCCCTGTCAGCTGGGGACCCTCACAGTTTCACTCCTGAGGCTGGACCCAGACTGCCCCCTCCCCCCCGTCAGTGCTTTGGAAAAACAGGCGACCACATTTTGATATAATAGTGTCACACAGGTACTGACAGTGGGTGGGTCCCCCGGTCGGAACAGCTCAGGACAAAGTGGCAGGGCCTGTGGGGACCACACAAGCCCCAGGCCCACCTAGCCCTCTGCCCCACAGACTCCAAAGGCTGGCAGGCTTCCCTGCAGGCTCTGAGCCTCCCTGAGCTGTCAGGAGCATTGGAGGATCGAGTCCAGGAAATGGGTGAGTCTCTCAGCCAGTGGCCTCACCCCCACCCAGGGGCCAAAAGTGGGTAAACGGGAACCCTTGCCTGGTCAGCTCAGACCCCCGAGTCAGCCGTACCATAGCCCGCTGTCGTCAAGGTCACGTTTCTAGGCACCTCCCCGCCTCTCTCCCACACTCACAAAGCAGCAACTAACTGCTCCCGTCCTCAGGGCGAGTGCTATGCTCAGTGACCCAGAGCTTGGAGAAGCTGCAAGCGCTGAACGGGAAGGAGAACTGGCGGGAGCCTTAGCTGGGAGGGACGGTGAGTGTCCGCCAGCCCAGGACCCAGGCCGGAGAGCAGGGGGCACCGGGCAGCAGCAAGCGCCCACTTCAGTCTTCCCTTTCCCTTCTCAGAATCTGACGTTGGGTGACTGATCCACCCTGAAGCTGTGTGCCTGGAAGACAGGAGGGCAGTGAGCAAGCGGCTGCAGCAGGCCGGCCCGAGCGGGGGCCGCAGCGTCAGGCCCCCGGAGCAGCTGGCGGAGGCAGGACAGGGCCGTGAGGCCCACGCAGAGGCGGCCCGAGGGCCTCTTGCCCAGAACCAGGGGGGAAGGCCCGGAGCAGGCAGGGCCACGGGGAGAGAGTGGGTCCCCATACACCGCAGGTGCCACGCTGAAAGGACTGGGCGCCTGGGCAGCGGAGGTCATTTGCTGGAAAATAAAATTTAAGATCTGGTGAAGGGCTCAGTTCTGGTCCCACGACATGCAGTCCTGGCTGACAAACCGTGCTGTGACCCTGCCCCATTCAGTAACCCACTGGGACCCAGCCCCCTCTGCCGGGACGGAGACCGCCACACTCAGAGCAGGGCCGACTGGGTGCCTTCTGTTCTGTCCATCCCCTGGGGCTAGAGCCACCTGTGCTCAGAGCCCCCTCGGTTCTACCCAAGCAATCTGAAGAGTGTTGCGCGCGGCCCTGGTGCCCCAGGAAATAAGAGAGGAACAAGGTACAGGTATTTTATTTACAGAATGAAGGGCCTTTGCCCACATGTGCTGGCCACTTCACTGAGGCTCTAAGGTGGAAAAGATGCTCAGGCTGGGCCAGAGCACGGCTCTCCTTACCAGGCCACATAGGCGCTGTGGAAACTTGGTTAGCTTCACTGAGGAGTTTCCAGACATAGGGCCACGGGCGACTGCTAGTGGTGACCTGCCCATCTGTGGTGGCTCTCCGGTTGTCATTCTGCACACGCGGCCAGTGCCTCCATACCACATCCCGGAGCTGCCTATGGACTGTGCTGGGAATGGAGAAAGGGAGGCTTGCAAAGCAAAGGGCAGCGAGCTTGGCCCAGGTGTGGCTAGAAGCCCCTGACCAGGCCCAGGGAGGTCCGAGGGGGCAGTGCCACAGCAACCACAGAGAAGTGGACAGAGGCCTGTATCATCAGCTCTGTGCTGATTGGAGCCCAGCACTTGGGCCTGGCTCCCAGCCTTAGGTCCCTGGACAGTGGGAAAAGGGGGCCCCTCATGCACCCAGCCCTGGGCCTGTGACCAAACCCAGAGAACAAACAGAGCAGCCAAGAATGGACTTTGCTGTCCTCCTTTCAACAACTCCACCTACAGCTGGGCTTCATGGCCCCAACTAAACTTGGGGACCAGAGCCCAATGGGTTTAAAGGGGCCTTGAAGCCTCACCCCTGTTGACACACCACAGAAGACAAAGCTAATCACCACCACCGGAGTTCACAGTACTGAGCCAGCTCTTCCCTCGGCCCTGGGAGGCTGCTGACAGGTCTCCGAGGCACCCTCCCCAAGCAGAAACGAACTTCTCAGTGGGGTGTGTGCACCCACCCGGGTACCTGGGTGATCCCGCCACCAACCTGTGTGTCTCCCGTGGGGGAGGGTTTGAGCCTTAGAGTAGGAGAGAATGTCCTGAGCCTGGAGAGCCAGGTCCAGTGCAAGCAGGCCGCCTCCTGACCCGCGGGGGCTGGGCTCCCACTAGCTCAGCCACCACCCAGGAGCTGTTTGGGGCGGTGGAGAGGACGAGATGCCCGCTTGTCCCATCTCGCCATAACCCCAGGAGTTCAGGGCACGGACAGAACCAAGGGAGGGCAGTAGACACACAGCATAGACTCAACCTCAGGAGGAAGATGGGAGGAGCTTCTCCAGGGCTTTCTTCTGCTTCTCGGTGGCAGCAGCCAGAGCCTCAGCCAGCTTCTCCTCGGGCATCATGTTGAGCACCTTGAGGGCGAAGAGCAGCTGGTACTTGGCAGTGCTGGTAAAGGCGTTGCTCAGGAAGTTGGGAAAGCCACCAACTCGGTCTTTTTGGGTATAAAGCGGGACCCGCACAAGCCCCAGCACCTGCATGGAGAGGAGACCGGAGTGGGACTGGGCCCCCAAACCGACGCTGCAGCCCTAGCAGGAGGGGCCCTGGAGCTGCCCGGGCAAGGGCAGCCAGGTTGCAAAGGACACAATGGGAGACCCAGGCAGGGTCTGGTGAGGCGCAAGCCAGCAGCACCCTTGGAGCAGTACAGCCTCTACTCCCCCAAGCAAGTTTCAAAGCTGACCCCATGCATCTTCCACCCTCTGCATCTTCTAATTCCAGCCCCTATCCGCTGGCAGGAAGACCCCCCCCCCCCGAGTTCACACCCCATGCTCCCCCTTCCTTCCACTCGTGAATCCCAAAGATCCCAAGTGTGACTCTCCCAGTTCCTCCAGAGTATAAATAAAACCCACAAACCAGTTAAGAACCTTCATCACCCCAACCATGAGATCCCGGCCCTTGAACCCAGCCCTATTTTCCCACCTCCCCAGAAGGCACCACCCTATCCCATCCCCCCACCAATCCCACTCCCCACTCCCAGGATTGGCAATGGCAGGCAGCAAGGCAGATGGAACACAGCCCCGAGGGAACCCTAGCCCCGGGCCCCCCTCTCTCCCCCCACCCCGCCCCCAGGTCCCCCTCCCCACCCTGATGCTGGAGACAGCGACACCCCACCCAGCCCGGCCAGGGGACCCTCAGGAGGACGTGTTACCCATCGGTGCCTTTCACGGGGCCAGAGCCAAACCCCGGGGCGGGGGTCGGGGCCCGGGCGGCGGCCCCACCTCCAGGCCGTGGTCGCGCGAATGCACCGCGCTGATCTCCACGGCGTGCAGCTGCTCCAGCGTCAGCTGCCGTGCGTACAGGTGCGCCACGACGCGGTGCGGGCCCTCGGTCAGGTGCGAGCTCAGGTAGTCGGCCTCCGTGAGGCGCAGGCAGCCCAGGCCCAGGCCCAGCACCCGGTTCAGACCGTCCTCCAGAGACCAAAAGCGCCGGTCCACGAAGCCCCCGGGGAAACCCAGCAGCCCGTCGAAGCGCATCTGCATCTGCAAGGAAGCGCCGGGTCACGGGCGCGGGGTGCGAGCGGCGCCCTTATCCCCCCCCGCCCACCCGGGTCCTCACCAGCACCGAGAAGCGCATGGGGATGCGGCCGAAAAGCTGCCCGGGGTTGGCAGCGTACAGCATGGCGTGGCACGAGTGGCTCCAGCCCGGCCCCAGGCGCATAGCCTCCACCCGGCTTATCTGCTTCAGCTCCGGGACTGCCGCCGACATCTTGGCACTACCCCGCGCGGCTAGGGCGCCTCTCCTTAAGTGCATGCGCCGGCCCGCCCCCCGCTGGGCCCGACCAATCCGCAGGCAGCCGCGTCCCTAGGCACCGCCCCTCCACCAATTGCTGACGCCCGTTGGGGCCGAGCCCACCCCGGCGCCCCGACGCGTCGTTGAGGCGCGGAAGAGGCGTGTGCAAAGGTCGGAACTGCACGCGTTCCCGCCCGCCGCTTGGAGAACCACAAAGCCCAGGAGGCTCCGCGCTAGCCGAGCTCAGTCGAGACGAGCGCTGTCGCGGGGGGCCTCGGGCGGGCGCTGCCTGCGGAGCTGGGGCCCCGACCGACCCCCGGGCTTTCCCCCAGAGCCTCCCAGGGGGCGCCGCACCAGCCCCCGCCACACTCCCTGCGGGCGCCTTTCCCCCGGAGGGCTTATGGGAGCCTGGTGACCAGGGGGCAAGACCCGTCCCTGCACGCGCGCCAGACAAGCACTCGGGTCCAAGGTCACTGCTGGTCGGCTCCAGAAGAGCAAGGAAGGCAGGGCCTGGCAGAGCTCCAGCTGCCCCCCTGGTCTGTGTCCACGCACAGCCCTGGGGCTCCTAGACTCAGCCTGTGGGAAGAGGAAGTACCTTAAATCCCGGCCCAGCCTCCCGCGTTTCCTCCAAGTCAGACACCATATGCCATGTACTGTTGGAGGAAATGGGGTCTCCCCAATTTACCAAGGAGTAACCTGGGGCATCGAGGAACAGGACCTGCCTTAAGGGTACCCAGCAGTTGGTGCCAGAGCCAGGATCTCACCCAAGAGTCCCACCCTGTCTCCTGACCAGTGTCCACAACAGAAAACCTCCCACCTTCCACAGAAGAGGCGCTGAGGTACATCCCCTGTGTCTGCTGGGGCTCAGGAGCATGGGGACGGTGTCCGGGGGGCAGCAGTGGGGCCACTTGTCCACTGGTTGGCCCAAACTCCATTTTCCTCCCACGGTGGGCGAAGATTTGCTGAGGAAGGAAGCATCATGTGCACTCCCCATGCAGCGAGGGAGGGCAAGCTCTGTGGCAGAGAAGGCTGCCCCTGAGCAGAAGACAGCAGGGGCAGAGGACGGGCAAGTGTTGGTAAGGACCCACTGGAGGCTCATTCACAGAGTCGTGTTCGTATCCTGTCACACGCAGGGGAGTAAGGATCCAAAGAGAAGGCTCCCTCTCTCCCCATCCATGGCCTCTCCCAGGATTTCAATGGGCAGCCACAGCTCAGGGAAAAGCCAGATCCCAAGGCAAGTGACCGTGTCCGAAGAGCAGATGTTGTTGAGGGGAAGGACCCGCCAGGCAGGACACGTCTCCAGGCCACAGGGCACAACCCAGACCCTGGGAGGGGTCAGAGGGCACAGAGGAAAGGCGCCCCATGCCCCAACCCCTCCCCGAAACAAGATGTGAACAAAGTTCCCGGTCTGCTGATGAGAAGTGTAGAGGGAGATCCAGTGCAGCCCATGCAAGACATCTGACCCTGAGCACCTTTCGACTCACCCTGGGGCCGTGCCCCAAACACGACTGAGCAGCTGCAGAGCGGAGGGTGGCAGTCCTTCCCTGGGGCTTGGACTAGACGGCAGAGAACACTGGTTCCACCAGAAAGCCCCTGAGTCAAAGAGGGGACCTGAGGAGACCGCTTGGAACCACGTTTGCAAAGGAGCCGCTGGCGAGGCATTCCGGCACCACAGCCTCTCCCTCCTGGGAGGCCGCGTGCCGGGCAGGGAAGCTGGCAGCCACAGCTGGCCCTCTAATCCATCCTACGCAACAGGTGGAGAGAGCTGTTCCCTGTGTAAAAGCCTCTGACTGCTCTCAGAATAAAACCCCTGCCCGTCCCTATGAGGTCCGGTAGCATCTGCACCCCCACTTGCCCCGATTCTGACACGCCAGCAACTGGTGACACTTGGGGCGTCTTTCTGCTCACTGGTCACACCAGGCTCACTCTGGCCTCAGGGCCTTTGTGCGTGCTGTGCTGGCTGCCTGGGCTCTCTTCCAGGACCACCTCTTTCACATCCTTCAGGGCTCAGCCGAAATTCCTCCTCAGAGATGCTCTCCTCAACCACAGATTCAACCAAATACCCCATGTGACTCCATCTCACCAGCCGACGCTCTTCCTAACAGTAACCAAACCTGTGCAGTGCCTCACAGCCTAGAACACAAACTGCCAGGAGCCTGAACCTTGCATGTGTCCGCCCTCTCCAGCCCAGCCCACAGGGAGGTGCTCGCTGAGTATCTGGGATGCGTCAGCGATGGTGACGGGGACTGCAGCGGTGACCTGCACACCTGAAGTGCTGCTCCTCCTCCACGGCTCATAAAATGAGACATGTCCCCAGAGCGCCCTTCACTGCAACCCAGAATCAGCACGATGACCGCAGCAGTCATCAGCAGGAGCCCCCAGGCCTCACACACCATCTCACGCGCCCTCACAGCCTTCTGAAGTCCTGTGTCACGGACACCTCACACGAGGAAACGGAGGCTGTGGCCACACACCAGTGCTCGCGCTGCTGTGGGGGTGTGAGCTGCCATGAGCCACCCGGCTGTCCTGCCTCCGGGCTGAGAAACAGCTGAGGTCCCTGGGTGCTATGCAGAGGAAGGAATGCACAAGATATTGCTGCATGATTTTATTACTATAAATATACAGTAAAAACGAACAAAAACTAGCCAATCAGAGTACATCAAATGATAGCACATGTAAGTCCAAGACGGGCCAGTCGGCATCCCGGCCTTCAGACAAGAGTACTGGCACCAATACCAATGGCGAGGCCGGGGTGGAGGGTCAGGCGCGGGGCAGGGAGGAGGCAGCCTGTGTGCACGTGTGCAGGCACTCACGTGTGCACACGGGCGTATGTGCAGGCATGAACACGGGGGCAGGGAGTCTGGGGACTGGGGCAGGCTGGCCTGGGCCTGGCGGGGAGCTGTGTGAAAGGCAGCGCTCTGCTCACGGGCTCAACTGCAGAGAGAGCCAACCACATCCTGTCCGTTTCCCCCCCGAGTGCCCTGCGGTAGGCGGGCCGGGGGGGCCCGGGGCTCTGGGGACTGCTGCTGGCTGCCCCAGAACCATCCTTCCCAGGGCAGATCCCCAGGAAGTGGGCCCCTCTGCAGCCTGCACCCTGAGCCACGAATGTGTTTGGGTCTCAGGGAGCCGACAGACCCAACCACCCGGCTCAAGGTCACCCCGGGGCAGGTCTCACCCTGGCGTGCCACGGCTGGACGCCCCCTTTGCCTCTGTTGCCCAGAAAGTTTTGCTCAAAAAAACAAACAAAAACAAGGTCACCTCAGATGGAATGTTCCTCCCCCAGGGCAGGTCCACCTCAGGGACCCCAGACAGGACAAATTCTAGAGAAACCAAGTGACATTACGATGGTGAAGAGGGAGCAGGGAAGCTGCTAAGAGCCCTCCCTAGGGCAAGCGGACAGAAGCTCACTAGCCCAGCAGAAGCCCTTCGCCTGGAGGGACCTGCCGTGTGATCAAAGCCGCTTCGGAGAAGGTGCAGGGCCGGGAGAGGGGCCACCGGTCGCCAAGTGCTGCACATAGCCTGTGCTTCGGTGCCTCTGCCCCGGGATCAGACCCACACCCGGCCTCGCATGGCCACCCCCGATGCCCAGGGGCTGAGCGGGGCTGCGGGGAAAGGAGGTGGTGGGAGGCAGCCGTTGCCTCCAGGGCCGGAGCAGGAAGGGGGAGAAGCAGCGATGAGTGCGGAGCAGCAGCAACAGCCAGGCTGCCGAGGACACAGGTGCACGAGGGACAGGGGACAGGCACTGTTTCCTTCACTGCCAGAACTCGGACCCCGCCTCCCCTCCTCCTTCGGCAACAAGGCCCCCACAATCTCTCTTGTGAAGACAGCACCTCACCCGCCAGCACAATTTTCTTCTGTGAGTCTGTGTTGAGTGTTCAGGCTTTAAGTCCCCAGTGGCTGGGGTGCTGGGAGAAGCCGATCCAGGGCGCATGTGGGTGGTCATGCCCTGGTCCTGGCCACTCAGCCAATGGGGCATTTGGGGGAAAGCCCAGAGCTCAGAGCCCAGGACAGAAAGCTGCTGTCCTTCATCTGTACCATTTACAAATACATCAACTGTAGAAAAAGGAATTTGTCAGAGGAGACAGTCCACTGTGCTCTTCAATTGAGGGTCATACGGCCCCTCGGAGCCAGTGGCCACGCGGAGCGTGCAAGACAGGAGAGGCCAGGGGTCACGCTGGAATCCGGTGGCCTCTCGGCAAAGTCTGGGGAGCTGAGGGCTCCATGCTGCCAGCCGGGCCAGGCTCTCAGAGTGGGGTCAGCTCGGTGGCCCCAGGGTCAGGACTGGGGCCACCCAGCACAGGCCGGGGTGGCCCAGTGGTACGGAGGCCGCGGGGCGTCTCCACGGAGGTGGACCAGCCTGCAGGCAGGAGCAGAGGGAGAAGGGGTCATGCTTGGGCAAGTCACCACCTCATTCATCAGGCTGTTTCTACCAACCAGGAGTCCCCACCAGGACTGGGCCACCCAGCACCCCCTACTGTGTGTCCGCAGCAGGATCACACAGAGACCTGGAATCCGGCCCTGACAGAGAAAAGAGGGTCTGTCCCTCTTGGAGCAGATCCAAGGCAGCGGCATCAGCCAACACCCCAGAACAGAATGCGACAGGTGCCACAGGTTCCTGGACCCCCGACCCGTGCGCGGCCCATGCTTCCCGGGGTCTGACCAGCCGGCGTCCTTCAGGGCTTACTGCTGAATGAGGCCGGAACTCAGTCCGCCCGGGCAGAGGGGAGTGGACTTGGACTGGGTGCGCATCCCATGCTCGCGGCAGCCCCAGGAGCTCCACGCTGCCTTCTTCAGAGGCCTCTCTGGCCATTTCCACACTGTTGCCTCCTGATGCCATGAGGCACTCTGTCCCTGGACCAAGTCTGCCCCCTGGGGCACTGGTGCTGAAGCTGGGACCCAGGCCTGCAGCGGCGAGTGACCGGCACAATGCTCAGGGCTGCAGAGCGATGTCGACCACCCGCCCGCCAGCTCAGGATGGGCTCCACAGGACAGCCTTCCAACGGCAAACCAAGGAGTGCTTCTGCCACCTGTCACCCGTGACGCAGCCTGAGGCGGGGGAGCCACGAGGCGCTGTGGCTTTGTGTCTGCTGTGCAGCCCACAGGCAAAATCCAGTTCTCTGCAGCGCGGCCTGACCTGTACTTTCTACTTTTGGAAGGTTTATCTCCATCATAGCACCCAGCACTGACGCGGAGACCAGGGCCAACTTTATAAAAGTGTTGGCCCTATTTCAACACCAGGCAAGATTTGTCAGAAGGAAACATTCAAGGAGAACAAGGAAGGTTTGCGTGGAAACCTAAGAGCAGCTGTCAAAACAAGCGGACAAACACCGGAGCTCAGGACAGCCGACAGGGTCAGCCGCACACCAGCCGGGGCTGCCAGGCTCCACCCCACAGTCTGGGAACGCGTGGGCCACCGGAGGCATCAGGTTCCCAGAGCCGCTAATGTCACACAAAGGAGGGGAAGCAGGTCCTCAACACACTTGCCTACATGCTTGTGGTGCTTCTGGAACAGCCTTCCATGAAACCACCATTTGGCAAAGTCACCCAGGTAGAGGGCAACTCCCTGTCAGGGTGGGGAGCAACATAGGGGTCAACTTCACGTGGCCTCCTCACAGACGATTTCAGCATGTGCTGGCATTCCAGAAGGTTCCATAGGTAGGTTGGGGGACAAGCTAGTCAGCAGTAACAGTGGGGTCTTAGCAAGGGCTAAGTTGCCATTTCTGGGGCCCTGAAGGCCGGAAAAGCCTGACTAGGCTATCTAGTCCAGATAGAAAAAACACTGGCCCCAAAAGTTGGCCAACATCAGACCCCCCCCAGGCCCACCTCTTAGGGACAAAGGTGTAGCATGTTTTTGGAGTTCTGGATTCAGAAACCAGGACCCCAGGGAAGATAGGGATATGGAAGAAGCCCAGAGAAAGGGAAGGAACCCCCCAGGGAGGGAGGAGAGCCAGATGGCGAGGTCCTCTCTCTCCAGCACTGTCAAGGATGCCCCTCAGAGCCACCCCACAACGCATATGAAGGCGATCACGTACCAGCTTACTCCTCTATACCAACAGAGCAGGAGTCAGGCCCCAGGGCTGTGCAGAGGAGGAGAGAGACGGAAGCTCAGTTAGCAAAGCGCTCAGACAGACCAGCACATTCCACAGCAAATGCACTGTTTTAGGACAAGATTCCCCGGGAGAACACGGGTGGAAATGCCCACACAGACTGATGTGCTGAAACAAAGGAGAACAGAGCACTGGGCCACCGTCCAACGCAGAAACACTCAGCCTGGGCAGGCCTGGGCGGGGCTAACCTTGAGGATGGGTGGAGTCAGGAAGGGCCCCGCCCTGCAGCTAGGTGTTCACCAGTTCAGTGCATGGATTTCCCCCACCTCCTAATTCCCCAATCAACAGGGGACACTAAGGTTCACTAACCTATGCCCATACCTCCACACATCTCCACAGGAGACCTGTGCAAGTGTTGTGTGCATGTCCCATTCTCTCTCTCTCTCTCTCTCTCTCACACACACACACACACACACACAGACACACACACACACGTGAAAGACGGTCAGGATCTCTGCTTGACTGAAGGCCAGTAGCAGAACAGAAGGTGCAGCTCGGGAGTAAAGGAAGGCAGGTACACGTGCTTATGAAGGTGGGCACATCAGTGAGGACCCGCCTGAGCGCCAGGTACCATCAGCAGTGCTGCTGCCTCCCTCACCCCCATGGGGCAAAGGACCCAGAGCCTCGGGGTTTCCCCACCCTGCTGGCTACTCCTGCCCCTGGGCTGGTCTGGCCTTCGGATGACTTCAGCCTCTCCACCAGCACCACCACAGCCAAGTGCCTCCTGTCCCATCTGTGGAACTAAGGGCCAAATCACTTGTCCAGGGCAGAGGGGACTCTGGCATGGGGCACGGGGGTGGCACCGCCAGGTGGGGTCCTGCCCCTTCACCCGCAGGATCACAGCCACACTTGTGCTTCTAGAAGTCACTCTCCAGACTCTCCCCATCCCCCAAGCTTTTAATTACAACAAAATCCTTAAAGTTCGTTGAAAAAACTTACTAGAAGTATGTGTTACTCTAGGGAATGCTGGTCCTAGACACGGCTTTCACCCACGGGCTTCTCTTCGTGGAGGCCCCGGGGTGCCGATGAAACATGCTCCCCTGCTTTCCTGCACCTGCTGACTGTGACCCCTCTGGGCTAACGGGGACGCCTGTCTGCAGAGGCTACTCCTGTCCCTGTGCTGGGGCGGGACAAACCAAGCACTTCATAGGTAGGCCCGATGCACAGGTCAGGTCACTGGGAAGTGAGCAGTGGTGGGTCCTGGGGCAGGCGGCTGGGGGGTGGGTGGCTTCCCAGCCACGTGTCAGGAGCCAGACTCTCCGAAAGCATCGCAGCTCTTTATGTTGATCTCAGATGCTCAGATGGTATCTTAGCAGGCAGCAGGCATAAGTCTCGGAGAGCCCCTGACTCCTGTCCCCCATCTTTGGAGCCCAGAACTTAAAGGTGAGGATCTTGACCCAGGGGAGCTGGGGGCAGGGGACCCCAGGCGGTTTTTGGAAAAGGGAGGCAGAGAAGAAAAGATTCCTCCCTGACTGCGCTTGGGCCCTGCAGGTGCCCAGCACCCCAGCCGGTCCTTCCAGCCTTGGCCTGGGCCCTGGGGGTGCTGGTGGTAGAGGGCTGATGGCCAGCACCAGGCCCAGGGCATGCAGGTAGCTTTCTGCTTGTAGTTCCCTGCGACAGAGGCCCTGCTGGTGAGCTCCAAACAGGGACTGCCAGGCCCACAGGTGACGAATCGGGGATTCCAGTGGGACTGGCTGTGCTCACCAGGCCCCAAGCAGGAGACGGAGAGAAGGCCCATGACCTTCCTGAAACAACGGGGCTTTCCTGCCTTCCTGATGCTGAGCTGGCTCTAGAGCGTGAAGGGGCTTCACACACAGGCTCTGCTCCAAAGAGCAAGGGGCTGCAGGAGGGGTGACTGGAGCCAGGGCCTGGCTGTGGGCAAAGCCAGGAGACAGACCTGGGCTCCTGACAGGCCAGCCGCCCCCCAAGCAGTCAGAGCAGTCCCCAGCTCCCCATGGCCAGGGACAGCCCTGCCTGTGCCCCCCACTCCCACCCACTGGCTCAGGTCAACTGCGGAGCACATTACCTGGCAGGTAGATGTCGGCCGGCAGGCGGGGCTGGCCGCAGCTGCAGGGCTCAGGGCTGCCATCCTGCAGGACATTCTCGATGGATGGCACTCGGCTCCCTGCAGGGGAGGGGGCAGGTCAGAGGTCTACAGGCAAAAGTGGCCACTGTCTCTCTGGTCAAGATCCCTGGGAGCCCCTTTCCTCCCTGCCTGAGGGTTCTACAGCCACGGTAAGGCCAGTCCTGGCCCCAGACTCCGCTCTGACTCCTTTCTCTGCCCTCTAAGCCTGAGACCCAAAGGTTTGCTTTTCTTTTCTTTTTTTTTTACAGCTTATTTATTTTTGAGACAGAGAGAGACCGAGCACGACTGGGGGAGGGGCAGAGAGAGAGGGAGACAGAATCTGAAACAAGCTCCAGGCTCTGAGCTGTCAGCACAGAGCCCAGCGCGGGGCTCAAATGCACAAACTGCGAGATCATGACCTGAGCCGAAGTCAGACACTAATTGAGTGAGCCACCCAGGCGCCCCCAAGGTTTGCTTTTCTTTAATGCCCTTCTCTCTCAACTCTGCCTTGGGGCTTTTGTTTTGACATTATAAAATCATCATGTACCTGTTTAAAAAAACAAACAAGAAGAAAGAGTGACAGATTTACCGTCTCCTGCTTAGCCTTACTCTTCCCACTGGCCTCCACACCCTGCACTGGGGAACAAGTGGGCCCTGCATGTGGCCACCCTCCCTCTCAACAGCACCTCCAGGTGCTGCCCAGGGAATCCTCGAGGGGGAGGGCCCCTCTGCAGATGAGGGGCCCGGGCCCTGTGATGGGCACAGCAGAGAGCCACCCAGTCGGCCATACACTCTGCACAGGCAAAAAGGAGCAGAGGTGAGAGAGGGTTGTGCCCACCCGTGAGTCCAGGCTGGGAGACAGGAAGTGACAACACCTGTCCCAGGCACCAACCCTCACACCCAAAACCAAAGCCCCAGGCCCAGCAACCTATAGCAGGCCCCACACGCAGGGGACAGGGAGCCACACTGGAGAGGGACGTGGGTCACCCAGTACACCCGTGGGAACCTCCTGGCAAGGAGGGGGTCACAGCAAACGAGCAGCTGAAGGTTATTTGGGGGTCTTTACCATGTGACAGACCTGGGAGTCAGCCAGCCTGACAGGGCCACTTCCAGGCTCTGTCACCTCTACATTAAGTGGCCTGGGGCCTCCAACCACCCCAACCTGGAGCCTCTGTTTCCTGATCTGTCCAACACTAGGGAGGAATGGCCCAGACAGGGGAGTGGCAGCATTCCCAGCTGGCAGAGAAGGCTTGGGAGGCACTTCGTCACATCCTGCAGCCACCGTGGGGTCAGCTGCAGGTCCTGCCCCCACGAGGTCAGCTGGGGGTCATGCCCCCAGGAGGAGCCCAGGGCCCATCGGTGGTGGCTAGGACTCAGGCCCCAGCAGGCTGCTGTATGCTACTCTCCACGGGACACAGGGGCACAGGGAGGAGCGGCCTGGCTGGGCCGTGCACTGCACCGGGGGCCCTGGGCCTCTCCAGGTGGCAGCTAGGCCACCCACACAGGACGTGCAGGCAGAGCTGACCGTGTGCAGTGACCCAGGTGGGAAAGACGACAGCTGCCACTGGGAAATGCTGGCTGGACCCGGAGGGAAAAAGATGAGCGGCCAAAGGCTGTCCTCTGGGAGAGCTGGCAGCAAGAAGCCTGTGCCTCCCAGCAGGGGACCCCGCACACGCTCCGTGCCCATCTCGGCCCCCTGGCAGCGAGGTCCCGAACACGCTCCTCAAGAAGCAGAGGGCTTACCTTGCTTTAGCGCCAATGCCTCGTCCACGTCCTCTGTCATGAAGCTCTAGAAAACGAGAACAAAGTGTGTCCACAGCTCTGCTGCCACCAGCAGGGGACAGGACTCCGGGGGACAGGGCTCCGGGCTGATGCCCCAGCCCCCCAAACAGGACCCACCCCACAGATGGGGAAACCAGCTGAGGTTGCTACGTGAGCAGTGCTGGAGGGGGACCTGGGCACGCTTTGCCGCAGGTCTGGGAGGCCCATCGACAGGCAGTGGGGACAGGGTGACAGCTAGGTCCTGGTGGGCGGGGAGGGGGCCTCACCTCAGGGGAGCTGCTTAGCGCCAGCCCCGCCCCACTCAGCGGGGGAGGGGCGTCCGAGTCCTGGGAGAGCTTCTCCTCATCCTCCTCGTGGATGGGGGACGATGGAGACCGCAGGGTGCTGGGGACAGAGAAGACGGGGGTAAAGGACAAGTGGCTGATAAACACCAACCCGCTAAAGCCAATGTCACCTGTGGGTGAGACCGGGGGCTACGGTGCAGGCCCAGCGGCTCCTGGAGGGAGGCCGTCAGGTGAGCTGGTGCAGGCCCGCTCAGGCTCTGGATTTCCAGGAGGAGAGGGCATCGTACTGAACCAGGGGTGCGGGGGAGCGGGGAGCAGCAGGAGAGAGCCCCACGCGTCTCCATCTCTGGAGTGGTCCTGCCACACGTGTAAGTCGTGGGGGCGTGGCTGGTTTTACAGAACTTCTGCCTAAACTCTTCTTAAAAAGGAACAGCACCCGTGTGAGGCGACGCTCATCACAGACGGCTGGCTGCCTGCGTCTCACATGCGTCCAGGTGACTGTGACCAGACCCTCTGCTGGGTGGGCCTACCAAGGGCCATGTCATGCACCCAGCTTCATGGGGCCCGGCTCTGGCTGCCACTGCTGCTCACACAGCAGGACGTGTCCACGCGACAAGCCCCAGCAAGCTCCCTCCTAGGCCTGTGGTGGCTGCTCCCATGTGGCCTGTGACAGGGAGGGATCCATCCCCACCAGCGCATCTCTTCTGCTGCTTGGCTGTCTCCTGTCGTAACCGGCCTTAGCCACAAACCTCACCTGCTGCTGGCTCTTGGTTCTGGGGGTCACCCTGGCGAGTCCCCCAACAGAGCGCTGTAAAACTAAGTGCTTGGCACCTCTTCCCGGACACCGCAGACCCCTGCCTCTGCCACAGAGCACCTGGCTGGGCTCCCCCACAACCACCCCCGGGGGATCCTAGTGCCAGCCTCACCTGTCGGGGGATTTGCTGCTCGGCTTGCCCTTCTGGTGACTGCTTTCCAGGATTCGATCGATCCCAGCAAGTGGACAACCAGCCTGGGATAGGCCATCCGAGACGCCCGAGTAGGTGATCTCTTCATAAAGGGGGGCTGAAGGGACGGCCGGGGAGATGGCCCGAAGGCCGTTGAGCGCCTCAAGCAGGGAGATGGGCTCATAGCCGGGCGGGATGCTGTCAGAGCTCTGTGGGGACAAGAGCGGGTGAGGGACGGGCTGGCCAAGCTCCCTGCCCCGGGCCACAAAGCCCCAGACACTGGCCTTGTGCCTCAGGGACACTCTACTCCCCAAAACCTGCCTTCTGACCATCTCCTGTCTACTCCACCTTCCAGAGACCTAAATCCCCCTCCCTCAGAGGAACACCAAGGACACCAGAGCAGCCTAAGACACCCTGCAAGGGCCCCCTTAGCCATCAGCTGCAGCCGTGGACACCCAAACTCTTGGTGCCCCTGATGAAGGAAGAGGGCGCTTAGCAGAGCCTCCCCACCCCTGGTCTCGGCCAGCCCCTACCTGGCTTTCTGTTCCTGCCTGGCACAGGTGGAGAGTGAGGGGTCAGAGAGAGAAAGGAGAGCTCGGGAGCGGGTGTAGAGCAAAGCCATGCCAAAGGCGGGAGAGCCCAGTGGAGCCGCGTGGGTTCTAGACCAGGGAGGGCCTGGCCCCGCAGGGGGCGCTGCCCAGCACAGGCATCTGGCCCGAGTCAGATCCTCTGCGGGCCTGGAACAATCGTCCACAGGGGCGATGCATGTTCTGGGTGGTCCTAATGGGCACCCCTGGTTCAGAACCAGTCTCCTCCAGTGCTGGGAGAGCAAACCAACAGACTGAGTCTTGCTTTAGGGTTAAAGGAGGGGAGACGCCCAGGTGCTGGGAGATGTTAGGCCCCCAGGCCACGCCAGACAAGGTGAAGGGCAAATGCCCAGCTGTGCTCCCAATGTGAAGCCCCTGCCCACCTGATTGCTCCCCGGAAGGAAGGGAGAGCCGCCTTTCAGGGCAGAGATGGATCAACCCTGGAGACCAAGGGAAGGCAGAAAGGCTGGGGTTGGGGGCTCCCTGCCCTCAGCACGCACCTCCTGAGTCCCTTGGTTACCTGGGCCTAAGGTGCCCTGCATTTGCTCCCAGCCTGAACCTCCTCACCCTCCAAGTGGGGAGAACCTCTGCCTCCATCCCTGGCATGAGCCTCCAGGGATTTCCACCTCTCTAAGTTCTGCCAAGGGGCCCCAGGGGTCAGTGGAGGCTCCAGGCAGAGGCCACCTGCCTGCTCCCTGAGATGCAGGGAAAATGCAAGAAAACCAAGTCCTGGGCCCAAAGAGCTAACATCCAGGGGGAGAGAGCAGGGGTGCGGGACAGCAGGCAAGCGCGAGGAAGACTTTGCAAAAACTAGCAGCAACGTGAGTTCCACCTCCGACATCATTCCACTGCCAGCAAGAAAAAAAAGGGAAACGAGGCCATTGGGGACCACGGGCAGAAGCAGAGCTGGCGAGAGGGGCGGCCTGAGGCTGGCGCTGTTGCCGCCTGGCAGCGGGGATCCGAGACACTGGCTTTGTGCCGACAGACCTTGAGCTTTGCTTGTTCCACAAAACTCCCTTCCTGGGCAGGGACGCCGGGACTGGGGAGAGTGGATTTGACAGATTAAATTAACCAAACACGTTAGCCTGGGGTGAAAATGACTTCCCATACTTGTCATTGGTTTAATCATTAGGGTGCAGGGCGAGGATGTAGCCATAGGGCCAAACACACTTACTGTTTCCCTTTTAGGTTTCTTGCTGGCCAGTGAGGCGGGGTGCGCCTTTGATTTTTTAAAGGGACACTGTCAAGATAAAAATCATATGTTTTACTACTGCCACCCCCCAAACGGCGCTGGAGCTGGCTGGCTGGGGTCTCTCAGCTTTGCCGGCCTCTAGGTGAGCCGTGAGCCTGTGCCTGGCAAACTGCACCTGCACGTGAGGTTTGGGGACCTGACCAAGTGCAGATTCTGCCCTAGGGGCCTGGGCCTGGACATCTACGCAACTTCCAGGAGCCCACGATGGTGGAGCCCGTCTCCATCCCACTGCCCACCCGTGGGCTGGGTCACCCCAAGAAGCAGGTCTGGGCCAGCACAGGCAGGAGAGTGGCCAGGCGCTCCCCACAAGTGGGCATAGCTAGGCATTAGGAAAGGACACCCTCCTGCACGTTTTTGAGGCTCCACATAAACTAATTACCAACGTCCAACTCCTCGAGGAAGCTGGGGATGAAAACCAGTCCCAAATCACCCAAACTCCTCAGGAACATTAACAGACTTGCTGAAGAAACTCTGGCTTCCCTGTGGCACCACGTGGTGACCGCTCAGACGGAAGACGCGGCGGCCAACAGGAACCCACGTGCTTGGGCTGCCTTAACCCTCTGGAGGGGAGCGCACGGGCCCTCCGGGACATGTGAGGCTTACAGCCCAAGCCCCAGCACGCCCGGTCCTTATCCTAGGGACAAGAGGGGCAAATGTGGGAAGGTCAGGACTGATGCCAGACGTCAGGGCGGAGCCCGGAGGGGCAGGTCAAGCAATAAGAAAACCCACCAGCCCAGCGGTCCCTGAGCATCCATCCCTCCACAGCGGGGGCTCCGCACCGGGAACCAGGCACACCCTAGTGCTGCTCTCTCTACTGAAAGCGCACCGCCGGAGGAGGTATCCAAGTCCATATATTTGCTGGAGGGCTGCTTTGGGAGTAGTAAGCGCTGGTGCCAGCAGGGCGGCCCAGGAGGCAAAACACACCGTGTCGCTGGCCTGGGAAAAGTGGGGGTTATGGGGGCCCCACCCGAGGGCAGCCTTGCGTCTGCTCTGGCTCCGATACCACACGTTCATAATTTGAAAGAGAAGCCAGAAATCTGAGTTTTAAGGAAAATTTCCAGACTTTTATTTTTTTATGCTTATTTATTTTTGAGAGAGAGACCGAGAATGTGAGAGAGAGAGAGAGAGAGAGAGAGCCTCTGCACACACACAAGCTGGAGAGGGGCAAAGAGAAAAGACAGAATCCCTAGCAGGCTCCCTACCATCAGCACAGGGCCCGACACAGGGCTCAAACTCACAAACCATGAGGTTATGACCTGAGTCGAGTTCAAAGGTAAGAAGCTTAACCCCCTGCATCACCTAGGCGCCCTACGGACTTTAACGCTGGCCCAGGGGCTCCTGGCTGGCTCAGTTGGCTGAGCACCTCTTGATTTTGGCTCAGGTCATAATCCCAGGGTCATGGGTTCAAGCCCTGCGGGGGGCTCCATGCTGGGTGTGGGCCTGCTTAAGATTCTCTCTCCCCACTGCCCCTTTTCCACCCAGGCTCTCTCTCCCTCTGAAATTAAAACAAACAAACACACAAACTTTGGCCCAAGATTCAGAAACACCACATGGGCCAAACACGTACTCCTACCATGGGCCCAGTGCAGGAGCGTCTTGGGGGTGTGCAAACCACAGGGTGTGGGTCCTTTGTCCTGTGTAGAGAGCTGGCAGGGCCTCTAAGAATCTCTGAACTCCAATGACCTCAGTCGAGAGCCAAGAACACAGACCCCACTGGCTGACCACAGCTGTGGCCAGCTGGGACCCGGGAGCTCAAGCCCTGGGCCTGCCCCTGGCCCCTTTCTGCCCTCCCTGCCCCGTCCCTGTCTATGATGTGCCTCTGCTCATGTCTCAGTACCTACCCTTCTACCCTCATTCCTGTGCTTCTTCTTCTCTCCTCATGTCTCTGTGTCTCTGCCCATCTTTCTGTGTCTCCACGTCTCTCTCTGTCTTCTATCTCTCTAGCTGGAGAGCCATCTCTCCCCAAAGCCTGACTGCCACTCCCCTCACTGGCCAGCAGCAAGCTCTACCTTACACTTTCCCGGAGGCGAGGTGGATGGCTGCCAACGCGCCCTCCTGTGTGTCCGGGCTGGACACCCCATTCAGTGGGCAGGGAGCGTGTGGAGGATACCGTGCAGCACCCTCTGCCCACAGCTCAGCAGAATGATGGTGACAGATGCTCCAAGGCTACCTGCCGTCAGACGGCCTTGCTCTTGGCCAACAACACACCCTGGAGTGAGGGCTCACTGGGCCCAGCCTGGATCACCCCGTTCAACCTCACCCCCACTTGTGGGGGCCATGCCTGGCCCACAGAGCCAGAAGACAGAGATAGGTAGACAGTCTGGCACCACCCTTCCTTCCAGCTACACTATCAGGGACTCCTGACCAACAAGGCCCCACTGGGAACCGGAAACCGCTAACACAAAGCCCCGAGGGCCTCTAGGGCCGGGACTTCTCTGCTGCACACCTTCCAACACAGAAGAAAGAGGCACTTACCGAATGCTCATCGTGGTCCATGCTCTGGGCCAGAACAGGGCTGAAGGAGACGGGGGACAGGGCTCCTGGCTTCTTCCTCACTGCCCGGATCTGCAGGAGGGCCCGGAAAGCTGTGGCAGAGGGAGGGGCTCCCATCAGGCAAGGGGCAGCCAGTTCCAGCACCCCTGAGGCTCCTGAAGCTCCAGGGACACTGGCCACCCACCCGCCCTACAGCGGTCGTGGAACAAGCCACGTCTCCGAATCAGAAGCAACATAGTCCTAACGAAACGGCCCCAGAAGGGAGTTTTCTTCCCAGTGTCCTGCCCTGTTCCCAGTTCAGGCGGAGCTTCTCCAGCCTCTCCCAGGCCAGACCCCAGACTATGCACTCGATGGTGAGTGCAGCCGGGCCACATCTGGTGACCAGCTGAAAGCACAGAGTGCGCCCTGGACATCGGCCAGTCTCTTCCTCGACGTTATACCAAGAGCAGGCAGAGAAGCAGCACAGGTTGGGAAATAAATTAGGAGGCAGGCTATCGACTGCCCTGACATCAGGTCCACTAACAAGAGCGTAACGCTTACGAGAAGAGCACACACACGACACACAGTCATAAACTGCACCGGCCCCCACTGCAACAAGACCAGAGCCAACCACGTCCTCAGTGTGAGTGGCGGCCGCCCCAGGCTGCAGGCCCCAGAGACAAGGGCCCTGACCCCTGTCGGGGCCAAATGCTACGTACACCTGCCAGGGGCCCTCACTCTAGGCTGTCTGGACCCTGGGCCTCCAGACCACATGCACCCCGCACCTCTGAGAATGCCCAGAAGACGAAGCAAGTGAGGGAGGCTGGTGCTCAGACAGCAGAGGCTACTGGGCCTCCATGCAACCACTGCCCCAGCACAGCCTCGGGGCCCGCTGCCTGTCCCTCCAGTGCCAGCACACCGCCCCCCTGCAGCCTCCCCTCCCAAGCCCCAACATCTCATCAGGGCTGGGCTCCGGACCCCACACACCCTACAGCCTCTTCCTCTACTTCCACACGCTCAGCCTGCCGTGTGGTCGCTGCATGTACCCGTCCATCCCAGGGGGACAGCCAGTGGAGACCCCCTCCGGCCCCTTACTAGCTCTGACCTTGGACAGGTTCCCTCCAATCCCCAAGAGAGTGATGAGACAAGCATGGCAGGTCTGGTCACACGGCTGCATCCTGGCTCAGGAGCGCGGGCTGAAGCAGTAACACCTGCCGGCCCAAGGCGGCTGACCGGCACGCCCAGGTGTGAAACGGCAGGAAGCCTTTTTCTTTTTTCTTTAATTTTTTTAAATGTTTTATTTATTTCTGAGAGAGACAGTGTGAGCGGGAGAGGGTCAGAGAGAGAGAGGGAGATACAGAATCCGAAGCAGGCTCCAGGCTCCTAGCTAGCTGTCAGCACAGAACCCGACGCGGGGCTCAAACCCACAAATGGTGAGATCATGAGCTGAGTTAAGTCGGACGCTTAACCGACTGAGCCACCCAGATGCCCCAGGAAGGCTTTTTCCAAATGGCTCTCATCTACCTACTGGATGGATAACACCTGCAGCTCCCGTGGGAGGCCCTCTCCTCACCCCCACACTGGCCCCTCCCTGCTGGGACCCACCCACCAGCCTGATGGTCATTTTGATCGAGTGGGATTTTCTGCCTCAGAATGTTTAGATGCCTCCACTGGACGACAGACACTTTATTGAGAATTACGCTCACGTGGTGACTTTGAGAAAATGTCTGGAGTGCTCCAGGAAACCAATCACCTTCTGCCTAGCACACTTTCCATCTCACCGGGATGGCTTTCTAAATCAAAATATTTTCCATGTAACATTTAAAGATTTGAGCCACACCATGGGTGGCTCAGTCGGTTAAGCCTCCGACTCTTGATTTTGACTCAGGTCACGATCTCACGGTTCGCTGGGCTCTGTGCTAACCTCACGAAGCCTGCTTGTGATTCTCTCTCTCGCTCTCTGACCACTCCCAACCCCTGCGTGTGCAGGCACTCCCTCTTTCCCAAAATAAAAGAAATAAAAATATTTTTAAAATTAAGAAAATAAAGATTTGATTTACTGGTCAGTTTCTGCCCAGCTCCAATTTCACTGCAAGAGCCTCCCTGCTGTGCGCTCGCCAGCCCCGAACTCCGGAAGCCTGATTTTCTGAGGACGGGAGCCACGCAGGTGCAAGCGTGGTCGCCGTGGCTACTAACCACCCAGGCAGCGTCCCGGCGCCCCGGCCCGGCCCTACTCACGCAGCCGGCAGATGGGGCAGTTGCTGGCCTGGTAGCGCAGCGTGTCGGCGCAGGAGTTGCACAGGCAGAGGTGCCGGCAGGGCAGGATCAGCGTGTCCCGCAGGTCTGACAGGCACACCACACACTCGTTGCTGTTGTCGCTGTTCTCCTCATCCGACGGCTGCAGGGACACGGAGGGCCCCAGTGTCAGTGGGCTCCCAAGGACCAGAGGAAGGGGCCGGAGCGGGGAGGGGGGCAGGGGGCATTCCCGTCCCCGGCCGCCCCACCGGCTGTTTCCAGCTTCCCTGGGGGCTGCTGTGGCAGAGGGGTGTCTGAGAGGGCGGAGGAAGGTCACCACGGAGCAGGAGTCCTTGGGACACGCGGCCCAGAGCTGCACTCGCTGGGCACCAGGCTCAGGCCTGGCTGGTACCCCGTGTCCAGCCTGGCCCAGAGGAGAGCCTGGGACCCCCCACCCCCAAAACACACACCAAACCACGAAAGCTCCAGTCTCTTCCTATTCCTCAGAACCAAAAAGAAAACGTGGAAAAGACCCAACATTACGGGCACGTCTGGCACAGGGCACCCACTTTCTGGGCTAAAGCAGAAAAAGATCAGACACGTCCAACTTGCCTAATCAAAACAAGTATCCCGATCAAGACGGCAACACCGTACAACAGCAAACTGTAGCCCTACCATCTGTTTCCGTAAATACAGGCTTACTGCCCCTGGTTTCCAGATGGCTACAGTGCACGTGCGCTGTATGTAAAATAGGCCACTGATGGACATGACAGACACTGTATGGCCAGTGCAGTTGAAATATACACTTCCAGGCCCTGTACAGAGAGCTGGCCAACCTCTGGTGTTCACACACGGAACACACAGGGGGCACTCACTTGAGGCTAAGGGCCTGACCAAGAACCAAGCTGCCCTGACATCCAGCTATTAGTGGGTTCCAGATGTCACAGAAGCTGGTGTGCAAGACTTCCAGAAATTTTTAGGAAGACATGGCAGCTTCACTTGTGCCTTTAAAATGATGACAAAGGCACAGGTCGATTCTCTGCTACCCTTCCCTGGCTGCGCCGGACCACAGCCCTGTCAGCCACACGCTTCGGTTACAAGCGTGCAGGGGCTTGTGGCTGGGAGGTGAGCCGGCTGGCGGGAGGCAGCACGGGGTCCCACAGCCCCAGGCTATCCCTGCTAACCTGACAGCTAGCTACCCAGTGACATTAACAAGCCAGTGAATTTGCTGGAAAAAGGACAAAATATCACACAGACTCTGTTAACTCACCGATTTACGATTAAAGTAATCTCTACGCCCAACACGGGGCTCCAACCTACAACCCCAAGATCAAGAGCTACACACTATACCGAATGAGCCAGCCAGGCGCCCCTCTCCGTTAAAAAGTTAAGAAAAAATGGGGCACCTGGGTGGCTCAGTCGGTTAAGCATCCGACTTCAGCTCAGGTCATGATCTCACAGTTTATGAGTTTGAGCTCCGCGTCGGGCTCTGTGCTGACAGCCAGCTCAGAGCCTGGAGCCTGTTTCAGATTCTGTGTCTCCCTCTCTCTCTGACCCTCCCCTGCTCATGTTGTCTCTCTCTCAGAAATAAATAAAATATTAAAAAAAAAAAGTTAAGAAAAAATGGAGGCTGGGGTTCCAGCGCCTCCAGGGGAAGGCCCCCAAGGGGACCAGCCCACGGGGCCCTGGCCAGGACTGGGGGGCCCAAGAGAGTCCCTCCAGGAACCTGCTCCAGTGTACACGGAAGGAAAGCTGGGGACGGAGGTCCACATGGAGGCTGGCGGGTGTCACCACAAGCACATACCTTGGTCTCCTGGTTGTTCTTGTTCTCAATGCCGTAGATCTCCTGCAGCAGGTAGCTGACCCGGTCCACCTGGAGAGCAGAGAGGTATTCGGGTGCTCGCGGGCCCCCACTCAAGAGCTCCCTGCACCCACCTAGCCCAGCACCACTTCCCAGAGGCCAGGCCTGGTTCTCAGGGCAGTCGTGGTTGAGGTTCTGTCCATCTGCACCTCAGGGAGTGGGCCCCATGCCAGGAGAAGGGCAGAGAGTCTGCTACCTGCCCAGCCCAGCCAGTAGCACAGGCAATAGGATGGAAGACCCAGCAGTTCTGCCTCCCCGGGGGAGGCGGGGCATGGAGCCAGCCTCTGTACAGGCCAGGCAACCATATCCTCTGCCCACCTCACCACCCCCCCACCCAGAGAAAAACCACTTTGAACCCACCCGTCACCAGCTGCACAAGAGTGTGCACAGTCAGACCTCACGCCGACCATGCTCAGAAGTGGCCCAAGCTGCCGCGTTTCCCACACAGCTCTCTGGACTACAGACACGCCCTGTGCCGCTGGACGAGACTCACGGCTATGAGTCCAGGCTGGGACACGGGCACATGCACACACCCAAGGAGGCAGATGCAGACTTCCCAGAGCCCGGATGGGGACTCCACAGAGTGTAAGAGTGCGTGCGTGTGTGTCTTTTAAATCAAAAGGGGTCACGATATTTCTTCTACCAGACTTACAATTTGCTTCTGCTTTAAAGGTTTCACAGAGAAGCTGCCGTCAACGTGCTAGAGGGGAGAAGGCACAGAGGTTAACTCTCGAGCTGGTAGCACTCAGCACTCTCACTCGGCAAGCGTTCCACACCCCTGGCTGAAGGACGGAGCCCAGCCAGTGTCTCCAAACGTGGCCTCTGAAACTACCTAGAGGGCCGCCTCTTGGGTCTGCACTGACCCAAGTAACCCACTTTCTCCGGGTAGTCCTCACAAGCACATTCAGGTTTATGACCATCAGCCAACTTCCTAGAGCCTCCCAACAGCAAGCAGCAGCACCTGGATTGCAAGACCCAGGACAACCCAGTTCCAACCCCAAAAGGGCATGGCTCAGCCAGGAAGACAAAGCGTGCACATGTACACGAGAGCTGTGTGCACACACACAAGATGAAGTGTCCACATACACACGCACACGGGAAAGCCCCAAGTCCTAAACACTCTGACAACTAAAGAGGATAGATGTGTTTGGTGGTATCTGGGGAGACACACCACCCGGAGTTCGAGGAGGTTAATAAGGCAGGAGACCTGAGATCTTCCAACAACAGCAGCTGCCCCTCCGAGTCAACGGAGACCAGCACCAGCCATTTTCAGGGTGATGGACTCCAAAAATAAAGCAGTTTCTCATGGGGCTCTAGACTGGAAATGCAGATGGAATGTTTGCCATCGACGGCCCGCCTAACTCAGCCAGAGCAGTGCACAGGAAACACTTGCTGTCCTTCCTGACAAGGCCAGGCCTGGGGAGCACAGCTGGCGAGGGAGAGGCCCACCCTCTGCCCTGGGCACTCTGTGTCGTCAGCCCCTGGGGCGGGGGGGGGGGCGGGGGGGCAGAGGCATGCGGCACAGGACAAATGGACTAAAGGGGGCTCAGCCCCAGATGCACTAACTCCCTGGGGAGTCTGGAAAGACCCAATCACAGGGAGAGCCCTTAATGCTCTAAAGCCTGCAGACACACACCGGGCTGAGGAGGCTGGGGGCAGCAGATGCCCGTGTGTGGGGCAGAGCCCAGAAACAGCAGCCCGAGCCTGGTTTCCTCCTGGGGCCCCTGATCCTCGTCCACCCAGGCCACAGGCTGGTGCTGAAAACACTTTACAACTGCACCGTGCAGGCCAACGTTCTGCGGAAGTGGGGCTGTCGGCCAAGTGTGGGCCTTCTCCAACAGGACCGCACCCCACCACCTCCAGCAAGGGTCTAGGTGAGCAGGGATCTGCTCCCAACCCAGCCAGGCACGTGCTGCTGCGTGAACGCACACACAGAACTGCTGGCCCCCACGAACAGCAGTGATCCCACGACATCCCAACCCAGAGACAATCCTCACCACCACAGCCAACCCACTGCACCCCGAGTAGTGTGGCCACAACACAGGAACACCTGGGGAGACTGGGGACTCGGGTCTGCATGGAATAAAAAACATCTAAGTTCAAACACACATCAGGCTGAAGGTCGCGTTAAGTGAATCCTTGCACATAAATGGTCTCTTGTATGTAAAGCATCCCCAACTCAGGGACCCCAGGAGGGCCTGGATGACTCTTCTCTCTGCCCCCAGAGGGTCTAGAGCCCTGCTAGGCAAGTGGCAGACCCAAGGACATGACAAACAATGGGCCCAGTTCTACCCTACAACAAACGTCTGCCCCAGGAGTCTGAAAGGCCACAGTGGGGAGTTAGATCACCCCAGCTCCATGGGACCAGGGTGACACAGCCACCTGGAGGGACGGCAGAGCAGTCATTCAAGGACCAGGCCAGGCTGACAGGTTCCGATGGGCCTGGTGGGAAAGGCTGGGGTCCCGAGTGGTGACAATCCTGGGTGACCCCTCCACATCCCAGACAGAAGCCGGTCTGTCAGGAGAGTCCTCCACGTGGGTGTGTGGCCCCTGCGCTGGCAGGTTACAGGGGGTTCTATAGGACACGCGCCCTCCCCACACACCAGATGTCCTTTGAAACCCTCCCGCAGGGGACACTGCTTCGAAGCCCAGCCTCCTAGAGCCCAGAATAAATGGAGAGTCTCCCACCTGCCCTGAACGTCTGGTACCAAGCCCACCTGGCCAAGGCCTGGACCCCAAGTTCAAACTTCTACTCTCAAAACAGCACCCCTCTGCCCAGCGCTCCCAGGTCACAGGCATAGGAAGGGTGAGGGTGGCACTCACCTTTTCAAACGCAGCCAAGAGCACATGGGCGTGGCCGGTCACCTCCACAACTGCCAGGGAGAGAGCGGAGGCGGCGGTCAGAGCTGGCCTCAGTCCCTCCTCTGCCCTCACCCCGAACTTCTCCTTCTTCCTAGCTGGTGCTTTCCCAGGCTCTCAGCTGGAGACCCAAACCTGGGGAGGGCCATCCCCATCCTGCCTTCCTCTGCCGGGGGTGCTGCGGCTCCCTCCGGCCACATCTCCTCCATGGCTGGCTCCGCACGGAGGGACGTTCCGGCAGGGCTGAGGAGCGGGGACTCGGCCGGCAGGGCTCCCACGCTGGGGCCTGGAGGGCTGCAGCCCACAGCAGCGGCAAGGTCGGCAGAGGACAAAGGGCCAGTGAGCGTGGCTACCGGGCTCTCGGGTCTTCCACTACCCTGCTGGGGGCGGACACAGAACCTGAGGCCTGTCTAGCTGCTGCTACCACGGGGGGCGGGGGGAGGGGAGCCAGGCAGCCAGCGATTCCTGAGTCGGGGGAAGGAGCTGGAGAGAGGGCCCCACAGCCCAGGAGGGGGCCCAAAAGGCAGACAGCTCAGAGCTTTGTCAAGCCCATGGCCCTAAATGTGCTAAGTGAGCTGAGCCAACATCTTTCACCACTTCTGGAATGAAGTCCTCCTGCTGACTGAGGAGAGAAGGGTCCATGGCCCGGAAGGAGATGGATGAGGAAAGGCTGCTCACCATCTCCTTCATCTACCACGGCCTGGATGACCACTGGAAACACGCCCCGGTCCAGGTCAAAGTTCAACTGGGGAGAAAAGGAGGGGAGAACAGTCAGACTGAGCTGGAAGGAGGAGTCGCCGCAAGCAGTGAGCGGGATGGCGTCGTGGCACAGCTCCTGCAGACAGACAAAAGGACGAGGAAGACAGACACGTCAGGCTGCACTTTTCCCCTTCTGGCAAAGTAGATAGAAATAACGTGGCTTTGTGTAACTCAGTGGCATTAAGTACATTTGCAAGGCCATGTTCACCACCACCACCATCCACTTCCAGAACACTCTCCATGTCCCCACAGGCACCTGTCCCCATCACCACCTGCTCCCCAGGCCTCCCAACCTGGTAAGCCCCGCTATGTCCACAGATCCGCCCAGTCTCGGCACTGGTCTCTTCTGTCTGGTCTCCTTCACTGGGCACCATGTTCTCAAGACTCACCCACGCCAACCACGTGCCAGTGCTTCCTCCCCAAGGCTGAGTGACACCCCACCACACGGCCGAACCATCGAACCATGCTCCTCCACCACCTGCCAAGGGACACCTGGGCTGTCCCCCTTTGGCTGCCATGAGCACCAAAGGACAGTGTCTATCTGAACCATCTTCCATTCTCCCAGGTGGGCACCAAGACAAGGAAGCCTTGTGCAAGAAGGCGCCCAGCTTGCCCCCAGCAAGGGCAGAAGGGAAGCGGCGACACCATGGTAGGTGGATGAGCTCAAGGAGAACCCGTCTCTCACTTTTCCTTCTCCTCCGTGGCTCCTGGCTGCTCCCTCCCAAAGACAGCTCCCCTTCCCACATGTGTCTACCTGAGCATAGGGTCCACATCTGCTCACCGGCGGGGATCACAGGCCAGGAACCATCTGCTCACTGGCGGGGATCACAGGCCAGGACCCAAAGGACACAGGCGACCACTGAGGACACCCAAGGCAGGGCTGCCAGTGGGAGGCGGGACTGGGAGGGGCGAGGTGTTAGGATGGAGTCTGGCTCCACCAGCCAAGCCTCAGTTTCCCTGTCTGTAAAAGAGGGACAAAAGCTATGCCCAGTGACTGTGGGGGCCAGCCAAACACGCAGTGAACTCCAGCCATGCAAGGCTCGGCATATGCAGGCAGCAGGAGCTGAGGAGGGGGGTGCCCTGAAAAGGCCTCACAGAGAGACATGGGCCATGGTTCCCAGGAACGCAGGACTACGGGAACCCCTTTGCACACCAGCTGCGAGCAGGGTGGTGAAGAACGTGTTCAGGCCTCACCTGCATGCTCGCAGCAGCCTCAGGGCACAGGGAGCCTGAAAACCAGCAAAGAAGCTGCTGCAGCCGCTAGGACATCTCTGGGAGACCCGGCACCACAGCGCAGCAAAACAATTAAGTTATGCTCGTGTGGGGATGGGGCTGGAGGGGAAATCTCCATGCCTTCTTCTCAATTATGCTGTGAATCTAGAACTACTATAAAAACTAGTCTTAAAAAATAGTCTAGGGGCGCCTGGGTGGCTCAGTTGGTTAAGCGTCCGACTTCAGTTCAGGTCATGATCTTACAGTCTGTGGGTTCCAGCTCAGAGCCTGCTTCAGGTTCTGTGTCTCCCTCGCTCTCTGCCCCTCCCCCGCTCATGCTGTCTCTCTCAAAATAAATAAAGACATAGAAAAAAATTATTTAAAAAGCAAGCTATATAACAATATTTGTACGCATGACTGCATCTTTATGACAAACAAATGCATGTGAGAGAAAAGTCTGGTCAGAAGTAGTTGCCTCTGACCATGAGAGACTCTTGAATGCTGACAAAAACTGAGGACTGATGGATGTGGGGGGGAGGGGGGGATGGGCATGGAGGAGGGCACTTTGGGGATGAGCACTGAGTGTTATGTAGAAACTAATTTGACAATAAACTATTTGAAAAAAAAAAAAAAAAAAAAAAAAAAGAAGTAGTTGCCTCTGGAGAAGATTCAAGTAGAGGGCATTTTGCCTTACAAATTCTGTATAATTTGCACATTTTACAATAACCATACATTACTGCTGTAATCTTTAAATAGGCAAATCCAGGAAAAAGGCTCCAAGGGAGGATGGCCAGAGGAAAGCTGGCCGTGTCTGGAGACATCCTTGGTTGTCACCACTAGGGGGTGCTCCTGGCACCTGGTGGGTAGAGTCCAAGGATCCTGCTCAACATCCTGCAGTGCCCAGGACAGGGCAGCCCTCACCACAGAGAATGACCTGGCCCCCAAGGGTCAATAGCACTGAGGCTGAGAAGCCCTGGTTGAGGAAAAATCTGGGTTTGGTGCCCAAAAATCTGTCAGGTCTCTAACACCTGCCAACGTCTGCTTCAGCACCTTTGGCAGATGACGACACAGTGACAGGACATAACAGCTTGTTCTCTATATATTTTAACTTCTGGAACCTTCTACCTATAGCAAGTTTTAGCAGTTTCCCAACTATGGTAATAACTGATAAAGTTTCCTTTTAAAAACACACATAGGGGTGCCTGGGTGGCTCAGTCAGTTGAGCACCTGATTTAGCTGGGGTTATGATCTCATGATTGGTGGGTTCAGGCCCTGTGTCGGGGTCTGTGCTGACAGCTTGGAGCCTGAAGCCTGATTCAGATTCTGTGTCTCCCTTTCCATCTGTCCCTTCCCTGCTTACACTTTCTCTTTCCTTCTCTCGGTTTCTCAAAAAAAAAAAAAAAAAAAAAATTAAACATTTTTTTAAAAGAAGAAACAAAAATACACATAATAGAGGGGAGAATGGAAGTGACTGCTTAATGGGTGCAGAGTTTCCTGTTGGGGTGATGAAAATGTTCTGGAACTGCACAGAGGTACGCATACAGGACTATACTAAAAGTCATAATGGTAAATTTTGTTATGTGTATTCTATCACCAAAAAAACCAAAGAAACAAAACAAAACCCAGAGAAGAAGAAGGGAGGTGATTTCAAGAACACATCAGCTACGATGATCAGCAGAGAAGGCAGAGGTGAAAAAAAGTCCTGGGGTAACTCCATATGGCACAGGCCCACAGTGGCCACCACTATTCACAGGGCACCTACCACCACCCCAGCCACGTCTATGGTGCCACATGCTGACGACCTGGGATGTGGACCAGCTGCAGCTCTAAGGGAGGAAAGGGGTGCCCCTATGTGGCACTTCAGACTGGTTTATGAGCCAGGTGTGACCCAGGACAACTGGCCTCACTGGGGGCTAGAACCCAAAGTGCTGGATGACTCAGAAAACCTGCAAACGCAAAAGGGCCTTTCTGTGGCCAAAATACCAAGGGACACACCATGAGCGGAGGTCAGCACACAGGGCAGGCTCAGTCCGGTCCTCCCCACAACGGCTACGGGCTGGGAGCACCCGTGTGTCTGCCCAGCCCCCTGCTGCCCTCCCAACCCCTCTTTCTTTGGGGAGTAGCTCTCCTGCATTCACAGGAGAGTGGGCAGGGCTGTGTGCAGCTCTGGGTGCCCCAGCCGGCAATGTGCGCACACGGAGACAGAGCCACGGGATGGAACGGGGCCATGGGCAGGGCTGTCCAGGGCCTGGCTGTCCAGCTCTTCCTGGGGCTCTGACGGCCTCATCCTTCTTTCAGAAGACTTCCTCACATAAGTGACAGAGGTAGCTTCTGCTGCTGGCCATCAAAGCACCCTGACGAGTGAGAGCAAACAGTGCAGCGTGGCCTTCACCTTCCGACACAAGCCTGTGACCCAAAATCCACCTGCCCAGCTCCTATACCAGCCCATGCCCCGCTGCCTCCTTTCCTTCCCCCTACTGTACCTCAGTGAGGCACAACTACCTGTTTTTAAAAAACTAGAGAATTCAGCCAAGTGAGAGCAGCCTGGCACAAAAGGCCACCTACCATATGATTCCATTTATATATAATGTCCAGAAAAGCCAAATCCAGCCAGAAGGTACATTAGTGACTACCAGGGGCTGGGACTAGGAACTGGGATTAACTAAGAACGGGTATGAGGGCCCCTACTGGGAGGATGGAAATGTTCTAGAAGTCGACTGTGGGGACCACAGCATAATTCACAAACTCACTAAAAATCACTGAATTATACACTTAAAAGGGGTAAGTTTTACAGTATGTAAATTATACCTTAACAGACCTGTTCAAACAAAACAACTCAGACACGTACATACTGCTGCACTCACACTGTTCACATGCAGTACGTGCAGTTGCGCGGGTAACGCAGGGCTCTGTGCCTTATACCAAAATCCCGTGCAGAAATGGTCACCGAGAGGCTTCAGGGGCATCTTGTCTGGTTTCTCAAGCTTTATGTACACATACTGGTACCTGCAAAAATGGCCTCTTTCTTGCTGCATGCGTGAAATTATACTGTACCTCTGTCTGCAACAGACCCCTCTCCATGCCCAGGAGGGGCTTTCTGTACCTGTGTGTACGGTACACACAGATCCCCTTCATCTGCTGAGGCTGCACGGCCTCCCATTACAGAAGAGAACCAAGGTGTCCCAATGACGTATAGGGTTCCCTTAACATGAGCGAATAAGCCACCTCTTCGCCACGGACAGACAGTTTCCAAATTCTGCTGTTACAGACAAAGCTTCCATCTCCGTCTTTCACGTGATATAAACTGCCGTGCCCAGCAGGGAACCAGAGGGTGGAAGGGATCCTGCCATGCTGCAGTCCCATGGCCCCGATGAGGCACAACCAAGGCCGCGTACCAGAGCCTCTAACTGTTGGCGCTCCGTCCGTTCTCAGTCATCCAGTCCAGCCAACACTCGAATCAAACCCCGCTCCCTCGTCCAGTGCACGGCCAACTCAGCAGAGCCACTCCTAATGCTGATCAAGCACGCAAGGAATGTGAGCAGACAGGCCCCATGGCGCTTGCTCCCACAGGGAGGGCCGGGGCAGGGGGCCAGGTTACCTCATCGTCCTTCCACTCGGAGAAGTCGATCTTGAAGGAGGGCAGAGAGAACTGCTGGCTCACCCCTCTCTTGTAGTGGATGGTCTCGGACTGCAGGGCAGGGCTCCTGGGGCTGTACCTAAGGGGACAGCCGAGAGAAAGGCCGCTGAGACTGTGCCCAGAGCAAACGGTCTGCTGTACCCGGTCCCCAGTCTCCGTCCCCTGCCAGCACAGGACCTCTGACGCAGGGGCTGGCGGCCACGGGTCTTTGGGGACCGAGCGGAAATCAGACGCATAGGACCCACACTCCCTTGTGTGCCTGCGAGTCCTTGCCCTCCTCTGGCGGGGCGGGGCCCTCGGTCCTGGTAACTGGACCTGCTTACGAGTCCTCCAGGACCCACACCTGCCCCACAACTGCCTTTCCAGATCTGGATACACGTTTCCATTTGGCTTTTACGGTGTGTTTACTTCTGTGAACAAACATGGTACAACCATGTGCGCAGTGCGCCATGTCACCCACAGCCCACCCCCACGCTTGCTCCCCGCCACCGGCTTCTGTGCCCCAGCCACAACTCGCCGAGCACTCCCAGAAGAGCAGGGCAGGTCCACGCCCGGATACGTGGTGTCCGCTCTTCAATATTCACACGGCGGCCTGCCTACAGTGGCTCCCTCACTACCGATGGCCCCCAGCACCATCCCCTAATCGTCACGCACAGAGGTGCGGGGTTCTGCAAACACGGCATGGGCTCCACTGTGGGGTCACTCTAACTGATCCGAGCAGGCCCCCTGCTGGTGAACACCAGACAGTCTCCGGCATCTCGCTGTCCCAAACTGCTTCTAGGACCCTCTTCTACATATATCTTAGCCTCGCACACAATCACACCCCCAAGATGAATGCCCACAGAGGGCACACACATTTTAAATTCTGACCAACTCACGCTTCTCATTCAGGAATCCAACACCCAGCCCTGGCCTGCTTCCTCCACCTGCACCTCCGCCCTGGCCTGCTCCCCGCCTCCGGCCTGCTTCTTCCCCCCACCCCACAGCAGCCACTCGCGGCGCGTCCCTCAGCCTCCTGGACAGAAGACACTCTGGAGACCCTGAGAGACTGCCCAGGGCAGGGGCTGCTCCTGTGTCCACAAAGAGAGGGGGCGCCTCCACTCCTGGAGGCCAGAAGCCCTTCCCTCCCTGTGACATCCCAGGCCTCAGCCCGTGACAAAGCCACAGGCTAGGACTCTGCTCCCAAGCAGACCTGGGATTTTCTCTGGGACCTCAGATCTGCCCCCTTTTCTCACTTGTTAGGAAGCAGGGAGGGGACCAGGGAAGGAGCATCAGGGTCACCTGCCCTGCAGCTCAAATGCAAACAGAATTTCCAGGCTAAGATAAAGGTGCCTGGGCGCAGCCTCCTGGGCCCTGGAGCTTCCTGCTTCTGTTTGCTCCACTGACATCTGTGCTCACACCACTCTGCTCCAGCAAACCGGGAAGGGAGGCAGGCTCCCAGTCGCTCCCGCCAGGTCTCAGAAAGGGAACAGAGGGGACAGAACAGCATTTGTGTCCCCCGTCCCCAGAGGAGGAGCCCCCGGGGGGTCCAGGACAAAAGCTCCAGGAACGGCTAAGCTGTTTGCTCACACGCCCACTGTCCTCCTCAGGGCACGTCTTACAAGTCCAAGTGTGACACAGACCAAAGCAGAGCTGTGCATCTTGTCCTCTCGTTGCTGCGAGGGAGGGTGCGAGCGACGGAGCCCTGAGCCCACCGAGCCCCACGGACAGAGTGTTCACTCCCTGCAGGGAGTGCTCCCCACAAAACGCCAGCTGTGAGTTTCCTCCAACGGCACAGCAGCAGCCAGGTCCTTATACTGACCACGAGGCGGCAGCTCCAGCCAGCCCCACCCCCAGCTGAGGAAACCAAGGCACCAGCAGTCCCAAGCCTTGCCGCCTGAGCTCCAACCCCCAAGCCTGCCTGGCCTTCAGGTGGTTTTCTCCAACAGGACACAAGCGGCTGCATTTCTGCCTGCCTGTCGGAGTCTGTGGTCATGCTGAAGGTACAGATTTCAAATCTGGGGGCCTAGTGGGACCCTTATTGCAAATAAAACCTCCAAAAGCTCAAACACACGGCATGGACCACAGAAGCATGGCTACCGGGCCAGCCCACCACCCAGGCCGCAGACACTCACACAGCCATCCCGTTCAGGAACTCCTCCACCGCCTGGCAGTAGATGGTGATGGCCACTCGGGCGTCGGCATCAAAGGTGAACTCCAGGCTGTAGAGGACGCGCGGCTTCTCGCCGTCCTCGGAGGGGCTGTCAGCACCATCTTTATACCTGCCGGGAACAGAGGGACAGGAAGCAGTGGGCGGCCACGCCCCTGAGCAGCCCCCACCCAGCACAGCAGGTGCGTCCCCCCACGGGGTCCTCAGAGGCAGCCGACTGGACACCTGGAGGCCCGCTCCCTGTGTGGACAGTAAGGCCTGGCACTGCCGAGCCCTCCCTCCCCCGCGTCCTGCCCACAGAGGAGGGGTCCTTGTGGTTTAGACACGGTCCTGGGCGTCGTCCAGGTTCAATGCGGATGCTCAGCCTGCTGACGTGAGAGGCTGGATCACTGTTGGCTGTGGGGCTGTCCCGTGCGCTGCAGGGTGCTCAGCGGCATCCCTGGTCTCTGCCACCAATCCCCCAAGTGCAAGCATCTGCAGACACAGACCAACGTCCCTGGGGGCAGGGCTGGTTTGAAGACTGGAGTTCCACGAGCAGAGCCCTTTGCACTCACGCCCCAGGAGGCCCTCTGGACTCGAGACGTGTCTGTGACCTTCTGGCTCCACAGCCGAGGGAGCAGGGACCAGGGCCACTCGCTGCCACCGCCTCCCCTCACAGGCGTCTGGGGCCATAGCACGGGGCAGGGTGAAGGCTCACCTCACCAGCCGCAGGGAGTCTTTCCGGATGTTCACCAGACTCCTCAGCGTCTTCACCGGTTCGTGGGGGGCAGGGGTGACGTAAGGAAACTGGAGGGAGAAACCCAAAGCCATGCCCAGTGACTCCCCAGGATGTGACAGGGCCAGAAAACAAGGACAATCAGAGCCACAGGCATGACTCTGAACACCCCAGCCCTTGTGCTCATCTGTACAGAAGGAAACCACAGGCCTGGCAGCCGCCGCGTGGGACAGACAACAGGGACCAGAACCTTAAGGATTCTGGCCACACAGATCCAGACACAGTGTTCCGATTCCAGGAGGACCCTCAGTAAGCAAAACCCGGCCCAACGGACCCTGGGGGTGGTCACCTTCCCAGAGGCAGGACCTGGTGCTCACTACTATCCTGAATAAAGTAGGCCTGCAAGGCAAGCACGATGCTCAGGAAAGACTCTGGAAGGGACTCGCACACAGACACACACAGGGGAGTGTGGGAAAACCGGAGATCTCTGGAAACTGTGCTGCAGCAACAGCAGCTCCCGCCTGTGACGGCGCCCCAGAGATCCGGAAGGGGCCGTCCCTGCGGAAGCCGAGGAGGGAGGGCACACAGGACTGGCACCCCTTCCCGCCGCTGCAGGGGAATCTACGACAGTCTCCAAGGAAAAGTTTAAACAAGAGATTTATGGGAGGGCTGTAAGAGCCAGGCCCTGTGTGCGAACTGGGGCTTTAAAGATAGAAGGTGAGGTTGCTGCTCTTGCTCTCACAGACTCGGGAGGTGGGGGGACTGAGCACAACCTGCCATGGACTCAGGAGGGCGGGAAACTCAGCACAACCCGCCATGGACTCGGGAGGGTGGGAAACTCAGCACAACCCGCCATGGACTCGGGAGGGCGGGAAACTCAGCACAACCTGCAATGGACTCGGGAGTATGGGAGACCGAGCACAACCCGCCATGGATGCGGGAGGGCGGGGGACTCAGCACAATCTGGAAGCCCCAATGATCCCACGGGTGGGGGAAGGCAGCACTCCTGGCCTCAGCTCCTTGCCTCCCACCCACTAACGGATCAAGATTACATGTCAACCAGCTGCTCCACTGCTAAAACAGCCTGAAGATCCCTGGGCCCATGGACACCCCATCCCCTGCCGGGCCCAGGGACACCCCAGGACTCAGCAACCTTGGGAAACAGAGTCCAGCATCTCCTGAAAGAGAGGGCTTCCTGCCTGGTTCCTCACCCACACTGGGACCCATCATTTTATAGTACAAGACCCAATCCCCCGCTAAGCACCCCCTCCCCAGAGGACCTCACTAGTCCCTCTCTCTCTCGTTTCCATTCATGAATCTTTTCTTCACTGTCTGTACCCCGGGAGGGAATGGGGTAGGATTTGTCCTCCACTGCCAGCCCCTGGAAGAGTCCTAGGCACCCAGCAGGTGCCAAACGTGTGCTGAACAAGTGGACGGTAGCGTGTAAGCATGTGCTTCTTGGATGACTAACGAAAGCGCATTTGTAAAAATGCTCCCTATCTGTGTGCAGGTCTCCTTTGGGTAACAACTCTCTCCCACTGTTCTACCGAGCATGGATTTTGTTTCTTTCTTTTTAAAGAAAGTCATCCAAGAGGCCTGGGATCAAATCCATAACTATCCATAAGCCCCATCGCCTGGACACATCAGGTTTGGCAGCAGCTACCCTGTCCCCCAGTGAGCTATCTGCAGCCATCCAACCTCTAAGGGGGCAGTGCCAGGACATGACCGCTGCACACACTTAGGCACGTCCAGCCAGGAGCTCTGCCCATCTGAGGTGACTCAGTGTCTGCTTATCCTCAAAGCTAGCTATCTATGCACAGCGGAGGGGAGGCACCTCGCTGCCGCCGCCCACGTGCCTAGCCCACTGTGACCCACCTGGACCGGGCGATTGCCCAGGAAATTCAGATCCATGTTTTCTCCAAAAAGGTAACCTTCAGGGTGGGGGGTGTCGAATTTCTCACCTCCCATGAAAAAGTGCGAGGCAAAGTAGTTTCCTGGTTGAAAAAAGGAAACACAGTTTAGATTACAAGGCTCAACACAGCCCAGGGGAAGCCAGCGATGGCTAAGAGGTTCAGCCCTGGGAACAGCTTCATTTGGAGGGAAGCCTCGTGGCTGTCCTTACCACTCAGCTCTAGCCCCAGCCTCATCCCTTCAACCCAGCCCACTCAATATCTGCACCCCAACACCCTTTCCGCTACCACACCTCTCCTCCCTGCTCAGGGGCATATCAGGAGCTCTGCTCCATTATCCTTTCCCTCTGTGGCAGTCTGAGTTGTGTGCTCCTTGAGGATATGTCTCAGTTCCACGCCTACACCTGTGCATGTGACCTTAGTTGGAAATAGGGTCTTAACAGATGTAATCAAGAGGAGGTCAGACTGAAGCACAAAAGCAGTAGAAATAAGTATACCTGTAAAACTCAGTCAAGGGGCTCACAAAATAAAGGGCTGTAAATTAAGACACCGTTTACCTAAAACATGGGGAGGAGAGGAGTAAAGAACGGGTTCACACTTAAGCGACCATCAACTTCATACAGACTGCTATATGCAGAAGAGATGACATACAAACCGAACGGTAAACACAAATTGAAAACCTGTAGTAGACATGCAGAAAAAAGAGGAAGGAATCCAAGTATATCATTAAAGGAAGCCAACTAATCATGAGAGAATAGAGCAAGAGGAGAGGAATGAAGAAAAACTACAAAAACAACCACAGAATAAGTAACAAAAATGGTAATACATACATACTTATCAATAATTACTTTGAATGTAAATGGACTAAACACTCCAGTCAAAAGTCAAAGGGTAATGGAATGTATAAGAAAACAAGGCCAATCTGTATGCTGCCTATAACAGACTCATTTCAGACCTAAAGACGCCTGCAGATGGAAAGTGAGGGGATGGATACGCATTCTCATGGTAACGGTGTGAAAAGCAATCTGAAGCAGCAATACTTACACGGAACAAGATAGACTTTAAAACAAAGAGTGTAACAAGAGACGAAGAAGGGCACTATATAACCAGAAAGGGGTCAAATAAACAAGAAGTAAATATTTGTGCACCCAACACAGAAGCACCCAAACATGCAAGTTAATAACAAATATAAAGAAAGTAATCCAAAATCTATAAGGAACTCATCAAACTCCACATCCGAAAAACAAATAATCCAGTGAAGAAATGGGCAGAAGACATGAACAAACATTTCTCCAAAGAGGACATCCAGATGGCCAACTGACACATGAAATAATGCTCAACGTCACTCATCATCAGGGAACTACAAATCAAAACCACACTGAGATACCACCTCACGACAGTCAGAGTGGCTAAAATGAACAAATCAGGAGACTATCGGTGGTAGTGAGGATGTGGAGAAACGGGTACCCTCTTACACTGTTGGTGAGAATGTAAACTGGTGCAACCGCTCTGGAAAAGTGTGGAGATTCCCCAAAAAGTTAACAACAGAACTCCCCTATGACCCAGCACTAGCACTGCTAGGAATTTACCCAAGGGATACAGGAGTGCTGATGCATAGGAACACATGTACCCCAATGTTCATAGCAGCACTTCCAACAATAGCCAAATCATGGAAACAGCCTAAATGTCCATCAACTGACGAATGGATCAAGATGTGGTTTATCTATACAATGGAATATTACTTGGTAATGAGAAAGAATGAAATCTGGCCATGTGTAGCAACATGGATGGAACTCAAGGGTGTTAACGCTAAGTGAAATAAGGCAGAGAAGGACAGATACCATATGTTTTCACTCATATGTGGAACAAGAGAAACTTAACAGAGGACCATAGGGGAGGGGAAGGGGAAAAAAATAGCTAAGGAGAGGGAGGGAGACAAACCGTAAGAGACTCTTAAATACTGAGAACAAACCAAGGGTTGATGGGAGGTGGGGGAGAGGGGAAATGGGTGATGGGCATGGAGGAAGGCACTTGTTGGGATGAGCACTGGGTGTTGTACGGAAACCAAATTGACAATACACTATTAAAGAAACTGAATTTGTAACTCTTGATTATAAGCCTTTTTTGCAATAAAAATATCAATATTTGATAATGATTTCAAAAAAAAGGAAGTAATAGTAATATAATAATTGTAGGGGATATTAATAACCCACCTACATCAATGGACAGATCATCCAAACAAAAAATCAACAAGGAAAAAAAAAAAAATCAACAAGGAAACAGTGGCTCTGAATGACACAGTGGACTACTTGGCGCTCACAGATATATTCAGAACATTTCATCCTAAAACAACAGAATACACACTTTCTTTTTTTTTAATGTTTTATTTATTTCTAGGAGAGAGAGAGAGAGACAGAGTGAGCAGGGGAGGGTCAGAGAGAGAGGGAGTAACAGACTCTGAAACAAGCTCCAGGCTCTGAGCTGGCAGTCAGCACAGAGCCCGATGCGGGGCTCGAACCCACGAACCGCGAGATCATGACCTAAGCGAAAGTCGGACGCTTAACCGACTAAGCCACCCAGGCGCCCCATAATACACATTCTTTTCAAGCGTACATGGAACATTCTCTAGAAAAGATCACGTGTTAGGCCACAAAACAAGTCTCAACAAATTCAAAAAGATCAAAGTCACTCCACACATCTTTTCTGACCACAACACTATGAAACTAGATGTCAATTAGAAAAAAAAATCTGGAAAGACCACAAATACATGGAAGTTAAACAACATGCTACTAAACAATGAATGGGTCAACCAGTAAACCAAAGAAGAAATGAAAAAATACATGTAGACAAATGAAAATGAAAACATAACAGTCCAAAATCTATGCAGCAAAAGCAGTCCTAAGAGGGAACTTTTGGGCCGCCTGGGCGTCTCAGTTGGTTAAGCGTCCAACTTCGGCTCAGGTCATGATCTCACAGTTTGTGGGTTCGAGGCCCGGGTTGGGCTCTGTGCTGATAGCTAGCTCAGAGCCTGGAGGCTGTTTCAGATTCTGTGTCTCCCTTTCTCTCTGACTTCCCCTGGTCATGCTTTCTCTCAGAAATTTAAAAAAAAAAAAAAAAAAAAAAATTAAAAAAAAAAGAGGGAACTTTACAGCAACACAGTCCTACCTCATGAAGCAAGAAAAATCTCAAATAAGCAACCTAATGCCACACCTAAAGGACCAAGGAAAAGAACAACAAACAAAACCCCAAACCAGCAGAAGTAAGGAAATGATAAAGATCAGAGCAGAAATAAAGAAAATAGAAACTAAAAAACAATACAACAGATCAATGAAACCAAGGAGCTAGTTCTCTGAAATGATCAACAAAATTGAAAAAGCTTTACCAGAGTCATCTGAGAGAAAGAGAGGACTCAAATTTTAACAAAATCAGAAATGAAAGAGAAGTAACAACCAGTACCAAGGAAATATGAAGGATTCTAAGAGAATATTATAAACTAAGAGAATATTATAAACAATTATACGCCAACATAATGGACAACCTGGAAGAAATGGATGAATTCCTAGGAACATACAACCTCCCAAAACTGAATCAGGAAGGAGGAGAAAATTTGAACAGACCAATTACCAGAAATGAAATTGAATCAGTAATCAAAAAACTCTCAACACACTAAAGTCTAGGACCAGATGGCTTCACAGGAGAATTCTATGAAACATTTAAAAAACAGTTATTACTTATTCTTCTCCAACTACTACAAAAAATAGAAGCAAGCAAGCTTCCAAATTCATTCGATGGGCCAGCACTGCCCTAATACCAAAACTAGATAAAGACACTACAAAAATAGAAAACTACAGGCCAATACCTCTGATGAACACAGATGCAAAAATCTTCCACAAATATTAAGAATCCAACAATACGTTAAAACAATCATTCACCACAATCAAGTGGAATTTATTCCCAGAATGTAAAGGTGGTTCAATATTCACAAGTCAATCGATATGATATATCACATCAACAAGAGAAAGGATAAAATCCATATGATCATTTCAAAAGATGCAGAAAGAGCACATGACAAAGGACAACATCCATTCGTGATGAAAACCCACAGCAAGGTAGGTTTAGAAAGAACAAACCTCAACATAATAAGGCCTTCTATGAAAAACCCACAACATCATCCTCAATGGGAAAAAACGTTCCCCTAAGACCAGGAACAAGGCAAGGATGTCCACTCTCACCACTTTTACTCAGGATAGTACTGGACGTTCTAGTCAAGCAATCAGACAAGAGAAGGGAACAAAAGGCAGCCAAATCAGGAGAGAAGAAGTAAAACTCTATTTGCATACGACATGATACTGTATCAAAAAAACCCTAAAGACACCAAGAAAAAAGCTACTAGAACTGATAAATGAATTCAATAAGGCTGCAGGATACAAAATCAATGTACAGAAATCCACTGCTTTCTATACACTAATAATCAACAGAAAAAGAAATTGAGAAAACAATCCCACTTACAATTGCACCAAAATAATAAAATACCTAGAAGTACATTTAAACAAGGAGGTGAAAAGACCCGTACTCTGAAAACTGTAAACCACTGATGAAAGAATTGAAACCGACATAAACAAATGGGAACACAGTCCATGCTCAGGGATTAGAAGAACAAATATCGCTAAAATGTCCATACTATTCAAAGCAATCTACAGATTTGATGCAATCTCTATCAAATGCCAACAGCATTTTTCACAGAACTAGAACAATCAACCCTAAAATTCGCATGGGACTATCTAGAGACCCTGAATAGCTCGAACAATTTTGTTTTTTTTTTTTTTATGTGCCTTTTAAACCTTTTATTTTTTTATTTTTTTTTGTTTTTTTGTTTTTTGTTTTTTGTTTTTTTTTACAAATAGTTTATTGTCAAATTAGTTTCTACATAACACTCAGTGCTCATCCCCAAAGTGCCCTCCTCCATGCCCATCCCCCCCTCGTCCATCAGTCCTCAGTTTTTGTCAGCATTCAAGAGTCTCTCATGGTTTGCCTCTCTCCCTTTCCCCCACCATTTCCGCCCTTCTTCTCCCCCTTGTTCCTCCGTCAAGTTCCTCCTAATCCTCCTATACGTGCAAACACATATTTGTCCTTCTCTGCCTGACTTATTTCGCTCAGCATAACACCCTCAAGGTCCATCCATGTTGCTACACATGGCCAGATTTCATTATTTCTCATTGCCATGTAGTACTCCATGGTATAGATAAACCACATCTTCTTGATCCATTCATCTGTTGATGGACACTTAGGCTCTTTCCATGTTTTAGCTATTGTGGAGAGTGCTGCTATGAACATTGGGGTCCATGTGCTCCTATGCCTCAGCATTTCTGTATCCCTTGGGTAAATTCCTAGCAGTGCTATTGCTGGGTCATAAGGGAGTTCTATTGTTAGTTTCCTGAGGAAACTCCACACTGTTTTCCAGAGGGGCTGTACCAGTTTACATTCCCACCAACAGTGTAGGAGGGTGCCCGTTTCTCCACATCCTCGCCAGCATCTAGAGTTCTCTGATTTGCTCATTTTAGCCACTCTGACTGGCGTGAGGTGGTATCTCAGTGTGGTTTTGATTTGTATTTCCCTGATGAGGAGGGATGCTGAAGCTCGAACAATTTTGAAAAAGAAAAAGCTGAAAGAATCACAATTCCAGATACACTACAAAGCTGTCGTGGTCAAAACGGCCTGGTCCTGGCACAACATACACAACAGGGATCAGTGGAACAGAGCACAAGCCCAAAAACAAATCCATCAACTAACCCTTGGCCAATGAGGCAAGAACATGTCACAGGAATGGGACAGTCTCTTCAACAAATGGCTCTGGGAAAACTGGACAGCGACATGCAAAAGAATGAAACTGGACCACTTTCTTACACTATACAAAAAAATAAACTGGATTAAGTTTCTAATGTGATTAAGGATCTAAATGTCAGACCTGAGGGACGCCTGTGTGGCTCAGCTGGTTAAGCGTCTGACTTCAGCTCAGGTCACAGTCTCAAAGGTTCGTGGGTTCAAGCCCCGCGTTGGGCTCTGTGCTGACACCTCAGAGCCTGGAGCCTGCTTCAGATTCTGTGTCTCCCTCTCTCTCTCTGCCCCTCCCCTGCTCGTGCTCTCTCTGTCTCTCTCAAAAATAAACATTAGAAAAAATTTTTAAGTAAATTTGAGACCTGAAACCATAAAAATCCTGGAAGAAAGCACAAGCAGTAATTTCTCTAATCTCGGCTGTAGCAACATTTTTCTAGATGTGTCTCCTCAGGCAAGGGAAGAAAAGCAAAAATAAACTATTGGGACTACACCAAAATAAAAAACTTCTGTACAGCAAAGGAAATAATGAACACAACTAAAAGACAATCTACTGAATAAAAGTATTTGTAAATAACATATCTTGTAAGAGGTTAGTATCCAGAATATTAAAAGAATTTATACAACTCAACACCAAACAAAACCAAATAATCCAATTTAAAAACAGGCAGAAGACATGAACACATATTTCTCTAGAGAAAACATGCAGATGGCCAACAGACACATGAAAAGAGGAGCAACATCACCCATCATCAGGGAAATGCAAATCAAAACTACAATGAGATATCACCTAACACCCATCAGAAGGGCTAAAATCAACAATACAAGGAACAACAGATGTTGGCGAGGACTGGTGAAAAGGGATCCTCCTGCATTGTTGGTGGGAATGAAAATTGGTGTAGCCACTCTGGAAAACAGTATGAAAATTCTTCAAAAAATTAAAAATAGAGGGACGCCTGGGTGGCTCAGTGGATTTAGCATCTGACTCTTGATTTCAGCTCAGAAAATGACCCCAGGACCATGGGATCAAGCCCCTTGTCAGGCTCTGCACTGAGCATGGAGCCTGCTTAAGATTCTCTCTGCCCCGGGGCGCCTGGGTGGCTTAGTCAGTTAAGCGTCCGACTTTTGCTTCATGATCTCGCGGTTTGTGGGTTTGAGCCCCGCGTCGGGCTCTGTGCTGACTGCCAGCTCAACAGCCTGGAGCCTGTTTCAGAGTCTGTGACTCCCTCTGTCTCTGACCCTTCCCTGCTCACGCTCTCTCTCTCTCTCCTAGAAATAAATAAAACATTAAAAAAAAAATTAAAAAAAAACCAAAACATTCTCTCTGCCCCTCCTCCCTGCTCACATGTGATCTCTAAAATTTAAAAGAAAAAAAAAAGTTAAATAGAACTACCCTATGATCCAGTAATCTCACTACTGGATCTTTACCCAAAGAATGTAAGAACACTATTCAAAGGCATACATGCAGCCTGATGCTTATTGCAGCATTATTTACAATAGCCAAATTATGGAAGTAGCCTAAGTGTCTGTCAGCTGATAAATGGATAAAGAAGACAAGGGGTGTGTGTGTGTGTGTATATATATATATATATATATATATATATATATACGTGTGCGTGTGTGTGTGTGTGTTCTCTCTCTTTCTCTCTCTCTCTCTGAGGAATATTACGCAGCCATAAAAAGAATGAAATCTTGCCATTTACAATGACACAGATAGATCTAAAGAGTATTATGTTAAGTGAAATAAGTGAGTCACAGAAAGACAACTACCACATGCGTTCATTCATATGTGGAATTGAAGAAACAAAACAAATGAACAAAGGGGAAAAAAACAGCAAATCAAGAAGCAGACTCTTCACTGTAAAAACAAACTGATCATTACCGGAGGTAGGGGTGGGGGTGGGGGTGGTGGACAGGTGATGGGGATTAAGGAGGCACAGGTTGTGATGGGCACCGGGTGATGTATGGAAGTGCGGAATCACTCTATTCTACTCCTGAAACTAACATAACACTGTATGTTAACTAACTGGAATTAAAATTAAAAAAAAAAAGGAGCTCAGACCAGACTGGGGGGCACTAAATCCAGTGAGTGGTGTCTTATAGGAGAAAGAGGGGGATTTGGACACAGAGGCACAACAGAGGGAAGAAGGCAGAGTGACTCGGCTACACGGTAAGGAACGCCTGCAGCCGCCAGAAGCTGGGAAAGGTGGGAAGCCCCCGAAGGTAACCAACCCTGTGACACCTTGATTTTGGACTTCCAGCCTCCAGGACTGTGAGCATAAATTCTGTTGTGCTGCTTTGTGACAGCAGCCATGGGACACTGATACCCTCTCCCAGGGCCCAGACTAAGTCAGTTCCCCTCATCCCACACCTGAGCCCCAAGTACTTTTTCACCTCAGCATTGACCACAGTTTGAAACTGTGTGGATCTAGAGCGCGTGGGTGGCTCGGTCAGTTGAGTGTCCGACTTTGGCTCAGGTCATAATTTCATGGTTCGTGAGTTCGAGCCCTGTGTTGGGCTCCCTGCTATCAGTGCAGAGCCCATTTCACATCCTCTGTCTCCCTCTCTCTCTGACCCTCACCCACATTCTCATTCTCTCTCTCTCAAAAAATAAACATTAAAAATTTTGAAAGAAAAAACTGTGTGGATCAGAGTATCTGACAACCTGCCATGAGAACTGAGGCTCTATGCAGTTTCCCATTATGTCCCCAGCACATTTAAGCACTAAAGTCATATTTTTGGTAAAAATAAATGGATAAAAGGGTCAGCTTCAAAGAAACGCATTCACAGCCTTGCTGGGGAAATGTTAAAAGTATTGCGTCTCCCAAGATCCCTGGACTGACACTCACCCTCTTGTCTCCCACTTCTCTTTGGCAGAGAGAACCCAAGGGAAAGCCCAGGTGGCCACAGGGCCTTATGAATTTTGTGGACGCCCAGGCGATGCATCCCTCAAGTATGCCAAGCACACCTAAGCACCTGAGCCCACAGGGGTCCCCCTGGGTCCCCCAGAGGGAATTCTCGGCCCTTCAAACTACAGCGCGTGCCCTGCCTGGATGTGTGTGCCCTTCCTGAGACCCGCAGCCCAGGTACAGTGCTCACGGCCATGGCTGCCCAGGCAAACAGGCCCAGGACCAGAAGTCCAGTCTGGTGGCTGTGGCCTGCAGGGAACATTACCGGGGAATACAGGGCAAGGGCACAACCCAGCCCCAGTTCGTACGCCCAGGAACCAGAAACAGTAACTGCAGCGGGAGGAAAAGAATAAAGTGGTGACTAGTGAAATAAATGAACACTCTGATTTTAGGAACCACCACGTAGCTGCTGAAGAGAGCCAAACAGACCGGGATACTCACGTGGAAACGCGACCTCATGATACCTGTTATTTAAAAAACAAGCTGAATGTGTTCCAGGATCCCATCTGAGAGGTAAGTGCATACAGTCAGATGTAACAAAAGTTGTGAGTACACACAGAACGGTCAGGAAGGACACACACAAAAAGCTGCCGAGAAGCCAGTCGGGACTGGCTGCAGCAGGGACGACAGGGCAGACGTTCTGCTTACTGTTAGGTCTTTCCATGGAACATGTATCCTGCAGCGCTCTTAACAGAAGAACTGAGACGGGAGGGCGGGGGCAGCACAAGGACCCCCCAAAATCACCGAGGATCTGCACCACTCCCGCGCGCTGAAAGCATCAGTGCCATTTACTGTGCAGACTTTAAAGGTGACCTTCCCCACAACGGCCCTGTGAGGGCAGGGAACGAGGCACCCAAGGCCTGGCACGCAGCTGGCCTCTGTGGCTGTCTCTGGACACGGGCTTTAACCTGCTTGGCCTTTGGCCTGCCCACCCACCCTGCGCGCCCACCCACCCTGCGCGCCTCCCCACCCCGCAGGCCCCGACCCGCTGTGCACCCACTCACCCTGCGCGCCCCAACCCGCTGCCCCCATCTTCCATCTCCACTTCACTCTCCCCACAGCACGTGGCATGACGGGATAGCACCGTGCACAGGAGGCCACAATGTCTTAGTGGGGTTTTAAGCTTTTGTGACTTGTGAGGTACAAATGCTACAATCTAAAACCTCCTGACGAAGTTGCAATGGATGATTATTATTGTTTTTTAGTTTCCCCTATCTCGTTTACATTTTCTATAATTAACACTTTTTTTTTTTTTTTAAAGATTTTATTTGTACGTGATCTCAACATCCAACATGGGGCTCGAATTTACAATCCTGGAATCAAGAGTCTCACGCCCTACCAACTGAGCCCACCAGGCGCCCCAATTAACATTACTTTTAAAACAAGAAGAAAACATTTCTTAAAGATTTTTTAAGAAGGCTCCATGCCCAACATGGGGACTGAGTTCAAAACCCTGAGATCAAGAGGCTCACGCTCTCAGTGAGCCAGCCAGGCACAGGGCCCAAGAAAAATTATTCAAAAAAAAAAAGAAAAGATGAGAGGCACCTGGCTAGATCAGTTGGTTAAGTGACTGACTCTTAGTTTTTGCTCAGGCCGTATCATCACAGTTTGTGAGTTCGAGCCACAGGGCTCCGCACTGATAGTGTGAAGCCTGCTTGGGACTCTCTCTCCCTCTCTCTCTGCCCCTCCCCCACGTGCTCTCTCAAAATAAATAAATAAACTTGAAAAAAAACCAAGAGACATGGTACAAGACATGGTTATATCACAAAACTGGAAGCATGTTCTGGAAAAACCAGCGAATTGTCCACTTAGTGGACTTGAAGGTGTGTGAATTATACCTCAATAAAGCTATTCGTAGGGGCTGGGGGAACGTGAATTATCAGCTGGGAGTTCATCAGTAAGTTTTTGATATCTGATCCTTACATGATTTGTGGTGGGCTTTTTGGCAAAAAACCTGAAATTAGATGCTATTCTTTATCAAAACCCTGTTAATGCACATCTACTTTACGTGACATGGTTTCTCAACTTCAAATGAAAACCAGAACCAGGGCTTGTGCTGACCCAGCCTAACCCTAGCTGTGGGTGATGTTCACCTGTGACCAAAGGAAGTGATCAGGTAGGAAAGGAGCCCACTCACCTAGAAGATACCTTTCAATGTATTTTATGTTCTATGTGTATTTAGGTTTGCCATTTATAAAAACTGTAACATTTCTGTTTTTTTTTTAATGTTTTATTTATTTCTAGGAGAGAGAGAGAGACAGCGAGAGCAGGGGAGGGTCAGAGAGAGAGGGAGACACAGAATCTGAAGCAGGCTCCAGGCTCTGAGCTGGCAGTCAGCACAGAGCCCGACGCAGGGCTCGAACCCACGAACCGTGAGATCATGACCTAAGCAAAAGTCGGACGCTTAACCAACTAAGCCACCCAGGCACCCCTTCATTTCTGCTGTTTTGATCAATATTTTTAAAAATATTTTAATGTTTTATTTATTTCTGAGAGAGAGAGAGAGGGAGAGGGAGAGAGAGAGGCAGACAGCGTGAGCAGGAGAGGGTCAGAGAGAGAGGGAGATACAGAATCTGAAACAGGCTCCAGGCTCTGAGCTGGCAGTCAGCACAGAGCCCGACGCGGGGCTCAAACCCACAAACCGCGAGATCATGACC